>NC_086154.1:15518781-15836923 GCF_035149785.1 Candoia aspera | reverse complement strand
ATATTTGGCCATAATTATTTAGTTTCCCCTTCCCATACATTTCCGCCTGCCTGCCTGCCTTCTCCTACTCCCCCATTCAGTCGTCCAACTCTTCATACATCCATCCAAATTGGCATCCTTCTTCTGTTTATTATCGATTTACTGTACTTATATCCCACCTTTTCTCTGGAAGCTCAAGGCAGCACACACAGGGCCTCCCCTAATTTTGTCCTCCTCAACAGCCCTGTAAGGAAAGCTGAACTGAGAGAGACTGACTCACCAGTGAGCTCCACCATCAAGTGGGGGGATCTCACCCAGAGTCTCCTGATGATACTCCTTAATGACTATGCAACGCCAGCTCTTTCTTAAGGTTCGTATGTACAGTGCAGACCTTTTCCTAGTTCCCCAGGCAAAATGAATTTGGAGTTTTTATCTGGTTAGGTTGCAAGAAGAATGTGTGACTCCTCCCCAAAAGCCATCCTCATCTATCTCCAAGGTAGAACAGAGACATGGCTAGATGGGGAGATCAAATCCCTGAAGCTTAGGTGGCCACCATTTCACATCTGTCCATTTCGAGATCCTTCCCTTGGAAACTTGGGTGGAGTCGCACTCTCTGCCTGCAGCCCCATCCATGGGACCACAACATTTCAACTGGACTACTGTTATGTTCTCTACATGGGTCTGCCCATGAAGACCCCCAGGGCACTTTAGCTGGTACAGAATGCACCTGGGTATGTACCAGTGGGAGCTGCACAGGCCGCAGCTTATTACTGGATGCAAGTCGAGATGTTAGTAATAGCTTATACAGTCTTTTATGGCTCATGATTTGGGTAAGAGACTGTGCTCGGGTCAAGAAAAAAAGAGGAATAGAGTCCAGAGTCCCTCTTGTGGTCAGAGTCCAGTGCCCAAAGTCCCCCTTGTGGGGGGAGATGGGTGGTGGCAAATATTTGAAATAATAATAATAATAATAATAATAATAATAATAATATCATCTCTAACACAAACAACCAATGGAAGATCTCATTACAGGCTTATCTAACCAATCGATTCTTGCCTATCATGCAAACTTTTTGGTAAAAGGAGATTCCGAAGTTTCAAAGAGACCCTGCCTTAATCAAGTCACTAACAAAGGAGGGCTGGAGAGTTTCTATCTCAGGGCTCAAGAGTCTGTACTCTAACCCTTAAGTCTTGGCATCAAAGAATTCACATCAGTGTGAATCTTGCTCTGTAGTTAAGGAGTCCGGCACTACCTTTGAGACCATCTGCTCCATGTGGAATTTGCCCAAGTGTACCGGTCGAATAACCATGCTAAGAATCCCCACTCTCCTCAATGTATAGCAGGTGAGATTCAGAAGTAAACATTCTTGGGCTGAGCTTCCCTTCTATGCAATCAAATCCCCCCCAAAATAAGATCCGCATCCTCAATAGGGGGAGGATTTCTATGCCCTAAAAATGTTAGAAATATGCAAGCATTTATGACCTTAAAACCGTTTAAATATGACCAATTAAACCAAAAATATGACTTTTAAAGCGAAAATATGACTTTACCATTTTTCTGAAATTAGCATCCAATTTTTAAAAATCTGTGCTTACACACACAAATTAAAAGGTTTATTCTTCTTCACTTCCAGTGCAGAAGTGCTAGTATTGAAGGAATCAAATGAACATTTTGAGAGTAACATGGTCATCCCTGGATTAGTTTTCATTAACAGCAGAATTGCATTGGATGACCACGTGCATCCTGAGGTTATCAAACTCAAAACTCCTTCTGTTGTCCACCAGTATGTTCCTCTATCTGGAGAAACTCCGTTCAACATCACAAGAAGTTATAGGAACAAATTTGAAAAAAGCAAACTCATCTGGAGAAAATTCTGGCTCAAAGTCTTCAAATTTTGCTTCAAGTCCATTTAGAATGTTACAAAAGTTTTAAATTTTTTTGCGAAGTGCTGAATAACCCAGATTAGATTGCAGCACTCTTTGCAGTTTATCACTAATTTTTTCAGCCACTTTCCCCTTTGCTTACTTTAAATCACTCTCAGTTTGTTTTACAATGTTCAGTGCATCACTAAGTGTCATGAGCACCGTTGCGATGATTGTGTCAGCGCAACAGCTCACATAACAATACAAGGAAAAGGGGCCAAGGGATTAAAGGATAAGCAACTGACTAACAATAAAAAGCAACAGACACCGGCAACAAGGTAACGACTCCAGCTGGAAAAGCCAATAGAAAGATACAAGGTTGCAAAGAGAGAAACTGACAACGCCCGAGCACGAGGCACGCCCAAAGCTGTCAAAACAATCACGGATATTATCGCCCAGCTTAAACTCATCACCGGCCGGAGGAAGAAGATTAAGAAGACGCCCGGGGCACCAGCAGGGGCCCCGCGACCCCTCACCCACCGGCAACAGGATGCTCGGGGCTCACTCAGAGCAAGGAGGGTGGAGCGCTGACCGGTGCGGGCTATTTAAATCCCGTCCCGGCGCGCTCCATTCACTCTCAGCTTTTCAATAGGCATGCATCCTATACTCAAATAAAATCAGAACCTAACCTTCAAATTAGCGTCTGCGTTTTATTGGGTAGCAGGCAGAGCCTGACACTAAGTTCCATTCCTACAGTTTCAAGGTGGGTGATTGCTCTTGATAATCCACTGAAGTTAGATCCTATATATGCTAAGTTTCCAGCCAAGGTGTCAGAAAAGGAATCTCACACAATCTTGACGGAGGAAGATTCACAACAGTCAAATTATTTAACTATCTGCTGCAAGGAAGCATAATTTGTGAAATAATACATAGCTGCATCCAGCCAAGTCCCCCAACGTGTCACGACAGGTTGAGGAGGGAGAGCCAAAGTAGGAGCAATTTCTTTGAACTTTTGTACTCAAAGTGGAGCTTTAATGAACATTTTTTTTCCATTCGAAATTATCTTATCTACATCAGGATAGTTGCTTTGAATCTCTTCGGCCATTCCGTGTAACCCATGTGCAGGGCATGTGATATGAATCATTTTTGGATAAAGAAGTTTAAGTCCCTTGGCTGCTTTAGTCATGAGGATATTTCCCCTTTTTACACCGTCCGGCCAGAGTAGTTTCATAGAATCGTCAAAGAGCATAGCGATAGTGGATTTGTTTACTTTTTGTAGTTTCACATGTTAGAAGAAATACTTCACCAGGCTTTTCACATTTCAGAGTGCCAATAATAACACTGGCTACATATCTTCTGTTTACATCACTTGTTTCATCTATTAAAACCCGAATCTTTTTGTTGTCAACAGCAGATCTTATCTTTTCTAACACATCTTCATAGCAGGCAGAGATGTAACATTTCCTTACAGTTGATTCGTTTGGAATTGGGTGATTGGTGTACTTCTCCAAAAAATGCCTGAGGCTACCTAATTTCCTTAAGGGAATATTTGAAGTAACCATCATTGTACAGAGATCCTTACAAAGTTCTGACTGGGCATTTGACGAACCTGCAGCTGAAGAAGCAGCTCTCTCAAAAAGGAGATGTTGCCTGTTCTCAGTGAAGGTAAATCTTGCTGAACAACTCTTGTGTTTCGCAGTGTCACAATGTTGTTGAATATTAAAATGCTTTTGGGCCGATACCTTAATTTCACACAATTTACAAAATAAAATATCACCATCTCTACTGAAAATATGCTCCCCAAATTCTTGAACAAGATGCCATAATTTCACACTCACTGAACATCTACTTTTAGGCATGTTGAAATCAGATTGCAGCTCTCACGTGACTGCACCACCTCGAACACACACATCTGAGTTGGGGAGCAAATGAGGAAAAGAAAAAAAATAGGCAAATTCTCACTCCTCTTTTTAGGCCTGGTCAGGGAAGAAGCCTCTGCCTGCTGAAGTCATTTTAAAAAAGGTTGCTCTCCCTCTCTTACACACACACATACGCATCCCTGAATTGGGGAGAAAATAAGAAAAAGAAAAAACAGGCAAATTCTCACCTTTTTTTTCAGGCCTGGTCAGGGGAGAAGCCTTTGTGCCCACGTCTCTCTCTCTCTCTCTCTCTCTCTCTCTCACACACACACACACACACACCCCTCCTGAGTTGGGGAGTGAATAAGAAAAAAAAAACAGGCAAATTCTCAGTTTCTTTGCTGGCTCGAACTTTCTGACTTATCAGGAGGGTTGCCAATGACCAAAATATGACATTTGTTACAAAATTAAGCAGAAATATGACATAACACCTTTAAAAAGTCAAAATATGACTTTTCAGGCAAAATAAAAAGCATCTAATTCTCACCAGATTACTCTAAAACATGTTCTAACTTACTTATAAATTCAAATAAAGGTTCCAGAAAAAATATGACATGTCACAGAAATCCTCGCCCTACTCAATATTTAGGAACATGCTGAAAACTTGGTTGTTTAGGTAGGCATTAAGGAATTAAGATGTTGAAATGTTAATGGCCTAGGTGCCTGAGATGGAGGGGGTTGCTACTTTAAGTTAGTATGCCTACTAGAGTCCCTTTTGGGAGATGGGCAGTGATAAATTTGATTAATAAATAAATAAATAAATTATGAATTTGAATCGTGGATATTTATTTCTATTTTTGTATAGCTATTTTTGGCTTATTCCTTTCATGAGTCACTTAGGTTAGCTTTAACTGAAGTGGCATCAAATCACTTATGAATAAATAAATGAAGATAAATCAGAATTTTCCTCCTTTTCACTCTGAGGATGAATACTGATTTCCCCAGTTGGCTGTCCTTTAGATATCTAAGATTAAAGCTCTCCAAATCTTAGCAGCCTGAAGGTCTGAAACTCTGGAAGCTGTCGTCACATACATCTGGAGCACACCAGACTGGGTGACCCACCACGATCTTGCAAGCCGACAGACAATGAAAATGTTGAGTAACAAACACCAAATTCAACCCCCAATGGCTACGCTTGAAAGCCACCCTGGAGCTTCTTACTCACTCACTTGCTGACACTGGGCCCATCGTATGTAGAGTCATTCAGGTAGACCGGCTCCGGGACCAAAGGCATGATCTGGCCTAAAGGGGCCGTATAGGATTGAAGGCCGTCTGTGGAAGGACACAATGTATTCAGAGGCAGATTTCCAGCTGGTTACACCATTAGATGCAAGTCTCTGGTGGGTAAAGTCCCAGAGTCCCCCCGATGAGATGAGATGGGCAGGGACTAAATAAGTAAGTAAGTAAGTAAGTAAGTAAGTAAGTAAGTAAGTAAGTAAGTAAATGTGGATGCATTGCAAAGATACCTGAAGCTAAAACTCTGAGAAGCCCAGGGAGGAGGGGAGGAATGTCCATTTGAACAATACGTGTTTTTTTCCTCCATCACTTTGTGTCCATTGAAATCAATAGCTCAATAAATGTGCCAGGGGAAACCCAGAATAGCAAAATAACTCTTCAGCTTATACTTAATTAATCCATCAGGTCTGTTAAATATAATGTTTGATCCATGGGGGGGGATAACATTTTAAATTTTTAATAAAATTATATTCATTACAAAATGTACTATTTGATCCATTAAGTCCTTTAAAATACTAAAACATACTTGGGGAAAACCCCTCCATGAACATGGCCCAGTCCTCGCTTAACAACCATTCATATAGTGATGGTTTGGACTTAAGACAGTTCTGGAAAAACCGATTTACAACCGGTCCTCCCACTTAACGACCATCATAGCGTCCCCCACGATCACGTGTTCATGATTTGGGCGCTTGACAACCAGTTCACATTTATGACTGTTGCAGCATTCTGTGGTCATGCGATTGCCATTTTGAACCTTCACAGCTGGCTTCTGGCAAGCAAAACCAATGGGGAACCATGTGATTTATTTATTTATTTATTTTTCAAATTTAATTACCACCCATCTCCCCCAAAAGAGGGACTCTGGGCGGTTAACGACTACATGGTTTGCTTAATGCCTGCAGTGATTCACTTAACAACCACAGCAAAAAGTCGTAAAATTGGGCCAGACTCGCTTATTGACTGCTTTGCTTAGCAACCAAAATTCTGGTCCCAATTGTGGTCGTTAAGTGAGGATTACCTGTACTATTCCCCCACCTCAAGGGCTATCTGCACCCAGCCTGAAGAAGTGCTAAAACCCAGCGTACTATCAGCGATGCAGACACGGGTTCACCCACCTTTCCAGACACAGCCGTATAGCTCCACTCGCAAGCAGACGCTCATGACACGGTCTGCACGGGGGTAGAAGCGGACGTACCGGGCAATGATGGGAGGCCCCAGATCCTTCAACACCACATCATCGGTATTTTCATTCCCTGAAATCACCTAAGAGAAATGGAGGAGAAAGGAGTGAAACGGAGGGGAGGTTGAGGAGGGCCTGACAAGTCAACTTTGCCTGATCAATTGATTAGACCCAGACGCAATCCCCTGGAAAGAGTGGTCTCTACATTGTCCCACCTCGCAGAAGAAGCTACAATGCTGCCTACTTACCTCATTGCCCCACCGGTCATGCCAAGGCATCCAGTGGTGCCCATCGCGCTTGTAATGGAGCCGATATGCCCGAGCAAACTCCTTGCCGTGGCCGCTTGCATGGCGACCCTGCGTCCCCACTAAGGTTAGGAAATGCAGCCGGTGCAGGTCTATCTCCAGGTACTCTGCATCATTGGGGAAGACAGGTCCTGCAGGGCACCAAGCTCCATCGCCCTCACTCAGTGCCAACCTGGAGCGCATGAAGGTAGATGTGAGACAAGCCTTTGGGCAGCCAGTTATCACACAGCTGACTCCTGTTTAGCTTGTGATCAAGTACCATCCCAAGATCCTTTTCACGTGTCTGATCCCCAGGCCAGGTAGTCCCCATCCTATATCTCTGCATTTTTATTTATTTTCCCAAACCTCCATTCTGTTTTCAGCCTGCTTGTTTGTCCGCCCATCCATCCATCCAAAACACACACACAGACACACACACACAACTTATCCCCTGACTTAAAGGAGGGATACAGCTACACACTAACCCAAGTACTGGGGAGATGTTTTTTTTTTTAAGGTGGGTAGGGCAGACCTCTTTGACATATCCAGCTCATTTTGAATTTTGTTTTGGCCTTTTAGAGTGTTAGCCATGGGCACCTGGGGAGCAGGGGAAATGATGACCCCCATGTCATGACATCATTACACAAATGGCACGACTTCCTGCTTACCCTGGGCAGCTTGACACAATTTCCGTAATTTACATAGTTGTATCTTTTGCCCAATGGCATCATGATGCGCAAGTAGCCACATTAAGATTCCTGGATCTATGGATACCATTGGTATTAGCTAGCCCACCCAGTCTGCAAATCTGATCGATTACGGACAGTAAAAAGAAAGCTTTGTTGATTCCTTGTCATGCAAAGGAGCATTCTGGGGAAAGCCATCTTTATAAATTGATTGACACAACAGATACTTTAAGCTTCATAAATGAAAACTAATCTGGTCTAGAAACTATAGATCAGAAGTCAAAGATTTCTATCCAGTTATATAAATACAAGTAACAGATTACAATGGCAGGTAAGTAGAGGCGTTTTGCAAATCTTCAGTCATCATTCAACTACAGGTATATTTTACTGGGCACCATCTGAACTCAATTTTTTTTAATGTAAATAAATTCCAAGTTCCTAGTCCTTAAGATATGGTATATTTGAATATGCGTACAGATAGTCCTCGCTTAACAACTGTTCGTTTAATGACAGTCCAAAGTTATGACGGCCTCGGAAAAAGTGCTTTACGACCTGTACTCATGACCATCACAAAATGTCGCACCACCCCTGCAGTCACATGATTGTAATTTGGGCACTTGGCAGCCAGCTTGCATTTACAACCAGTTGCAGCATCCTCTGGTCACATGATTGTGATTTCCAACCTTTTTTGCCTGTTCCTGGCAAAAGTCCATTGGGGAAGCTGGATTCACTTAATGACCATAGTAAAAATGGTCATAAAATTGGGTCCAGTCCCATGGTGACTCATTTAACGACCGTACCGCTTAACAACCAGTTTTCCAGCCCCTGTTGTGGTGGTTAAATGAGGACTCCAGTAGCCATTTAGAACTTTCATCTTAATGGACAGAGTGCTGAGAAAGCATGCATAAATAAACCAATATCTTTGAACTGATTATATCATACAAATTAAGCAATGAATACCATCCTCACCTGCTGTGTTTTGCATCGGTTGAATCAGACCAGGAGCTTGATGCCGAGAGAGCTTCATCTGGAATGGTACGATCCTGCATGCCGAGTGCATACCGACACTTGGCTGTCAAGGGGAAGATGTGAAAGGCTGAATAATACTCTCTGTAGCAAATGCAGTCCCCAAATGCCGATACACTCCTATTGGAACCGGGTGTGCCACTGACTCAGCTATGGCCTAATGCAATTAATATCAGCTGGAAGAAAGTCAACACAAATAATGACACGTGTTGGGTGTGATTTGTCTGTTGCTTATAATGGGGTTTAAAGCCAGGCTTATACGCTTGAGCAAATGCTGGTCACTAAGATCCCTACTAGAGTCTTATCATGACATTCTAGCCCTTTTATAAAAAATGCTATAGATTGATTCATTTAAAAAAAAACCTTACCTAGACCTCTTAAGGCCAATTTATCCCGTGGGTAGCTCTGACAGAAGGAGCAGAAGTGTGTTCCAGATTGTTTTATCCAGCTAGTTAAAATGTGCAGGTTAATCATTTGTGTGAAACCAAGATTATGGCAACCAGCTTGATTGATAACTGGCAAATAGAGGGAGAAAATGTAGAAGCAGTGAAAGACTTTGTATTCCTAGGTGCAAAGATTACTGCAGATGCTGACTGCAGTCAGGAAATCAGAAGACGCTTAATCCTTGGAAGAAGAGCAATGACAAATCTCGATAAAATAGTTAAGAGCAGAGACATCACACTGACAACAAAGGCCCGCATAGTTAAAGCAATGGTGTTCCCCGTAGTAACATATGGCTGCGAGAGCTGGACCATAAGGAAGGCTGAGAGAAGGAAGATAGATGCTTTTGAACTGTGGTGTTGGAGGAAAATTCTGAGAGTGCCTTGGACTGCAAGAAGATCAAACAGTCCATCCTCCAGGAAATCAAGCCAGACTGCTCACTGGAGGGAATGATATTAAAGGCAAAACTGAAATACTTTGGCCACATAATGAGAAGACAGGACACCCTGGAGAAGATGCTGATGCTAGGGAGAGTGGAAGGCAAAAGGAAGAGGGGCCGACCAAGGGCAAGGTGGATGGATGATATTCTAGAGGTGACGGACTCGTCCCTGGGGGAGCTGGGGATGTTGACGACCGACAGGAAGCTCTGGCGTGGGCTGGTCCATGAAGTCACGAAGAGTCGGAAGCGACTAAACGAATAAACAACAAAATCATTTGTGTGAGCCTATTTACAAGGCTCAGCTGGACACATCTAATTTCACTTTTACAAATCTCAATCCTCATATTTCTTTTTAATAATTTCTACTCCCTGCAATCCATCACTGCTGACAAAACCTAGGTCCTTTTATTAAAAAGGGAAAAAAAGCTTCAAAATGACATTAGTGGGAAACATTCTTTTAAAGTGTATGAGATTTTAACTGCAAAACACCAAACATACATTTCTGGGAGCAAAATATAGCAACTTGGTGAAGTAAAAAAGACCCGACTGGCCTTTTGCAAGGCACAAAAAACCTGGTTTTGCCATCAAGCCTATGGCCCTGATAGTACAGGTGAGCCCGTTTCATAGTTATTTTGAGTGTTAAGAGTTGCTATATTATGTTATTTATGTTGTTTCTAATCTTGGTAGTTTTTATTCTGTTTTAATTGTTAGCTGCCCACAGTCATGCGCATGAAATGGGTGGCCATCATTCTAGCATAGCTCATAAGGGAATCTTTGGTGGGGGGCAAATAATGTTTGTGGAGCAAGTAATAAACTTTGAAAAGTCCATGATGAATATTACAGACACTGATACAAAAGCATAATGCTTTTAGGAAAAAGACCAATTTCCTGTTCCTTGAAAAAAATATATATAATTCAGTTGTTCAATGAAGTTTAAGACTATCTCGACAGAATAAGAGAAATGGCTGAAAAATTGAATGAAACTCTTGAGAGACCAGTGGAAAGTTTTTTCAAATAGGATACAAAAATCAAATGTACCTGTATAGGATGGGGGGTGACTGGCTTAATAATGTTAACTGCGAAAAAGTTCTTCAAAGAATATTTGATAGCAAACTGAATATGAGGCAGCAACATGAGGCAGCCGCAAAAAAGGCAAATATCTTTTGACTGCTTCAACGGAAATATGCTGTCCAAATCACAGGAAGTAACTGTTCCTCTTCACCTCATTACATTGCCCAGCTCTGGCTAATGTTCTTCCAATAAGAATTCAGAGAAATTGAAGCAGATTCTGAGAAAGGGGTGGGTGGACTATGATAGCATTCTTCAAATACCTGAAAATGGCACACAGAAGGAAGTCAAGACCTGTCATCGTGTTCCAGAAGACAGTGTAACGCAGTGTTTCCCAACCCCGGCAATTTCCAGAAGTGGAAACTTCAACTTCAAAGCCAGGGTCCAGGAGGCGAGCCTTCTCTGCAGTGGAGCCCGCCCTATGGAATATGTTGCCCCCGGAGTTGAGAAGGGTCTCCTCGCTCTCGGACTTCCGGAAGAAACTGAAGACCTGGTTCTGCCGCCTTGCTTGGGAGGGGGAGAGTGATAGCTCCACCTGGGGATGGCTGGCGCCATAGCACCCCTCAGTGATTGTGCTCCATCTCCACTTGGATTTTACATTTGTTTTTATGTATATTTTAATGGTAATTTTTAGGTGGTTATGTTTTTAGTGTTGTTTTATTGTAAACCGCCCAGAGTCCCCCACTAGGGGAGATGGGCGGCAACATAAAATAAATAAATAAATAAATCCCAGAAATCCACAGCCAGCATAGCCATTGATGAGAATTCTGGGAGTCACAGTCCACGCATCTGAAAGTTGCCAAGGTTGGAAAACACTGGTGTAATGGGTTTAAAAGCGCATAAAACAGGATAATGGATTTAAATTACAGGAAGACAGATCCCAATTGAGGGTTAGGAAAAAGTTGTGTTCAAAGAGAGGCTAGGCAGCCATCTATCTGGCATTCTTTAACCTGGATTTCCACCCTGAGCAGGGGGTCAGATGCAGTCACCTAACTCCTTCCTTCCAGTGATTCTGATGTATCAGTATTTTCCATTAGAGGGTGCTCTAATTTCATGCACAAGAAGAGGGGAGGCCACAAAATGAGTAAGTTTCAACAGAAACTTGAATCGAAACATAGAAATCCAGAAGACAATTAAACTGATTCAACAAGACTCAGAATCTAAATTGGATTCTTTCAAGACCCCCTCCTGTCCAAAATGCTGGAAGCTTTTGGGAATTCCATTCAAAAGGTAAATTGTTAGGAAAAGTGCCTGAGAAGAAAGCACAGGATGACCCTAGAATGAGATTGAAATTCTCTGGTGATAATATTCGGCACAGAGGGAAGAACAAACTTCAGTTGTCAAATATCTTATTCATTTATGGAATCTGCTGCCTTCAAAATGTAGAGATGGCCATTGACTTGCATGGATTTATAGGGAGATCAGAGAATTTGTGTCCAACCTGATGACTGCCCATTAGTCATAATGACCAGGTGCAATTTCTTTGCCTCTGGGCCAGTGTCTCTCAACCTTGGCAACTTCAAGCTGTGTGGACTTCAACTCCCAGAATTCCACAGCCAGCCATGCTGTGTGGACTTCAACTCCCAGAATTCCACAGCCAGCCATGCTGTGTGGACTTCAACTCCCAGAATTCCACAGCCAGCCATGCTGGCTGGAGAATTCTGGGAGCTGAAGTCCACACAGCTTGAAGTTGCCAAGGTTGAGAGACACTGGCCCAGAGGCAGGCCAACTGCTTGAAAGCAAACAGCAGAGAAGTGCTATTGCCTTCAAATCTTCTTCCCCAACAGGGCTCTGTTTCTAATGCTGGGAACAGGACTTTGGATTTCCCTCTGCTGTGGTGCGCATGTGATGTTCTGCTACTACTTGTCAGCCTGAAAAAATAACGGCAAAAGAAACAAAACAAAAACTCAGGAATGTGAACTATTCCAGACAGGAGGAGATCTGGATGGAGATCAGTTGACCACTTCGTTTCCACTCGATTGGCTTTTATATCAGCCTGCAACAACATCGCCCAGTGTGTCCCACGGAGTTTTTACAGGGAAGTGAGCACCCCAACTGGCACTTCCCCCCTTTTCCTTTCCTTTCTTCTCCATAGAACTCAACGGGCTGTAGGTTGGCTTCAAAACATTCCATCGTGGAACGAGCAGGGAATGGACCATTCCGAGTCTTCTGGCCCTTCCGGAGCAGTCGGGACCACCTGTTCCGAGGTCAGACTGTTCCATGATGGAATGCTTTGAACATTCCAAGCGTCTCTCATCCGGGCCCCGATCCTATCAGTTCTGCTTAGCTTCAGCAAGGATGTTGCATCAGTTGTCTTCAAGCATAGGATTCAGTCTTCTGAGTTTTCATTTACGGCTGGGAAGCATCATTCTCCAAAGGGTCTGGTAGGGATCCAGAGCTGCTCTAAACATTGTCCACGAATTGCAAACTTTTACTGTAAAACTACATGAGGAATGATCGCATGAACTCTTATTTGATTAGGGAAGTTTAAAAACAAATGAAATGAAATCTCTTTGTCCTGGGCACACCTACCCCAACAAACTACTCAAAGGCAAGGTGTTGCTTGTAACCGACTTTCCCCAATTGTCTACCTGTGAATTACAATTATTTTTTTTAAAAAAACTGTTCTTTTCCTAGCTATTCTGACAAGCCTGTTTCCAGATATAATTTTGGTCCATCTTACTATTTCAATCTGTCTTGCTCTCTTTGTGACATTTTTATGATTATTAGATTTCATTCTCGTCAACCCTGTTTCTCATGCAGTTAGCTGGGATTGGTGGAATGTACAGGTAGTCCTTGCTTAAGGAATTTTGGTTGCTAAGCAAAGCAGTCATTAAGCGAACCCAACCCAACTTTACGACCTTTTTGTGGAGGTTGTTAAGCAAATCACCACAGGTGTTAAGCAAACCACATGGCTGTTAAGTGAATCATGCAGTTCCCCATTGATTTTGCTTGCCAGAAGCCAGCAAAATGGTGATTCAAGTGACCATGGGATGCTGTGACAGTCATAAATGTGAACTGATTGCCAAGCACTCAAATCATGATCACGTGACTGCAGTGATGCTGTGACGGTCGTAAGTGTGAGTTCCAGTCGTAAGTTGGGTTTTTCAGCACCGTTTTAAGTCCGAACCATCACTAAATGAATGTTTGTTAAGCGAGGACTGCTTGTACTTATTCGTTAGATTTATATTTTGCCTTTCATTCAGGAGCTCAAAGCAGCATATACAGCTCTCCCTCCTCCTACCTAGGAGGGAGGCTGGGCCAAAGTTCCTCCTCCCAACTTCCCAGATTTGAAAAGTTCATCCTCTCCCCAAACCACGCAATGCTAGTGCGCATTAGAGGCTCTTCTGGTTAATCTGAGCTCTGTGAATTTTGGGGGTTTATTATTCACCTGCTCTTCTACAACTGAAAAGAGAGTTGAATCCTGATGCCAGCCAGCTGTCTGTCTCACCTGGATCAAAGTGTTCTTCCAACTCTGATGCCCCCATGGAGACTAACACGAAAAAGCAAAGCATCCTGGGTCCCATCCTGCCTCCTCCGAGTGGACCGGTTACATCAATCACTGAACTTTCATGCCTGTTGAAAAAGTGGAAGAAAGAACCAGTTAGCCTTGTTTGGGTCTTTCCTACACCGCTCAGTTTGAGGGTTCAGTGATTTCAACCTGACTTAGCAGGCCTTATTCACTTCCCTGTTCAAGCCCTTGATCGGCTCTAATAAATAGCACACATTCCATACAAGGAAATCACTCACATGCTGCTATTGTCTTTACTTTCCCAGATTCCAGCCAGAAGCGCCTGGAAGTGACACACCAGCAGCATTATAACACATCATCATCAGGGACAAAGAGGGCTACGAGCCAAATCTGTGGCTCAGCGTACATTTTGCCTCTGGGAAAATCCAGGCTGGAATAAAAGAGCTGGTCAGATGATTGGTCAAAAAATAACTTGTCTGGGTAGGTCAAATATTGGTGAAATAAGCTCAAGTAGGGCGAAACAATGATCTTATTTATTAAGAGCAAAGCAGGCAGACTCATGCTAATTACAGGGCATCTCCAAGTTGCATTTATGCACAACACAAGCTAGACTGTCAATCCTAAATGGTGAAATTGCTTGTATTCCATTTTTTTAATCAGTTCAATCCTATCCGATTCTCGGAGACCGCCTGGACAAATCCCTGCAGTTTTCTTAGCAAGGTTTTTCAGAAGTAGTTTGCCATTGCCTCCTTCCTAGGGCTGAGAGAGGGTGGCTGGCCCAAGGTCACCCAGCTGGCTTCATGCTTAAGGCAGGACTAGAACTCATGGTCTCCTGGTTTCTAGCCTGATGCCTTAATCACTTTACCAAACTGGCTCTCTGAATTTCATTAAGATCACCCAAAAGCATAAGAAAAGTCTAATTCTGGATGAACCAAGGACTCAGCCCATCCCGCACACTGTCTCCTCTCAGAGGTTTCAAATAAGTAGAAAAAGAACCATAGAAAAAGCATCCCTGTTATTTGTCCCCAGTTCTGGTATAATGCCTCTGAATATGGAGGTTCAAATTAACAGGCACTGTTAGACAGCTCCTTTGTTAGTCTGCTTTGTTCATTGTCAGGGGCACCAAAACTATAAAATGCAACATGGGGATTTAAGCTGCCCAGCTCATCCTAACTGCAGCCCAACTACCACAGTGAAGCAAGTGTCATCAATTATTACTCATAACTAAGAATAGAAATACAAACATGTGCAATAGATAGTCAATCTCTTCTCCCTGGCATTCATCCTGGAGTTCCAGGCACATTTTTTTCAGTGATGTCATTCCTCAAATTAAAAACAACACAAAGCAAGCATAAAAAGAGGAAGAGCAGAGGAAGACATTATGACTGGCAAGTCAACGTGGAGTTTGTTTATTTTTGGCTTAGTGTAACATTCAAATCTACCCATAGCAGCTTCTAAATGACAATGAAATGTCACTATATTAAACCCAACCCAAGCAAATCCCATTACAGGTACACCTCGACTTACAACCATTCGTTTAATGACAGTCCGAAGTTACGAGGGCCTCGGAATGGGTGTTTTACTGCTGTAAAGCACTTCCAAGGGTTGCAAAATGTCGCACACACACGCACACACCCTGCAGTAACATGGTCACATTTCAGGCACTTGGCAACCAGCTAGCATTTATGACCGGTTGCTGCATCCCATGGTCACGTGATTGCGTTTTGCGACTTTTTTGTTCCAGCAAAAAATGCCAATTGGGGAAGCTGGATTTGCTTAATGACTGTGGTGATTCGCTTAACAACCCATGATTTGCTTAACAATTGTGGTGATTCACTTAACGACCACCATAAAATGGTCGTAAAATCAGGTCCAGTCACATGGTGACTCGACTTACAACCACAATGACTTACAATGGAAATTCCAGTCCCACTTGTGGTCATAAGTTGAGGACTACCTGTACTGCTTAGAGTCCCGCAGGAACACAGCCTCCATGCAAAGTTCAGCATTATTTTGTGAAAAGCGTTTTTGAAAGGGGATGATTTTAAATCAGGGGAAAGACTCAGTGGTTCTCCAGATAACTTCCAGCATGTCTCACCATCAGCCAGACTGGCTGGGGCTGCAGGAGGGTCACAGCTGCCTCACTCAGGAAGAGCATTTCCTACGTAGCAAGTTCCACTCCAGATTTCCAGAGCAAGGAATATGTATTATTTATTTATGTGCTGCATTTTTATGCTGCCATATTTCCTAAGGACCCTGTGACGTCACACAGTTCAAGGTGCTGGTGGTCGCTTTTAAAGTCCCAGATGGCTCACGGCCTGGATCTCTGCAAGGTCAATTTCTCCCAGCAGATGCTACAGCTTCTGCCCATCCGCAAAGATCCAAGAAGGAAGGCACCCTTCAAGTCCCCTCGAGTCAATGCCATAAAAAGGGGTGCACCTTTTCTATCCCTGCCGGTCCTTTGGATATACAGAGTGTACCAAAAGTCAGGCCCCCTAGGCCAACAGACAATCCAAAGGAGACCATCACATCAGAATTTGTGAACATCAGAGAAATGTACTTAGGAATGTTCAAAGTCTACACATTAAGTGAGTAAGGAATGGTTTAGAAGCAAATTCTTGACAGTCAGAGTGGTCAATCAGAGGAACAGGTTACTGCATGGGGTGGTGTCTTCCTGTTCCCTGGATGTTTTCAGACAGGCTGGACAGTCATCTATACAGTGTAGTACTGTAAATCCTGCATTTTGCAGGGAGTCAAGCTTGATGACCTCTGAGGTCCCTTCCGGCTCTATGATTCTATGAAATGGCAACCAATTTTGAACGCTGAGTGTAATTTATACAATGGCCTAGGGGGACTGGCTTTTGATACCCCCTGTACATCAGCAATAGAATTAAAAGTAAGATTAACAGATGCCCAATGAAATGGCCTTCTGAATAGCTGCATTGTCAGAGCTGGCCTCTGCGGCTCAGGAGAAAAGCATCCGTTTGTGCCAAAAGGTATGTGCTGTCACACAAAACACCCATTTCTTTCTCTCCCCTGAATTTCCTGCAGCACACCCACCTGGGATAAGCACTTTGAATGGATAGAAATATTTGGATGTAGTAGAGGGGGAAATGGTTTTTGAATACTATTGCAAATACTATTACTATTTTTCTTTTGGCTTTGCTAATCTCACTGATCTATCTCTTTTTTTCTTATCATTTAACTCAAGGAGCGTGGATAAGTTTACACTGTTCTTGGTCTGAATGCCCTCCTGCTGAGCTTTGGCGATACTGCTGAAAATGCATCTTTAGGTCAGTCTTTTTCAAACTAACTTTGGCCAAATGCATTGGACTACAATTCCCATAATTCCCTGGAAGCATGGATCAGGGGACTGAGTTGTGGAACATTATTTTAGATCACAGGTGCAACACCCACAGCCACCAAGGGGTCCCTCGACCCTCCCAAAACTACAACACTGAAGTTCAGTGCCCAACGACTGGATGATGGTACCACAATTTCATATCAGATTTTAGTGGGAAATCCAGTAAAATGCCAATAAATATAGGGGGGGTTGTAATAAAAATGTGCCATCTGACTGCACAAAAGTTTCATGCAGATTCCCTACATCTAGGAACTAAGAAACAGACATATAAAGGAAGGATTAAGTATACTCTCCTCTGAGATTTCTGTACTAAAATTTCCCCTTGTCCCCACCTGTGCTTTTCCTTTTAAATCTACAAAATCAGCATTTTGCAAAGCAAGGAAAACCACCAGAGTTGCAAGGTTATCTCTCCTGCAGATAAAATGCAGTTTAGGAGCTAAAACAGCTTTTACCCTAGGATTATTTGATAAAGGTTGTGCATGGTCAGTGACAGTAAACCAACTGATAATCCAATTGGTGGACACTCCTGGTTCATTGATTTGTGCCCAGAAGAATCAAGCGATATCAAATAACACAACTAGACCTTCATCTGAAACTTCTGCTACGTTTGCCCCCCCTCCCCAACTTAGCAACAGCGCTTCCTTGCATGAGGTTTGGCTGCATAAAGAATTACACTTTAAGAATGGGTTGGCTGAGCACATGGGTGAGCATGACTAAAATGAAGTTATGAGTGCTCTTGCGGCCTTCACCCTATTGCCCAAAGAGCTGTTTCAAACTTTCGCTGCGAAAATGACATTGCCTGAGCATCTGTACTCCAGTTTAGGATTTTCTCACATCAATGTAAGAGCCATCTATCCCCCGTTGGAAAATCCTTTCTCATGAAAGTAACAGCTGCAGAGCAGATGGGGAACGGGTGATCCCGACTGGGGGTGCAGGACACGGCAGGGCAGGCAAAGGCAAAAAGCCAGCCTATGCTCTCGATTCAGCGTCTGTTTCTCCGCTCTTACTTTCTCTTTGTTTTATGAAATTCACTCACATTATCCCCGAATATGTTGAAAATGAGCGTGAAAGGAAAACAGTTGCAATTAATACACAACCGGGACTGCCATACGGTTACAACATGCAGCTCTCAAACTCAGCCCAGCCCCTTCCAGAGGCCCAGTGCCCACCCTCCCCAGCAGCATGGACATGGCTATCAATGAACAAGTTAGACTGCTTAAGAATTAGTACCAATCATCGAGCCGATATCTATGTCTGTCTGTCTGTCTGTCACCGTACCTGCCTACCTACCTACCTAGGCTCCTATTCCACCCCAGTCAAAAGCAATGTATCACAGACTTCCCCCAAAGATCACTGTCTAGATTCCCAACATCACTCACCAACATAACAAAGGGCCATACTAGAGGGGGCAATGGAGCATGTAGTCCTCACTTAACAACCACAATTGGGACTGGAATTTTGATGGCTAAGTGAAGTGGTCATTAAGCAAATCTGACCCAATTTCACAACCTTTTTTGTGGTGGTCGTTAAGCAAATCACTGCAATCATTAAGTGAACCATGTTGTTAAGCGAATCATGCGGTTCCCCAGTGATTTTGCTTGCCAGAAGCTGGCTGGGAAGGTTTAAAATGGCAATCATATGACCGGGGGATGTGGCGGCAGTCGTGTGAGGATTGGTCACAAGTCGGTTTAGCACCGTCGTAAGTCTGAACCATCGCTAAACAAATGGTTGTTAAGTGAGGACTACCTGTAACACATCCGGAAGGCATTAGGTTGGCAAAGGCTAACCTACAAGGGCCTGCAAGCATGCTCTGCCCATAAGGCATCCCCAATCTCCATAGTCCTCAATGTAGTAAAGGTAAAGGTTTCCCTTGACGTAAAGTCCAGTTGTGTCCGACTCTAGGGGGCGGTGCTCATCTCCGTTTCTAAGCCTTGGAGCCGGCGTTGTCCGGAGACACTTCCGGGTCATGACGACACGGAAATCCAATGTAGTGTCCCTAGAAACAGAGCGAGGGCAAGAATCCACACACACACCCTGTTTCCAAGGAAGCGAGTTCGCTCTCCCTTCACTGTGCCTTAATCTGTGGGTTGGGAAGAGCGTTGTGGGGTGTGTGTGTGTGTGTGTGTGTGTGTGAGAGAGTGGTTGGCCAGCTGCTCCCATAATCCTTTGCTGGAATGTCCCTTCTAACAGCTGCCAGCAACAGCAGCTGACAGGCCATGATTTTGGGAGGGGGGCAGGTAGTGGGCAATGCAAACGGCGAGGGGGATGAATCAAACATCACTGATCAGGCCCCCTGACCATGGGGGATGTCCCTTCCAACTAACCCAAGCAAGACTTGGGGCCAGAACTCAGAGTCTGCACATAAAACGTTGCGAGGTCAGTCCTTGAGCCAGCCAGGTACCACAGAGGAACCGATACTCCAATCAGTGTCACGTTAAGCTGGAGGACCAAGCAGAATAACTTTGCATAGGGGACATTCCGGCATTTTTTAGGGCAGCTGAAAGGAAAGAAATCGAAGAAACTGAAGAAGCGGGGTAGAATCGGCTGGCGGGGGGGGGGGGGCGGCAGGGAGGTATGGACCCTGCCGAAAAAGGCAAGCTTGAAAACTTGCAGCCCTTCCCCGTGATCTAAAATGCCCAACAGAATCACTTCTACAGCAAGGGGGAGGAAGTCTCCCCATGCACAGATGTTGCCTTTCATTGCTTTTATTGTTGGAAGCTTGGGCTGAGCAAACCTGTTGAGTTGGAAAGCAGGCCACGGGTTAGTTGATCATGAAAACCATCTCAGGAACAACCAACAGACTGTTACAACTACACAGCACCACTGTAGCACACAAACCCACCAAAGCCCTCCAGAACGTCTTAACCAAACCAAAAGACCCAGTAGCCCAAGAAGGAAAAATCAGGAGTCATCTACAACAGACGGTGCAAGGACTGTAAGAGCCACTATGCAGGACAGGCGGGCAGAAGAGCAGCAGAGGGCATCCATGAACACCAACTGGCAGTCAGAAGACACGATGAGAACTCCTTCATCTCACAACACACGGACAGACTCAACCATAGTTTCACCTGGGAAACTGTGAGCATCCTAGACCAAGCCAAATCCAAAAACGCTAGGGAATTCCTGGAAGCCTGGCACTCAGACCAAGCAGCCAACAATAGACACATAGAGATAAACCACATTTACACACCGTTCAAAAGAGACAATAATAATAATAATAATAATAATAATAATAATAATAATAATAATAGCTAAGAAGGAAACAAAAAGTCCAGAACACATCCCCGCCAGCAGCCGACACCCAGATAAGCAGGGATTAACTCCAGACAAACGATCAAGCAGAAAACAATATCCTAATCAAGGAACTCCCAAGGAGAAAACCGCACCCCCACCAACACTGGCAGGGCAAGCTACTGTATATGCACAGGGAGCGAACCCCGCCCTCCCTCGCACTGATGATGTTACCTAGTGGGATGATGAAACGTCTGCAAGCAAACCACCAAGCTCACGGAGCACCAAGGGCTCCTAGGTTAATTACTCACTTGGAAGATGTCTAGCATGAATTACAATGGATGGTAAGTCAGGAACCATAGCAAATGCTTCTAAAAATTATCAAACCAGTCTGATATAATGATGAAAGAGTCAGGGTTGAAATTAGGGCACCTAGCTTCAATCTCTCATCTGTTTGGGAACTCAGTCACTTGCAATATCTGCTTCTCTCAGACCAACCTACCCTACCTTGCAGGATTGTCATGAGAACAAATTTCATGGGAAGCAAAAGACTCGCCCTGTTCCTCGTAGGGCGAGTGAGCTAGAAATACAAAGTCTTGTTGCTGTTGTTGTACCATGTATGACCTTCAAACTTAGTCAAGATTTAGCCTTAGAAACTGGTTACAGATCTCCCGCTCATCACCCCTCTGCCTGACGCTGAAAACTAATTAAGCGATAACCCCGGGCTGAAAACATAAAAAATCGACATTCCTGGAGCTAAAGCCTAGCTCATATTAAGCCTTGTCTGGATTTCAGAGTATTTACTGCAGCAACAAAAGCTGGTCACCTCGGGGTTTTTTCTTCCCCGACCCATCCTTTAACCCACATTCTCAACAGCAGCTGATTGAGGAGGGTGTCCTCATTTTGCCCAGCTGGATTTTAACCCCCTGCAATGCAGAAGTCTCCCCAGCTTGGGGCGAGGGGGGTGGCAGGGAGGGGAGGAGACACAATGTGCTGAAGGGGTAAGGAATCCCAGCTATGTACGAGGAATGCAAAGCCGCAGTGCCAACCCAGCCAACGGGCCTGTTGGGGAAAGCGGCAAGGATCAGTGGATGCCCCACAGTCCTGAGTCCCTGCCAGGGACCAATTAACCATCCGATTAAATTATCCATACAGCAGAACCCCAAAGATTGCCTGAAGAACATGAGCTGAGGCTCCATCCAGGAACTCCTTCCAAGGGCTGAGAGAAAGTGACTGGCCCAAGGTCACCCAGCTGGCTTTCTATCTAAGGTGGAACTAGAACTCACGACCTCCTGGTGTCTAGCCTGATTATTAAGGAATTATTATTAAGGAATAGGAGAGCCAGTTTGGTGTAGTGGTGAAGGCATCAGGGTAGAAACCGGGAGACAGTGAGTTCTAGTCCCACCTTGGGCACAAAGCCAGCTGGGTGACCTTGGGCCAGCCACCCTCTCTCAGCCCTAGGAAGAAGGCAATGGCAAATCACTTCTGAAAAACCTTGCCAAGAAAACTGCAGAGACTTGTCCAGGCAGTCTCCGAGAATTGGATGCGATTGAACCAATTTTTTTTTTTAATTAAGGAATACTAACTCTCACACCTATTGAGAATTCCACTTTTGGGCCATGGATGAATTGCAAATTCAAGCCAATTTGAAAGCATTTTTATGGTGCCTGGTTTAACATCTATACCTCTTCCCATGATGATGGATTAGTAATTTAGGGTTAATAACTTAATTACTAATTACCAAGTTAATTAATTAATTACCAAGTAATTGAGCTGCCCAGTTTGTCATGGGTGCTAAGAATTCTTTGCTACAGAAGATTCCTGGTGCACCACCACCACCACCCACCACCCCATCCCTTCCTCCCCACCAGATGTGACCTGCGTACAGATCCATCCTAGATTTCCCTTTCAGGGTAAGTAATGTTATGCAAAATACAGAAGAGAAAGAAAGAAAAAAAGAACTTTAAAATATATTAAACTTAAAACTTTAAATCTTTAAGTCCTTAAAACGTGGTTCTTCCAGCAACCCTGGAGATCCCACTGGGAACCAGCAAGGTGTTGTATGATGTCAGATGACTGTTATTCTCGTACAATCTTGGGTTTTTTAATGATTTTACTTTTAATCCTGTTTCAGGGTTTTAAGGGCGTTATATTGCTTTTAACTGTTACTGTGTTTGTACGCCACCCAGAGTCACGTTTTGTGAGATGGGAGGCCATATAAATTTGCTAAATAAATAAATATGGGGTAAGAAAAAGAAGAGGAAGCATTAGTTACATCTGATTACACGAACCGCACTCATGGTATTTCTCCATACCTTTCAATTCTTATTTTCAGTATACCCATATCCTGCTTCATATCCTGTCTCCGATTTTTTAAACTTCTCACCTCACTCATTCTGAGCATCTCGTTAGCGCCATCCAATTACTTCTCATTCTTCCTCTTCCTTTTAACTGTTTCTTCATATATTTGTTTTATGATTCATTCTCTGTATGACCAAACTACCTCACTGTAACCCTCACTCGTTCAGCATCTACAGTATTCATTCCTGCTTTATTACATCCAGTTCTTAAATAACCGGTTCTGAACGTATTTAACTTTCTCTTGGCCTGCTCAACTCTCCCTTCCTTACCACAACTTGGGCAGAAGCACACTCTTATACACAGGCATGTTAGCTTCTTCTGACAAACACTCATGCCGTGCCACAGACCACATACTACCCACCATCTTTCTACCAGCATTTGCGTGCCTTCCAATTTTCCCATCCATTTCCCCTTCTTTAGTAAAGATTCCACAAAGGTATGCAAATTAACCTGCTTGCTTTAGATTTTCATCATGTCTGTATAACTTGCAATAGTGCGCTCCATTTTCCTTGGCAAATCCAACCATCTTTGATCCTTTTAATTTTTAGATTCAGCTCCTCCTCGCATTATACAATTTATCTAACATTCCCTGAAAATCATTCCGGTTTTTAGCCAGCAACACAGTATCACCTACATAAAAAAGTGCACATTCACATTCCCAGCCAACACCCTTCTAAAGTCACCACGTGAATCCCTTAATACATTTCTTCACAAATATACTGAACAACCAAGGGGCCTTATCTTAACCCCTGCTCAGTGCTGACCTATTTGCTAAGCATATCCTGCTCTTAACACATTCAGCAACCAACCCTCAATTTCACATCCATTCAAAATACGATTATTCCAACCAATTCACTTTGTCATGTTTCCTCTAAACCCACAGACGTATAATAAATGTTCCTTCTCACACTCTTATGTTTCTCAATGATCTGGTGAAGAGCAAAACTCTGGTCTACCTAAAGCCAATTTGCACCTTCCAAATTTTGCTCATTTTCACTTCTCTGATCACTTTGTAAAATGGCTTTCCAGGCAGCCTTAAGAAATTTTCACCCATAGTCTCTGCGTTCACTCTTCAACAATAAGGGAAATAATAATAAAATGTACTTTCTTTGTTTTAGTTCTACTCTGTGATATATCATTCATGATCCCATATAAATTGCCCAGAATGCTGGGAGTCGGGTGGCATATCATCATCATCACCATCTTCATCATCATCTAAAATACTCCTTCCAGCATTCTCTCACCTCAATTTCATACCTAATAATTTTATCTTTTTTCTTTTTAATTCCATTAATCCTCTTCACCCACTTCCCAATTTATCAAAAGTGCTCTGCCTTTTCTTGTCCCTTTTAACCTTAAACATTCCTTCCTCTCTGAATACATTCTTTAAAACTCTCTTTTTCTCTCCATATACCTTTATTACCATCTATATGTATTTTTCTTATCCACAGTGTTTTGCTCTTCATCTTTCCACCAAGCATCCTTTTTCATCCTTCCTATGAGTGTAACTCCCTATAGTTCTACATCGCTCTGTAACAATTCTTTCCACACAGCTTCCACATCATCTTTCTTACATCTGTTTTCCATTCATTCTGTTGGGAGATTAATCTAATTTCTAATACTTTCTCATGCAGGACTCATACTTCCTCTTTCTGCAGTCATTCTACCTTCATTCATGTTCCTTTCACTTCCATCCTTTTCTTTTGGGTCCATTTCTTCCAAGAAACTATCCTTGATGCTATCAAATAATGGTCTGTCCCACATTCAGAACCTCTCATCATATCCTCCATGAATTCTCTCAATTGTTCATCATAAACAATCAAATTGTGTTTTTTAATTCATTCCTTTTCCATGGGTACCAATGAGTTAAATCACATATTTAAAATAGATGTTTTTCTGAGCCCAACTCACCAAACAGTCCCCACATTCATTCATTCTTCAGTTTCTGAGTAGCCCGATCACTTTTCTTGCACTCTTTGATCTCACTCCCACCCATCTACCCTTGTCATCCAATGGAGTATTGTTTCATTCAAAATGTTGCACATTTTTCCCAAACCAAATTGTGGGTCTTCCATTGCCACCATTTGCTGGAGTGCACCATGCAACTATCATCAACTTATGAATGTCTACTTTCATACACCCTCACAGGACCCATACCAATACAGACATACATTTTACCCCCTTCATTCCTTGTGGTTTTTACTCTTGGCTGTTGGTCTTTTTCTGAATTGTTTATTTTATGTTCTAATGGTCATTAATCTTGCGGATTCTATTTTTAAACTTTGTTCTCTGCCTTGAGTCACTGTGGCAAGAGGGGCAGCCATATAAATCTAAATCAATAAATGCCGTTACCAACTCCCCTCCACAAAATCAGACCACCTTTCCCTTTCTCTTAGTTTCACAGACACACAACACCCTATTTTTCTTTATTTCATTTCTTCCTTTAATTCATGCTCTTTACATTTCAATTTGGAACCTTCCATATGCTATGGTAATCACTAGATGGACCCCAAGATAATTATCTCAGTCACCTACCATGACTTTGGAGCTTTCCAAAAGTGCTTTTTAGTAAGGTAGAGAAGGTGTAGATCAGATTACCAGGTTTTGTCACACTCATGCCACAGACCAGGGTTTCTCAACCAGGTTCTGTGGAGCCCTAGGGTTCCATGAAAGGTCACTAGGGGTTCCCTGGGAGATCATGATTTTTTAAAAAAATTATTTCAAATGTGGGCAACTTCACATTAAAGAGGTAAGTTTCATTCTTTACTTTCAGTTTAAGAACATGTTAATACATATATGCAGGCCTCCCCATGAAACGAATATAATAATTTTGTAGCTTCTGGCCTGTACTTGAGCCTGAATGTACAGGGGTTCCCCCAGGCCTGAAAAATATTTCAAGGGTTCCTCCAGGGTCAAAAGGTTGAGAAAGACTGCCACAGACAGTATATTCCATTGTTTTAACCGTGTTCTTATTGTAAACTGCCCAGAGTCCCTCCTCGGGGGGAGATGGGTGGTGATAAATTTGATTGATTGATTGATTGATTGATTGATGAATTAATTATTAATGGTAAGGACAGCACAGTGAGCACATTTGGCTAGTGTGCCTCAAGCACAACCAAGGCCCAATTTTACCCCAAGCACACTCATGATGGTCTATGCAAGTGGGGATATCTAATCTAGAGACTACCATACAACGCAACAATCTATTGTTGTCATTGCACAACCAGGAGCCTCATGCTTTGTCCTAAAACATACTCTGGTTGCACGGATGTTGAACATCAAGATGTTAGATTTCCACCTGCATCATCTCACACCAGCAGCACAGAGATGGACATTCAAAGCAACTAAAGGGCACTCAGAAGGAAGAGCTCTCCTCAGAAGATCATAGAACTTCACCTCCTAGAATTCCATGCTCAGCAAGGTTCATGCTCCAGTTGATGGATGACACCCCATTACTATTTTGGAGAACCAGAAATGGCCTGTGGTTATTTGAAATGATTCCCTCCCTTCTCAGAATCCCAATTGCTTTCCTGTAGGAACAAAATTCCCAACTGTTACAACCAGAACAAAAACCACAGAAATCTAGCAAACTGGGGTTGGGGTGGGGGGGAACGACACACCAAACCACTCACATATACCAACCAGGAAAGCAAAGGCTCAAAGTTTTTCTTTTTTTCTCTCTTGCTATGTTTTGCTTAAAAACAAAAAACCACTACACGTATGTATAGACACATGCATGAAGCACTGGCTGAAATGAAAGGACTGAGTTTTGACAGCTGTCCCTGTCTCCCTGATATCTTATCCTTTTTTGGCTACCCTTCATGTCTTCTCCACACTGCTCCTCACTCATGTGCAGGCGAAGGTGGCCTCACCTTGGCCGAAAGGAATGCCTTGCATTTCGAGATTGGTTCAGATGCAGAGCAGCCAAAAATGGCCTCTGATGCAGTGATTTCTTGTTGGCCACCAACAATAAGCCCGTTAAAAATCTTTGCAGGAGTATGAAATACAGGAGGTTTTTTCACTTTGCCCAATGCTTCCAATGAGTACCACATTTTGTTCATATCTCTTCCCCAGTGTGAACCGATCTTGTCTCTTTCAGAAACTGTTGATCAAAGAAAAGCTTCTAATAAACAGCAGTTCCCTTGACATCGATCTCACCCTTCATTTTCACAGAAGTATCTTTTGCCAAGTTCTTACGATGAACTTGGCTCAGCTCCACATACAAAATTTCCTACTTCACATAATTTGCTGGTTCTTTTATAGGCTTTTTGTCCTTCGGAATTCCAGGGATACATTTCCCAAATATAGATCACGTCAACTTTGCTGTGATTTACTTAGGCTTTGGATCTGTAGTCATTTACAGGGGGAGGGAGGATGCCATTCCTTTCCAGTTTCACCAGTTCCCACTTCAGTGTTTACTGCAAAGCTGATGAGATCTAAACCTCATGATCCACAGACAAATCTGTCCTTGACAAGGCTGCCTCTAAACAAACATGTTCTTGATCCTGCCATATACCTCGCCCTCTTGCCCACTAAACTTTTAAGAATGAAAGAAAAGCTTTGGTAGATTAAATCAAACACTCCTACGTCCTGCTTCTAATAGTGATAGAAGAGATGCCTATGGAAAGCCCCTCAGTATGACATGTGGGCAATCATGGCTTTCCCCAATGTTGTTCCCCAGGAAATGGAATTCAGAGACACGTTGCTTCTGATCCTTGCAGTAACATATAACCACAGAAAGAGTCATCCTCCATGAATTTGTCTAATCCCTTTTACAGCCACCAAAATCATACAGGTCACTACAGGGTTGGAACAGTCCATGAAAGACGTCAAATACAAGTCCCTGCTAAGTGCAGGAATCCAGATTAACATATCCATAAAAGATGAGTATCTGTAGCCTGCTCTGTACAGGTAGTCTTTGCTTAAATTCATTTAGTGAAGGTTCAGACTTACAACGGTGCTGGAAAAAAAACGACTTATAACCGGTCCTCCCACTTACGACCATTGCGGCATCTTCAAGGCCACATGATCATGATCTGGGCGCTTGGCAACCAGTTTGCATTTATGACCGTTGCAGCATCCCATGGTCACATGATGGCCATTTTCGACCTTCCTGGCTGGCTTCTGGCAAACAGAATCAACGGGGAACCACATGATTCGCTTAATGACCATGTGGTTTGCTTAATGCCCACAGTGATTCACTTAATGACCACTTCACTTAGCAACCAAGATTCCAGTCCCAGTTGTGGTTGTTAAGCGAGGACTACCTGTATTATCCACCCATCAGCTTCATCAGATGAACCTGCCTTCAGGTACTGTATGTAAAAGGCAGAAAATTTTCCTTTTGTCTATTAAGATCTCTGCCTGTAATGAAAAGAAAATTTACTCCATGCAGGAAGCCCAATCCAAGAACTGTTTCTTGGAGAACAGACAAACCAATAGCATGCATAATTTTGTAAACTCCTGATTCTCTTTTTTCCTAATTAAAAGCCTAAGCGTTGTAACCTTTCCTTCAGCTACTGCCCCATTTTTCTGCACTTTTTCATCTACCTTGTTTTTCTCAGTTGCAACAACCAGAAATGCATACAGTATTTCCCTTGCAGTTATACCACAGACGTGTACAAAGGCTTTATGAAATTAGGCTGTTTTATTTTCTAATGATCTCTGGAACTGATGTTTTTTGCAGCAGCCAGGCTCTGGGTCATCTCCACTGTATGCGCCACCCTCAGTTAAAGAACAAAAGACAAAAGTATTTGAAAGTAAGAGAACAATCCCATTGGAGCAATGTAAGAGACAGTGTTTTCCGCCCAAGTGTCTGTCATGGGACTGATGCTCTTCAAGTTGTTTTTTTTTTTAAATTTGTTGCAAATAAATATTTCCAACCTCTCACCTAATTCTTTAACCACAGTATCAAACGAATACCATTTTCCATTGCTGAAATCAAGAAAAATTGGAGTGTGGGAAGGGATCTGTATACAAGATGCAATTCTGGAACCAAGAAGAAATTCCTACATTGAGCATACGGGTAGTCCTTGCTTAATGACCACAATTGGGACTGGAATTTTGGTTGCTAAGGAAAGCAGTCATTAAGCGAATCCGACCCAATTTTACGACCTTTTTGTGGTGGTTGTTAAGTGAATCATGCAATTGTTAAGCGAATCACATGGTTCCCCACTGATTTTGCTTACCAGAAGCCGGCCGGGAAAGTCGAAAATGGTGATCACATGACCGCAGGAAGCTGCAATGGTCATAAATGGTCATAAAAGAGTCCCCCTTTTAGGGGGAGATGGGCGGTGATAGAAATGTGAATAATAAATAAACAAATGCAAACTGGTTGCCAAGTACCCAAATCATGATCACGCAACCGCCAGGGACACTATGATAGCCGTAAGTGTGAGGACCGGTTGCAAGTCAGTTTTTTCAGCATGGTTGTAAGTCTGAACCGTCACTAAACAAATGATCATTAAGCAAGAACTACCTGTATGCACACAGGTAATTCTGCTTCAGACTTTTTTTTTTTTTTGCACTTGCTATCAGTTTTGGATCTCAGGATTCTAATAAAAAATAGTGTGGATCCTGACAGCAGGAAATATTTGACCCTGATTGTTGCTGAACTTCAATTCCCATCATTTCATTAAGACTGACCAATAATTTGCCTTCTTACTTTAAGATTGTTAAAGTATGCTGGCTGAGGAATTCTGGGAGTTGAAGTCCACTCATCTTAAAGTTGCCAAGGTTGAGAAACACTGGCTTATAGTGAGAAATTTACTCAAAACCTTTTGAAAGTTCAAATATATCATTCCCACTGGGTCAATCACTAAACAAATACTTATTTCCATTCTCAAAGCTCTCTAAAAGCTAAACAAGACAGGACCTAATTTTTGTCCTGCTGATTCTCCTTTACTAAGATTAATTCTCACACTCCATAAATTTTCCCACCATGTTCTAATTATTATCATTACACCACACTTAATAATTAGATGTCTGATAGCTTCTGTAATGCTGAGTAGGAATTCAGCTTATAAGAAAGTTATAGTCTATTTCCAATGCACCAAGCTACTCTTTTTTTTGGTTTGGAGGCTGTATCATGCATTGCAGCAACCTCCAACCCAACATTTCTGTCCCTTTAAAAATAAAAAAGAGCTGAAAAGTCAGAAAGTGGCATGATATTTCACGATGGGCCACATAAAAACATAAGCCAATCAGCACTGAGATATCCATATATATCACGGATTTAATTAGATCCCTCTTCCTATCCAGCTCTTTCATCAGCTCTTAATTTAGTTTGATAAACACTGGCAGGAACGCAGCCTGCACAGGCAGAGCATCAAACTTGAAGCAGAAGCAGCCCATTTCATTACAGTGTAAAATGTCTGAACCAGTGAAACTAGATGAGTGTCAATCCAGTTCTAGAATAATACAATTACATGATAATGGGAGTAAAACAGGAACTAGAAAATTGACAGCCAGTGTGGTGTAATGGCCAAGGTGTAGGACTTAAGAAAATCCAAGTTGTAGTCCATCCTCAATCAGAGGAGGTCCCTAGAGAACTCTGGACCAGTTTCTCTCAATCCAAGGGCCAGGGGCTGAGTGGTTAAACCTTTGGACTAAGAGCGGGGAGACCCAGTCCCTCCCTTTCAGCCTAAGAGCCAGTATGGAGACGAGGAGTCACAGGAGTAGACTGTGGAGATCCCTGTTCTAGTCCACTCCCAGCCATGGAAACTCTGGGGTGATTCGGGGCCAGGCATTCTCTCTCAGCCCCACCTCCTTCACAGGGTTGTTGTGGGGGAAAATGGGAAGAGGGAGTTTTATGTCTACCATCTTGAGCTCCTGTACAAAAGCTGGGACAGAAATCTCACAAACTGGGAATTAACTGGTACACAGTGAAGCAGAAGTATCAGCTGTGGCACAGAGTCACAGCCATTAACCACACACCTGCCCCTGAGTTTCCCACTTTGCAAAGGGCCATAGCTTAATTAGAGAGCTCAAGCTTTTGACGCTAAAGGACAAAGGTTTCCCAATAAAGGTGCACTACATTCCAAGTTTAATTATAGTGACCATTTCTAATGAGCGTATGAAAACATTATGCAAATCCATGCCTGCTTTGGTCTTTCTTCAAGGGGATGCTGCATTTTCTCTTTTGAAGCAATCTGTCAGTAGCCAAATTATAGCCGACTGCCCTTCTGCATTTTTATTGCCCCACCAAGATTGTAAAAGTCATAAATCAAATAGAGAAAATCACATGCTACCAGGTCATAAATGGTACAGATGCTAGAGAAGAGAGTGATAATTAACTGTCAGGCTACCTGTGTCATCCTTGGCCTTTCCAATTGAAAGGATCAGGTAGCAAATCCTTGTAGAAGCTCCTTAATTGAGACCCCTGACAGACATTGCCTGTTGGGGAAGACGGCGAAAGGGGTGACTTGCTATACAGGTAGTCCTTGCTTAACAACCACAATCAGGAACGGAATTTATGTTGCTAAGGGAAGCAGCCATTAAGCAAATCAGACCCGATTTTATGACCTTTTTTGCAGCAGTCATTAAGCAAATCACTGTGGGTGTTAAGTGAGCCACATGGTCGTTAAGTGAATCACATGGTTCCCCATTGATTTTGCTTGCCAGAAGACGGCTGGGAAGGTTGAAAATGGCAATCACATGACCACAGGACGCTGCGACGGTCATAAATGTGAACCTGTTGCCAAACACCCAAACCATGCTCACATGACTGCGGGGGCGCTGCAATGGTCATAAGTGTGAGGACCAGTCATAAGTCGGTTTTTTCAGCACCATCGTAAGCCCAAACCATCACTAAACAAATCGTTGTTAAGCCAGGACTAACTGGGAGTCAAAAGAAGGAACCGCCTCATGATGGCAGCCTCAAATACTATGAAAGAGCAAACAGAAGGTGGAGAATCTGTCTAAAGCAGTGTTTCTCAACCTCGACAACTTTAAGAGGTGTGGATTCTGGGAGTTGAAGTCCACACCTCTTAAAGTTGCCAAGGTTGAGAAACCCTGGTCTAAAGAAAAAGGAATGTGCATTCTTCTGAAGCACAATGTCAATATATGAGCCTGGTTCCATTTTATTTAACAACTGGTTTTCTTGTCTGATGGGGGAAAAAATTAGGACAGCAAAAACAGAGCAGCATGGGATTATGTGACTTCTCTATAAATTCCTCCATGCAGTGTCACCCTCCAGCAATGCCTCCCTAATTTTAGGATGACCTTTGCTTCCTGGTAGCGAAGGTAGCCTCAATGTCTTCCTCTTTAGAAACTCCCCTCTGGATTGCTCTGAAGTTTGCAGGAGACGCTGCCTAGCATCAGGCAGGGAAAGCAGAGAATTAAGGGCTTGAGTTTGCAATTGGTCACTCAAAAAGCTCCAGAAAGGCAAGTCCAGAGGAAGAATGTCCCTAAAAGAATTTCCCCACCTGTTTTTCCTTGACTTGTTTTGTTTTGTTTTTTTCCCCTCTCAAAATCTCCCCATCAAGTCTTCCAAACAGAGATTTAAAGCGTCTGCCTCATTTTGGACAGATTAATTTTCTGAATCTGAAAAAAGAGCCCAGAACGCTGGAGGGTTAAATAAATGCCGACATTTATGAACTGCATCAGATTGTTCAAAGTACTTTGCGTATTCCAGGCTAGACATAATGGCGGGAGCCGTATTTGTTTGTTCACATGTCTGCTGTAATTTATCTATAAAACATGGGGGTAGACGGATGTAATTTTAGTCTCAAGAGGATCACATGGGGGCAAAAAACTAATCCCCTTCCCCCAGCCCCCCAGTCCTCAACAAAAAGTAGTACTTCAACATGGGGAGTATGCTGGTCTAGGACAAAAATTATCTGGGGAGGATGAATCATTGGGAGGGAAGGGGAAGAACTAAGATGGAGGCCAATTCAACTCTCTTCACCTGTGAGCCTCCTTTGGAAGATCCAATTTCTGGGGGACCTTCAGCTATATGGACTTCAACTGCCAGAATTCTCACCAAGGGTATCCATGGGGCTGGGGGGCAAAGAAAGGTCAAGATGATGGCCATGGGTATACAGTTGAAGCCCTATCTTACTTTACATGCATCATGCATCACTCCACCCTTCCATGGATGCCCCTGATTCTCAGCAATAACTTTGCTGGCTTGGGAATTCTGGCAGTTGAAGTCCACACATCTGGGAGGCATCTGGTTCAGGCAAGGCGGGTGTAGACCCCTCCCTTCCCTGCTTTTATACAAACGGGACAGAGTTATAGTAGATGACATCTGTCATCTTGCCCAGGAACCTTCTAGTGATCCCATCACCATCAGGAGGACATCTATCTCTGCTCGGTCTCCAGCCTCCAAAGGTTGTTGACAGAAAGTAATTCTGTCATTAACTACATGAAGAGTAACCCTACTAAAGCTATTTAGTTTTAATCACATTTACATGTAATTGAAATCGAATCAAATGCCATTTTTGCCCTGACGTCCCCCACTACTTCTTGGAGAGCACTCCCCTGGTATTCCGCTCACTGGCCAAATCTAGACCTCCCCAGAAAAACATTTGTATCCTGTACTTCCAGATCCCTGGAGCTTGTGGCTGAGCGTCTACTGTCTGAGTAAGGTCTTCCAGGCCTACAAACTCATCATGCCCTATTTCTTTGGCGGGTCAGAAACCCTATACAGAAGAGGAGTACAAAATACGATGCAAATAAACAAACAGCAGGCCGCAAGAGAAGAGAGAAAAGGAGATCCAATTAAATCTAATTTACACTAACCCCATTAACTGGGTATCTCCATATCTTTGTAAGCTTGTAAAACACCCTAGCTTCCACCACTTCCAACCACTGCTCCACATTGCCTTCTCACCTCCCTCTTCTTCAGGATCTCACCTCACTCCAACTCCTCCCTCAACCCATTCATTCTTCTTTTATAACTTTTTCTAACACCATCTATTGAGTTAAAGGCTAGAGAGCCAATTTGGTCTAGTGGTTAAGGCACCAGGCTAGAAACCGGGAGACGGTGAGTTCTAGTCCCGCCTTGGGCATAAAGCCAGCTGGGTAACCTTGGGCCAGCCACCTTCTCTCAGCCCTAGAAAAGAGGCAATGGCAAGCCACTTCTGAAAGCTTGCCAAGAAAACTGCAAGGACTTGTCCAGGCAGGCAGTCTCTGGGAATCGGATACAACTGAATGGATTTTTTTTTAAAAAAAATAAAGGAATGCTAAGTTTACTTTAGAACTCCTACCTCCATTTGCCTTTTTCCAGCTCTGGGGTTTAGTTAGTTCTGAAGTTTGGCGGGGGATAAAGCAGCTAGCTAGCAGTTAGCAACTTTAAGATGGGTGGACTTCTACTCCCCAAACGTCTTCTCTGTACCCCCAAAGTCAGAACAGGATTGAAATCTATCATTAGGGGTTAGTTTTAAAACAGAAAATGTAGATGCAGTGTGAATCATTAATATTGCATAAACATTGGGAAAAAAAGTGGTTGGACACAAGAGTTTTCCTGCACCAAATGTTATTTTATTATCAGATGCATAAAGCCTACTCAGTTTTATCATTATATAAAGAAGGAGCTGTAGGATTTCAGCCTGAGTAACTCTTCTTAAACGTCCCGCATTTCAACAGGAAGAAGTCTAAAACCTGGTCTCAATTCATGGCAAATCACTAGGGATGTGCAGAAATCACCCTATCTCAGCGTTTCTCAAACCTGGCAACTGCTGGCTGGGGAATTATGGGAGTTGAAGTCCACCCATCTTAAAGTTGCCAGGTTTGAGAAACGCTGCTCTATCTGGTTGGAAAGACTGATCTGGAATATAAAAGTGGCCCCAAATGACCATTTGAGTTATTTCAAAGGTAGCCCAAGCTAATGTGAAGCCCAGATCCAGAGTAATATTCAGAAAAACCGAGTTCTATTTCCCTGTAATCCAGCACAAGAAAAATTGAAGTACAGTGACTATAACGTGTGTTTGTTTTTTTTTGGAGTTTCAGCAGAACCAGATTTTATAGATAAATTCAAACTGGACAAAGCATGCCAGGTCCCTCTAAAATCAATGCAAGCGTTTTAAAGATACATTCCTTTCAAAACTGATTTGCTTTCTTCGGAAAAAAGATGCTCACACAGAATGTAATTAAATTGATAGAAGTAGTCATGCCTAAATGGGAAATGCTCGTATTACATTTCAGGCAGACAACTTTAAGAACTGGGCTAAGAAGGGTAGCATTCATGATGATGCCTTTTCCTTAATGCAGGGGAGCAGATTATTAGAAACTGAGGCTAAAGTAAATATGATGAATTCCCAGATCTTTTCCATGGAATAAAACGGACACAAAGCCAACTCAGCTAACTCACACCTTTCTGAAAACACCATCCCATATCAGCTCAGAGAAGGAGCTGGAATAATGATTATTTCCTCTTAACTATCAAGAGTGCCCCACATCACACCCCGATGTAAGTGGGTAACCAGTGGAGACTTAATCCTAAGGGCCACACTGATCTGAAAGCAAATCTCTTGGTCATGGGACCTCAAACTCTTTTTTTTAAGGCATTTGATATTCATTCATTCATTCATTCATTCATTCATTCATTCATTCACTCACATTTCTATCACCGCCCATCTCCCCCTGAAAGGTAGTCCTCGCTCAACGACCACAATTGGGACCAGAATGTCAGTTGTGGCAATCATTAATTGAATCACTGTGGGCATTAAGCAAACCATGTGGGCATTAAGTGAATCATGTGGTTCCCATTGATTTTGCTTGCCAGAAGCTGGCCAGGAAAGTCGAAAATGGTGATCACATGACCACGGGAAGCTGCGATGGACATAAATGTGAACCAATTGCCAAGCACCCAAATTGTGATCATGTGACCAGGGGGAAGACGCTGTGGTGGTCATAAGTGTGAGGACCAGTTGCAAGTCAGTTTTTCCAGCACCGTCATAAGTCCGAACCATAACTAAACGAATGGTTCTTAAGTGAGGACTACCTGCACATCATTAAACAACTGCTGTTGATTCCCATGTTTTAGCGGCTGGGGTGCCACTCAACAACAAGAGGAAAAGGTAAGATAAAAGTTTCTGGGTGACCAAAAATCAGAATGGAGCAAATTCTGATCTGTTTGTTCTTTGCCGCAGATAAATGAGAATCTGTTTGAATTACCTTCCTCTACCTTGTTCTCTAGCCTTTGGCTGAATTTAATGCACCTCCTACAAATAATCATTTGCAGCCACATCTGAACCTAGCAAACAAAGGTTTTCCATTAACTACAATTGGAGAATTCTAATCTTCTCACATGGAGGGGAGGTCTACTCATGCCTTACACCTTCATTTAACAACATGTCTAAACAAGCTACGATGCTTCCTGGAGATATGCAGTGGACATCAACCTTATATTTTTTGCTATGCCTTTTTATTCATCCAGGCCTTTTAGAATGATTTAAAATGGACCAGAAACCAAATAGTATTTCAATATTACTGAGATACCTTTTTGTCAATCATACCATTATCTGAGTGCAGGTGTTCATAAGTATCATTTCACAGGACTTACGCAGAGAAAAGCATTAAAAGGGAGTTGAGGCTGAAGCAGAATGGAGGAAGCCAGCTCACCTGCTTGTCCTGTTTTACTCCTGTGAACCTTGAGGTGGACAGGGTCTTTGAATTGGCCTATAATGTAGTCCAGTTCCTCTTGGCTGATACTGGCTGGAAGTGAGCTAATGGGAGTATTTTTATTAATGCCTCCCTCAACTAGAGGGGGGTGTCACCTGCCTTGAAAAAACAGTGGAATGGCTGAGTTGGCACCTGCTGTTTCCCACCCTGGAACCCCTCTGGCCAAGGACCAACCGGATTTGACTGTCCATGTGCAGAACATTTTGCATGTCCCTAATTGGAACCTGCCATAAAAAATAAAGAATATACAGATGCAATGACAATCATGCCCTTTCTTCATGCTTTTTTCAAAAGCAGTCACTTATGCCCATAAATGTAGGTAAGAAATCAGCCTTATGAACATCTCATCCACAGGAACTGAGGTCAAGCAGAATAAAATACCAAAATGGCTATAGAATTCATCCAGGAACTCCAGCCAAGCCAGCAATTTTCATTTATTCCTTTAGGGATTTATTATGACTTCTTCTTATGGGAGAATCTTTAAGCAAAAAACAGCTTATACCTTCAGTGCACCATTCCCCAACCACCCCGTGTGAAAAAAATGACTATGCCAGGCTGAACTAGAGTCCATTTATTTCTATATTTTATCTGAGAACAACATGCCAGTTTGGAAGGTCATTGGCAGGGCACCATGGATCTATCCATCCTCCTTTCCCTGTTTTTATTATCATCACCATCACCATCACCATCCCTTAACATCTGGTAATCAGAGGTAAATAATCTGGGAATGCAGAGATTGTATTTTTCCAGTCCTTGATGGCTCCAGCCACGTATTATGAAAAAAATGTATAGATTGCAATCCCGCAACTGGGAATAAGTCCCATTATGTAAAAGACCTTTGAGTAGGTAGATATATATATATTTAATTTAAGAACTTTTAATCGTTCCATCTTGGATTTGATATTTTACATTTACATTTACATTTTTTAAGAAGTTCTGTTTTTTATTGTATTTTAATCTGTATTTGTTTTCAGTTTTATTGTAAACCACCCAGAGTCGCTCTTTGAGATGGGCGGTGACGAAATTCGAAATATATATATATATATATATATATATATATATATATATAAATCTAAATAAATTCCTGTGCAACTCCAGCCACAGAAAACTATGAGGTTTTGGTCCCCTCAGTAGCATTCTGGCATTTTGCATTTTCATTTCCCACTTCCACTAAAAAAAAAAAGGGAGGTCAAGAAACCTTTCCTTTCTACAGTGCTTCCATCTGCTCTTCTTTACTTGTGTGTATAGGTATAATATTCTCAGACTTTCATTTGAAAGCTGCACTCTGTATACTCCTGCAAGGACTTTGGCCCACATGCCATAAAACTTGCTGCACGCTTATCAGGAAATAAAACCAGCTGAACATGACTGGACTTTCTTTTGAGTGGATACGTTTGCTTCTTCTGTTTCTCCTAGTTTTGGAAAGAGCAACGCACTGGGCAACGTGCTTTTCCTGTCACGCAACATGGTTTACCCAGAGTGCTAAGCCTCCGCTTAATCATACCTTGCTGAACAAGCTACCAATGGCTGGGTTCAGATGCCACGCTAAGTCATCAACCACAGAAGCTTCAAGCCACCATTTATTTATTTATGCACCAATTTGCGCGCTGCCCACTTCAGAGACTCTAGAAGGTTTACAATAATCGCCATCCAGCAACCTATAATAAAACAATCCCCTACCAGAAACAGTCAAAACCCCAATTTTGTACCCACGCACGAGGCGTGGATCTCAATGTTACACCCACCGTTTTGCTGTTTTTGAATCCACCCACCTCCTTCAGACGCCACAAACCACACAGGTTCCAGCCGCACCGTGTGCGAAGCCAAACCAAATAAATCATGATTGCACTGAAAGCCCATCTCTGAATTCCTTTTACCTCCTCCACATGTTCAAGCATGTCGTTGCAAAAACTAAGAGCAAGAAAGGTGCTTTCTAAAACCATGAAATGTGAGACTCACTGGGTGGCGAATTTTATAGCCCTGCAACTTCTTCCAAGGGAGAGAGCCACATCTGCTGAACTATGCTGCTGAACTCAAATCTGTACCAGGAGCAAAGGAGAGACAGTGAGGCCTAGTGGTGATGGTATTGGACCTTCAGCCAAGGAGACTCCCTGGGTGACTTTGGGCCTGCCATTCTTTCTCAGCCCAACCTACCTCACAGGGCTGTTGTGGGAAAAATAGGAGACAGAACTACAGTGCCTGAGGGGGCAACATTGTGGGAAGCTAAAGGACAGAGTTAGCCTTTGAAAGGCACGGCAGGGAATTCACTCCCTAACTTGGGCAGGGATGGAAGAGAAATGGAATTTGGTTTAATTAACGTTTGAGACCCAGCTAATTCATTTCATAATTTTCCTCTTCTGCCACTTTCCAAATTGCAATCGGGTGGCATCTCCAAGAAGGCCTTGAGACCTAAACTTATAGCTCCCATGGGGCACAGTTTGTAGACCCCATAATACAGTGTTTTTTGGGGGAACAGGATGCTGGTTTAATCCTAGTTCATTTTGGCATTATGTTAGAGAGGAGAACTTCAGTTCAGCTCCTTCCAGACTCCCATTTAAGTCCGTTTAAGCAGCCTCTGATTCTGCCAGATGCCATGAACTGGGCAAAGGACCTGTTCCATGAAACCAGTGTTTCTCAACCCTGGCAGCTTTAAGAAGCGTAGACTTCAACTCCCAGAATTCCCCAGCCAGCAAGCCAAGCTACCTCTGTTTGGCACTTCCCCACTGGCATTTAGGTGGGACCCATTTAGGACTTGGAAAAGAGACCACCAAGTAAGGATGTCTACAGGGGGTGGTCAGAAAATGCAAGACGGTCCCTATGATGGTGCCAAAACATGCAGGGGGAGAGCAGAAATTTCTCACAAGCTGAACAATAAACTTCCGTTAGAAACCGGGTTTCTCTGCCTGAACAACAACCTGCCTACATTAGCAGGCCAGATTCAGTGGCCTCGCATGTTGGTACAGAGAAAACTGATCATTTCAATATTTTGCTGTTCTGGTATCATCAAGGTCAGAAATTCTAAAATGCTGTTACAGTACACTCCCACATAACTCTGCACATGCTCTGAAAGTCAAGGTTCTATCAAGCGGATGAAAGGTAACTAGCTACGCTTGAGGGACTGCACTGTTTTTATTTAGAAGCCCATGCACAAAGAATGTCCCTTTCCTTTTCTCTTCCTCCCCGTGCCTGCTTTATAGGTTTTCTTGCTTTAAAAATGAAGCTCTACTAAAATCTTTGCAATGGACTACAGTTGCAAAGCTGTTAAGCCACTGCAGGTAGTCCTCACTTAACAACCATTCATTTAGTGACAGTTCAGACTTATGAATCTGCTGAAAAAACTGACTTGCAACTGGTCTTCACACTTACAACGGTCACAGCGTTCCCCCCAGTCACATGATCACAATTTGGGCACTTGGTAACAGATGCGCATTTACGACCATTGCAGTGTCCCATGGTCACCATGGTCGCCATTTTTGACCTTCCCGCGCAGCTTTTGGCAAGCGAAATCAATGGGGAACCATGTAATTCACTTAACACCCATATGGTTCACTTAATGCCCACAGTGATTTGCTTAACAACTGCCACAAAAAGGATCATAAAATTGGGTTGGATTCGTTTAATGGCCGCTTTGCTTAGCCACTGAAATTCTGGTCCCAATTATGGTCGTAAAGCAAGGGCTATCTGTACTTGTGTTCTTAACGTATTTTATAAGGTTCTGTTGAATTTGCAAAACCTTCCATACTAAAACTCTGGGAAAGGAGATCCAAACTGGCTTACTCCTTCATATTTCTAGATTTGGAGTCTTCCAAAAACACTGAAGTGCTTTACAGCAATCTCACAGCCTTTTCCTAAGGTGAATCCATGCATCAGGACACAGACGCACACCAGGAAAAACATTTTCTCTGTTCCATCTCAGGGCAGAGGCTGCATTTGACAACAGAATCTATAGAGCAGGCAGAGCTAAGGGACACTTTGCACATGCGAAACTTCAAAGCAGGCTCACACATCACACTAAACCTTAATGATGTTTGCTTATTTGTGGTTTAATATCTTGTGCAAGCTCAGTGCATTGGGACTGCAAAGTATTCAGCAAAATATGGCTTCACCAATTAAAACATTCTACAAAAACCACTTAAAGCAATTAAACATAGATAAAAACAAGATCACGAGAGGGAATGCATCAGAATATTACACGCGATGCTCCCTGTTGCCAGGGGATCCCCAGGCCTGTTGAAAAAAGTAAAGTCTATAGTTTAGCATAATGTGTGAACTGGGCATTATGTCAACAAACATGGCTAAAATGTGTCTTAGATCAACTATGACCCAATCATCTCAGGAGTGAGATCACAGCCAAGCAGAGTCTTGACCCTGGATCTGCCTGATCAACACCCAAACATCTCTGTTAACCTGGGGTCCTCCAGTTAAGGGAGACTTCCCAGCCAATATGGGGAGTTCAAATGCTAATTGAGCATTATGGAAGGTCAATCCCCACATACCTCAAAAGGCCAGGTTGGGAAGGCAATATTACCCCATATTAGTTCTATAGCAGTGTTTCTCAACCTTGGCGGCTTGACGATGTGTGGACTTCAACTCCCAGAATTCCCCAGCCACCTTGGCTGGCTGGGGAATTCTGGGAGTTGAAATCCACACATCGTCAAGCTGCCAAGGTTGAGAAATACTGTTCCATAGGCTCAGAGGTGAGCCCCACTGGGTCCAAGGGATTGCTCCTCCCTCTGACCCATTTCAAATCCCAAATAAGTTTTCTCTTAGCCTCTCTCTTCCCTGAATAGCAATTAACAGTTAATTTCAATCCCAGGACTGTGCAGTGGGTGACACACTAAAAGCCAGGGATATCAGGGGTTATTGATTACAAAGGTTACCAAGCAGAACTCCCATATGTGGAGATGGGCCCAGCATGGTAACAGGAAGCAGGCTAATCCTACAGATAGCTCTTTGGTTCAATCCCGAGACAACAGCACACTTTTTGATCTTGCATCAAGAACAGCCATCTTCTGGTTTGGCACCTGCAGGCCTTAAGGAAGCAGAAAGGAATCACAAAGAATCTCTTTGCTAGTTTTTAACCATGCTATTCACAGGACCAATCTGCACTGTGATCGTGAGCATGCAATCATTATATATGCAAAAATGCTAATTAATAATTATTTATAAAGGAAATGCTTTTCCAAAGTACTCAGATTGCGGTCACTGCAGTATCTCCGAAATAAGCTGAACCACCACCAGGTGTGGTAGACTAGCCCAGCTCCCCCCATATTAAAAGTATTAATTTTTAAACCAAAGTGCAAGTTTGCTTTCTAAAAGAGCCTGTGGATTATTTGTTAAATCCAGGGTGGAATTCTAATATAGAGAAAACACTTTTTTCCCCGTGCAAGCTACCCCATTCTTTGCATACACACAGAAAGGACAAAGGCTGCTAATCCACCTGCCTTTTGAAACTCACTACTGAAAAAATGGGAAATGAAAACTATGTATGTTGAAATTGAACAATGTTCTTAATTTTAAAAAATGGGAAATGAAAGAAAACTTGGGAATCACCACTGCTTTTGATTCCTCCCATCTGTCCAACCTCCCAAATAAGATTAGGAAAAATCACCAGGCATGAAAGTCGGTCAAAGATTCATGTTGTGGGAAATGGAGATCTGTATTGATTTCTCAATCCAGGTGCAGAAAGTCACGCCTCCCTGAAACATCTGTCTCCCGAAATCCACAAAGGCGGGGAAAGTGGGAAGGGCTGGCTCAGGTTGACTTCAGACATGATAAAAGTCCCTTTGCAAATCGGAGATCAACTCCACCTCACATGGGTTTCTATGTAAATATACATTCAAGTGTTCCTCTGCAGCCCTATTTAACCAATAAACACAACAAAAATGGCCCCCAGGAAAACGAAGCACAGAACCTGAATTTGCCCCCATGCGCCCAAACCATTTTGTGTATGCATTACTTTCCAGCAGGTACAATGCTGAGTACATTTATGTGACAGGTTACGCACCAAACTCACGTATTTCACTGAACTGTGGTTTTCATTAACCATGGTTCTGTTACTGCTGGGTTCCTACAGAACACTCAGAAATAAACCATAAATCGGGGTTCACCAACATGGTAAGCCAAAAGCAAATCAAACCCATGATGGTTTAGTGTGTGCAAATCACCCACAAAGCCAGTTTGGTCTAGTGGTTAAGATGCTGGGCTAGAAACCAGGAGACTGAGAGTTCTAGGCCAGCTTAGGCACGAAAGCAGGCTGGGTGACCTTGGGCCAGTCCCTCTCTCTCAGCCCAACTCACCTCACAGGGTTGTTCTTGTGGGGAACATAGGTATGTCCCCCGCCTTGGAGTTATTTATAAAAGTAATAAAGGTGGGATAGAAAATAAATTTTTAAAAAGCTGCTATCCCTGGTCAAGTTTGCCTCAGGCTTTAATGCACTCTGTCCATGATCAGAAACACTGTCTCCTTCGCACGTTCTGGACTTAAAATGTGACTGAAGAAAAGTCTTTCCCAAACTCGGCCGAGCCCTAATTTCTTCCAGCTCAGAGTCCGCTTCCACCGCCGGCCCCGCAGCTAAGTCGACAGCAGGTGACTCGGCTTCGAACTAAGGCACGGTCGGGAAGCGAGCGCGCCCGGCCCCTCTTCGCTGCCCGCGTCCTGCCCACACCGCGCGCCCCTCTCCACCCGAGTCCAGGCTGCCAGGAGCACGCGATTACCTCTTCCTCGCCTCTTCTCTCCAGCTACGGAGCGTCAAAGCCTCCCGGCTCCCGGACGGGCAGAAAGCAGGGATCCGCTCCGCCGAGACCTCCGCCGACTCCTTGCCCGGCCCGCTCGCGGTTATCCAGCCGAGCACCGGCGGTGGGAGTTGCACGGGAGGGAGGGAGGCAGGGAGGCAGGGAGACGTGGGAACCGGTCCTGCGAAAGCACCGCGTCCCGCTGCCCTCCGGCACGTAACTGGCGAGGGCGGGAGCGCCGCTCCGAAGTTGCCAGCTAGTTGCTCGCGGCTGATCTCATCCGGGATTTGCATAACCCCCTTTTTCCCGGCGCTGGCGAGGCGGGGACTCGCTCGCCAGTGGCCGGGCGGCGGCGAACGCGGGGCCCGGGCCGCCTCCTCGCCTCTCCTCTCCTCCTTCCTCCCTCCTTCTCTCTTTCTCCTTCTTTCTTTCTCTCTCTTTCTTTCTCTCCTTTCTCTCTCTCTCTCTCTCTTTCTTTCTTCCCGTCTCCCCCCCCCCGCTCTGAAATTAACTCACGCCTTCTTGCCCAGCTGTCGGCGGCGCTCTCCGAGGGGCCTCTGGCTTGCGGGGCGCCGGGGTGTGCCCGCCAGGGAGGGAGGGAGGCCGGAGCGGCGGCCGCGCTGCGCCTTAAAAGCCAGTCGCGCCCCTCCAAAGCCCGAGTGGGTCGTCTCCTGGTTTTCCCGGGACCGAGAAGGCTCGCTCCCGAGGTTGCTTCGTGACACGGGGCGATCACGTTTGCCTTTCTTAGCTTTCCCACGCAACCTGGGTCGCAAGGACCCGCCACGATCTAGAACCCCCGCCAAATAGAGGGAATGGATAGAGAGCGGCTTCTTTATGGGGGGCTTGTCTTAGCGCCATCCGGGCGCGGAGAGTTTTGCAGATTGCAAAAGGAAAGGTCTCTGCCTCCGAGAAGCGTCCAGTGCTTAAGCCGACTCTGGAAGACTCTCTAGCTCTTGGCTGGCTAGGGAATTCTGGGAGTTGAAAGCCACACATCTTCAAGCTGCCAAGGTTGAGAAACACTGCTCTAGGTGAAGGGAGAAGAATACAGCATTGTATATTAAATAGGTTCATTCGCCGAGATGGTTTGCTGACTTTAAATTAAACTTTATGTCACTCATGCCATAGTCACCTCGCAGCTTGACTACTGCAATGTGCTGTATGTGGGGCTGCCCTTGAAGATCACCCAGAAGCTTCAACTGGCCCAGAATGCGGTGGTGCAAGCAGCAATGGGCATGCCTTGGCATTGATTTATTTGTTTGTTTAGCATATTTGTATAGCCGCCCATCTCACAAACACGTGACTCTGGGCGGCATACAACACAACAGTGAAAAACTCCGTAACAATCTAAAAACCGCCCAGAGTTCCCCGACGGGAGGAGATGGGCGGGGACAAATTAGATAAATAAATAAAATAAAAACAGTTGAAAGTAAATAAAATAGACAGATAAATCCCAAGAAAGTGGTTTGCCCATGTAGCACCTCTGCTAGTTGTTGGTTTGCGTCTGGGTGCAATTTGAGGTGCTGGTTGTTACCTATAAACCCCGACATGGCATAGGGCCTGGTTACTTAAGGTACCACCTGTCTCCCCTAGCATCTGCCTGGCCAATGCAACCTGGTACGGCTGGTGTGCTCCGGGTCCTTTCGATTAAACAATGCCTCCCATCAGGACCCTGGAAATGTGCCTTCTCTGTAGCAGCGCCTGCCCTCTGGAATGAGGTTGCCCATGAGATCCTGATGGCCCACAACCTGCTATGGTTTAGAAGAGCCGGGAAGGCCTGGCTCTGCACCCAGGCTTTGGTGAGGGAGAGTGAGGCCCCTCGCTTCATCGCGCTTGCCATCTTTTATCTTTATTTTTTGTCGTTCATTGGTTTTATTGTAATTTCTTTGATTGTTGTGAGCCACCCAGAGTCACTGGAAGTCAGGCAGCATGCAAGTTCACCCTGGTACCCTCTAGATGTCTTAGCTTCATTATTAGTTGAAATCTAACACACTTGGAGGGCTGTAGGCTGTGGAAGCTGGTCTTAAGTACGTAAGTATTTTTCCTTTAATATCGACGTGTACTTTAATATCCTGAGTATGCGTGCGGACACTGCATACACCTCCGTGTTGATGCAATGTGGGCAAGAGTGCTGGTTTATAAGAGATTCTCCAGATTAGAGGCCCTAGCTTGCATAGAATAGCATGAGTGTAGTGGATAAATCTGGGCTTTTGTTCACATGGCATTCAAGGGGTCGATGGGTTTTTTATATTGTGGATTTTAATTTTGTAAGCCGCCCGGAGTCACTGTGTAGTTGAGTGGCCATTTAAATGTATTAAATAAAATTAAATAAAATAACTCAATAAACTCCAACTGGTCTTACTGTCAGAGGGCTAACTAAAGCACCTAGTTTACACGTTCTTTCCACTACTCAAAAATGTTCTGTGAAAACCTCAAGGGAGCAAAGCCATGGTGGGTGGCAAAACCCGATCTCTGGGGGCTTATCTGGTGATGCCCAGGGCATGTGGAAGATTGCGCCTTGGCGCGTAAGCCGGCCAAATGACCAAGAGCGTGAATTGATGAATGAGAGGCAAGCAAGAACATTAAATAAGTTGGGTGCTTGTAAAACAGAGAGAAAGAGGAAGGATGTGATTCATCTGGGTGAAGGTGGGCTGATCTGGTGGAATGGAGTTGAAGAGATGCGGGGAAGGTTGACTCATGAAAGAAAGAGCTAAGAGGTAGGTGCGAAAGTATGAACTAGTATCTTGCTTGTCCGTCTTCCCAATGTAACTGCAGAGGTCATAGACCCTGAGGGACAGGAGGAAGAGCCGTTACCGAGGCAACAGTCAGATAAGTGGGGCTTGAGTCCGGGCCAAGAAAATAACTTGAGAAAACGTCTCAGACAAGCCCCTCCCTACTTCACAGGAAGATAAAGGGAGCGAGGGGGAAATCACATTCAGACTTGCAGTATTTGGTTTCTATAGCTGTTCCAATACAGGTAGTCCTTGTTTAGCAACCACAATTGGAACCAGCAACTTGGTCATTAAGCGAAGACATCACTAAGAGAAACAACTGTGCTTATGATCTTACTTCAGCTTTATGTTTTACAGGCCCGTGAAGGTTGTAAATGCGAGGATTGGTCACAAAGTTACTTTTTCATCACCACTGTAACTGCAAACGGTCACTAAATGAGGCAGTCGCTAATTGAGACCTACCTGTAAAAGTAATCCTGACCTATATGGCACTGGTTTCTTAGTCTGGTCTACCTTGTAGGGCAGACAGTAACATCATGAAAAGAAGGGGCACAAGCAAGATGCATCTTCTGGCAACTTTAGAGGAGAGTGTGATGTTTGTGGGCATTATATTCCTGTGCTGAAAAGAGGGCTGGGGAATCTGACTCTGGGCAGTGGTGGTAGTGGGTTGCTGGGAGCTGTAGTTTAGTCCTATCTGGAGGGTCAAAGATTTCCTTCCCTGACATACAGGATGTTTAGAGAATATATGAGGAAGAATGCCAATAAAGCTCCCTAATGTCATTAATCTTTGTGCACAAGCACAGTGTCTTAATGGCAATGAAATTACCCCTGGTGAACTGGGAGTTGGCAAAGATTATAGCTAGCAATGATTTCAGTAAAGTGCCGGTTGCACGAGACACCAATTTAAAGACAAAGAATGGTGTGCAGTGTGGGAACATCAGGCAGGATGTACACTAAAATCATTGCCCGGGGTTGCACATCAAGCTAAGCCAGCGTGATTTACCTGGTGTACTTGATTTATGCTGTGTGAATTCAGCAAATTGCACCTTAGTTACCAAACTATGATTAAACTGTGGCTTAGCCATCTTAGACTGTCTTTGTCTTAAACTGTTGGATTAAACTTACAAATGCGTAATAAAAAATATTGTGGATGCTACTTGCATTTTTGGCTAAAACAGGTCTCAGGTGTGAAAAGGAAAACCATAATTTTAGTTTCTTTGTCTGTGCCAAGAAGCAGAATTCATTTTTTCCTCTGGGGGAATATAATTATCAGAGTGGACTGTCTTCTGGGGAGAAAAAGAACAACTTTCGATCAGAAATGTTTCTCTCTCTCTCTCTCTCTCTCTCTCTCTTTGGCAAAAAGTGTGCATCGGGGACATCAGGGTGAATCACGCTGTTCTCAAACCCATTGGTTCCTGGCTTCAGAAGTGAGTTAGATCCTGTCCTCATCCTGCAATTGACGCTACGCCTCTCTGGGCTGGAGGTTACAGAATTAGTGAAGAGTGAAAGGTAGTGGGACACATTTAAATGTTACTGTATAAAAACATTTCCCCAGATCAAAACTTTCCTTTCAGCCAATCCTAGAGGTTGGTTAATGAACATCAGATGTTTAGTGCAGTGTTTCTCAACCTTGGCGACTTTAAGATGTGTGGACTTCAACTCCCAGAATTCCCCAGCCAGCTAGGGGATTCTGGGAGTTGAAGTCCACACATCTTAAAGTCACCAAGGTTGAGAAACAATGGTTTAGTGTCAGATACGTCTAGCAAAGTGGCAGCATCTAGATGACTATGGCTCACCTCAAAACATGGTTAGGGTTGGACTTCTTGTCCTTGGATGGGAGACTACCAGAAAATCCCAAAGCCAGGGTGTCTGCAGGGTATAGTCAGAAAAGGCAAGATGAGGGCTGCAGTGGTGCAATCAAAGCTCTGCCTGTTTTTTAATGTATTTTGCACACACAACACACATAAAAAACAGGTACCACCATAGTCACCCCCTGGGACTTTTTTGACCATATCCTGAGGACCCTCCTGCGCAAGGCTATAGACACAACTGGCAAAAGAGGAAAAACACAAACTGGTAAAAAGCGATGGCAAACCGCTTCCATATGGTTTCTGTAGTGGAGAAAATAAACTTAGCCAGCAAAATGGAGGTTGCACCCTTTTCCTCCCTGTCTTGTAGATATCACCAGAGTCAAAATCCAGCTCCTCTCTTTATCCAATCCTTTCAGACCCAAATTGACTGACACCCCCCCCCCAGACAAAACCCCCTGCAATCCCATCTAAACCAAAGAGCAGAAGCCTCCTCACCAGCTCCCAATACAGCCCAAGGGCAGCCCTTACAAGGGAGTTGCAACCTAGAGAAAGCCCAGCCTTCCATCCTTGTTCCGCCTGCTGGCCTCAACAGTCCATCTCCTTTAACCATGGACTTCTTCAACAATTCTGCTGCCCTCCTGAAAGGCCCATTTTGCCTAATGATGGAACTAACCCCAGGTACACAGACAGGGACCGGCTAGCTTCCCCAAAACTGGCCAGCAAATCAGGATTTCCCGCCTTGTAGCCCTCAACTTCTGTAAAACTCTCTGCTTTCCCATTGTTTGGGGTCCCCCTTTCTCGTAAAGCAGGCGCCCAACGACTGCTGCAATAAACATGGTTCTTCTCAGTGTCCCCAGTGCGCCTTCTTCAGACTGAATCCACGACAGCTTCCCAGTTCATTAAACTGGCATATCCCTAAAGTCAGAGGAGCTCAGCCTGACCAGATTAAGTTGCTGACACAGTGACGGGGTCAGCATGAAGGGACCAGTAGCAAGTGGGCCTTAGTTCTCTACTTAGTTCTTCGATCTCCTTTCCTCTCTCCATATATTCCCTAATGTGCTGATATGAACAGAAAGGACAGTTTGCAAAAATAAATCAGTTGTCTATAAGATGCTGCAGGACTTTCTCTCTCCCACCCTGTTTTTTATATATGGGGATTATTAAGTTGCCTCTTCCAGAAGGCTGTGGCACAAATTATAGGTAATCCTCGCTTAATGACCACAACTGGGCCTGGAATTTTGGTTGCTAAGCAAAGCAGTCATTAAGTGAACCTGACCTGATTTTATGACCTTTTTTGTGATGGCTGTTGAGTGAACCATGTGTTCGTTAAGTGAATCGTGCAGTTCCTCATTAATTTTGCTTGCCAGAAGCTGGCTGGGAAGGTGGAAAATGGCAAACACATGACCATGGAATGCTGTGATGGTCATAAATGCAAACCGGTTGCCAAGTGCCCAAATCTTGACCATGTGACTGTGGGGATGCTGCAATGGTCATAAGTATGAGGACCGGTCATAAATCTTTTTTCCAGCACCGTCGTAAGTCCGAACCATCACTAAATGAATGGTTGTTAAGTGAGGACTACCTGTAAGCCAAGCTGCAATCCTACTCTTATCTGGACATGAGTCCTTTGAACTCTATGGTGGGGTCCACAGAAGTAACTAACCACATTTTAGCCTAGTGTGTTGTATAAACTCAACAGGGTGATTAATTTGCAGTTCAGGGTGTTAAGTGAACCCCGAAAGTGGAATTAATGAGGTCAACCATGGTTCACTAGATGTACGCATCTTCCCAGATCCGCATTGCTGCCGAAACAGATTGTGATCCACAAAAGTCAGTGTGATAATATAGTTGTTATTCTTTAAGATGCCACAGAACTCTGTGGCCCCCCCCAGCAAGGAATTCTACTGCTACTGAGTTATTGCTGCATTGCTGGAGTCCTGCAGAAGAGGAGTGCAGCCTAGCAACTCTGCCCCGAGTGCCTTCCCTTTTCTTAGGAAGATCAGCTGATTGCTTTCAACAGCAATCCTTGACAATGGGGAGGAAATAAATGAAAGGGGGACATCTCTCCCCTCCCCACACTCCTCACTGGCTTGCAACTGAGGCCCTGTGAAGGGGACGAGGGGAGCACTTTGGGGTGAAGATGGAAAAAGACACAAATGCACAAAACTCTCTCCTGGGTTCTGAACTGACATTGGGCAGACTTTGTTTGCTAATACTGTGGGAGTATTTAAGCTATGCAAACCTCCTTTAGGCTCAGTCTGGATCTTTGCAAATAAGTGCCAGTCGTACAAATGCCAAACATTCATTCTGGCTATGTCCAGAATTGGACACAGTATTCAAGCGGAGCCTGATCAGGGCACAGGAGAGAAGATCTCGGATCATTGCGCTGCACCAGACAACTTCCTGTCTCCTGAACACAGTAACGCAAATAAGAAGAGGAGACGTATTTTCTCAACAAGTCTAGATTTTCAGTTGATGGTTATCACCTGATTTTTGTACCTGTCTATCTCTTTCTGTGTAATTATTTGTGTTTAAAATTATATCTCATCCCCAAAGGGTTTTTGTTTTGTTTTTTAATCCATTCAATCATGTCTGATTCTTGGTGACTGGCTGGACAAGTCCCTGCAGTTTTCTTGGCAAGGTTTTTTGGAAGTGGTTTGCCATCGCCTCCTTCCTAGGGCTGAGAGAGAGGGACTGGCTCAAGATCACCCAGCTGGCTTTGTGCCCAAGGCGGGACTAGAATTTGCCATCTCCCGGTTTTTAGCCTGATGCCTTCACTACACCAAACTGGCTCTCCCAAAGGGTGTACATCAGTGTTTTTCAAACTTGGCAACTTTAAGATGTGTGGGCTTCAACTTCCAGAATTCCCCAGCCAATTCTGGGAGTTGAAGTCCATACATCTTAAAGTTGCCTAGTTTGAAGAACACTGGTATGCATTAACTTTTTTCCCCTTCCCCACATTCATCCCACAGCAAATTTCTGAAGTTCAAGCCCAGCCTGTATGGAGGGTACCAGTTTGAAGAAGACACCTGAAACTTCCAGTCTGTACAGGATCTGCACAGACTGCACGGTGTAACCTGACACAAACACTAGTCTAATATGTGCGCCTTCAAGTCAGTGTTGACTCCAGACGCATGCCTAGACAAGTCCCTGCAGTTTTCTTGGCAAGATGTTTGGAAGTGGTTTGCCCTTGCTGGCTTCTTCCTAGGGCTGAGAGAGACAGAGGGACTAGCCCAAGGTCTCCCAACTGACTTCATGCCCAAAGCAGGACTAGAACTCGCGGTCTCCCTGTTTCTAGCCTGATGCCTTCACCACTACACCAGACTGGCTCTCAAACATCTATTCCAGTCAAAAAAGAAACCAATGTGGTGGAGTGGTGAAGGTGCTGGAAGCAGGAAGACCTAAGTTCAAGTCCTCTCTTAGCCATGGAATATCCCTGGGTGAGTTAGCCAGTCCCCCCTCCCGCTTCCCAGCCCAGCCTACTTCAGAGCAGAGATGTCCGCTGGTCCCTCACTTCTGCCAGAATGATGAAAGAGGCACCACACCTAAGCGCCACGCACAGAAAAGGGGCAGAGCTTGCCTCACATTGGCAGCTCATCGTTCTCCCCCCCAGCCACCCTTGATTTCTGCCTCACGGGGTGGTCTTGTGGGGATCAAACAAATGGAAATCCTCATGTAAGCAGCCTTGAGTTAGTTAGTTAGTTCGTTCCTTTATTTGTTTATTTACCTGACCTATATGGCCACCTATCTCCTGTAAGGATTCTAGGTGGCTCACAACAATCCATAAAACATGGATAAATACAAAAGTGCCCTTCCCCCCAGGCACCAACTCAACCCCCATCCTAGCCCAGTGCTTGGGGGAAGAGCCAGGTCTTCATGGCCCTCCAGGAGGCTGCCAGGGCAGGGGTCCCTCAGATCTCAGGTGGGAGGCCGTTCCAAAGGGCTGGGGCGGCCCCGGGAAGGCATGCCTCCAAGGTCCCATCAGGTGGCAACATTTAAGGGAGGGGACTTGGAGCACACTCACCCTACCTAGCCTAGAAGGACGGGGAGATACCCTTGGGGCAGGTGGTCCCACAAGTAACCTGGCCCTGTGCCATGGAGGGCTTTAAAGCTGATAACCAGCACCTTGAATTGTGCCCAGAAAGCAACTGGGAGCCAGTGCAGCTCGCGCAGCAAGGTGAACTGTGGGGCACCAAAAACTGCACGTGCCGCTGCATTCTGGACCAGCTGCAGCTTCCAAATGGTCTTCAAGGGCAGTCCCATGCAGAGCGCATTGCAGTAGTCCAAACGGGAGGTGACTAAGCCATGAGTGACGGCGAGCAAGGCCTCCCAGTCCTGGAGAAAAGGCAGGATATATATCTAACAAGTAAAAGACCAGAGATGCCGGCAAGGGGAGGTAAAAAAAGTCAAGGTGGCAGTTTGAAATCCTTCTTGACCCCACCCTTGCAGACACCCTTGTAAAGTACATTTAAAAACTAAGAAAACGAAGTCTACTAGTTGAGATGAGCCCACCTTTGCCAGAGCTTCAAAATCCATTGCCCAGACTAGCCACATTTCTGATGGTGGCTTATGCTTAAAAAGATTCATAAGGAGCAATTGTGTGCATGTGTGTGTGTGTGTGTGTGTGAGAGAGAGAGAGAGAGAAAGAGAAAAAGAAAGAGAGAGAGAGAGAGAAGAAACACGTCTGTAGAGAAATACCTTCAATACAGTGTGCTTTGCTCTCTGAAATTGATGTATCAATGTGATCATTAACAGGGAATTCATGGAATGAGATCATAAGACAAGAATCTGCTCTAGGCTGGGGGAGGGGCATCAATTTTTTTTCTCCTTCCCTGATGCAAATGGATAGTTTGTTATTTTCAATTGCTGGCTTTTTATTACATTGTACAATGTGCTTAGATGTAGATTTTATCACCGTTTTTACTGTATTGTTTATCTGGTTTTACACTGCAAATTATCCTGAGGGTCCTTCATAAGGAAAGCTGTAATAAGTCATCCTTTTCTAAGCCCAAACTCCAGGCATCTGTGATAGTGGGAGGTTAAACTGCTACCATTTGCAAAGAGTAGTATTTTTCAACCTTGGGAACTTTAAGATGTGTGGACTTCAACTCCCAGAATTCCCCAGCCACCATGGTTGGCTAGGGACTTCTGGGAGTTGAAATCCATACATCTTAAAGTTCTCAAAGTTGAGAAACACTGGGCTAGAGGCTTCGCCTGAGGCCTGCTTAAATATAGCTGGCTGGGGAATTCTGGGAGTTGAAGTCCACACATCTTAAAGTTGCTAAGGTTGAGAAACACTGGCACGGAAAGTTTGAAAATTGTCTTGTAAAGATTTCAGAGTGTTACGGAAGGAACTTTCTCTCCATGGGGAGGGCTTGGGGCAGGGAATGAAAAATGATGGCCTCTCATCCCACTGTCTGCATCCAATTGAGTGGTTTGGGCCCCTGAAGCAGAAAATCCCACAAGCCTCTTTCTTTGGAAGTAAGAATAATAATAAAAATTTAAAAATACAACAGTAAAAAATAAAAGTCAGTAAGAATGATTATAATGAGACATTGCAAATGCAAATGCTATTTTGCTGTCTTTTCTGGTCCCCCCCAATTGGCTGCCTGAGATGACTGTCTCATTCTACCCCCCAGTTTGGACAAAAACAAGAGAACAAGTGGCAACAGGTAACTTCTGAAGCTACCTTTAAATTTAGAAAATAAAGCAAGGGAAGAACCTGTTTGCAGATTTCCTGTATCATGCCTAATGTGGCCTTTTCAGCTTGGAAAGGATCTGAAACCAAGCAACACAGATAATTGCTGGTTTAGAATACATGATTATCAGGAAGAAAAGCTGAAAGGACAGGACAGGTGTAGTCTGGTGTAAAGATGAGAGGGAACCCAGGCAGTGATTTTCTAAGATTCAAAAAAGGTGATTGTAAATAACAAGAAGACAGGAATGCTGCAGACGTGACCAAGGTGCAATGCAAGAGTTTACAAGGCAGTCGAGAAGAATCAGTTCACAAGGCAAAGGAATAAATCGAAGTATACAGGAATCAGTGGCAGAAGCTGAAGTTCTGTGGTCACCTATGACTTTTGGAATAAATGACAAATATTCTTTTCAGCTCCCTATACAGGTAGCCCTTGCTTAACAACCACAATTGAGACCAGAATTTTGGTTGCTAAATGAAGTGGTCATTAAATGAATCTGACCTGATTTTACAACCTTTTTTGCGGCGGTTGTTAGGTGAATCACCATGGGTGTTAAATGAAGCAAGTGGTTGTTAAACAAATCGTGCAGTTCCCCATGGATTTTGCTTGCCAGAAGCTGGGCAGGAAGGTTGAAAATGGCAATCACGTGACCATGCTGGCTGGGGAATTCTGGGAGTTGAAGTCCACATGTCTTAAGGTTGCCAAGGTTGAGAAACACTGGGTTATAGAGATGAATGATCCTGTTTTAATCTTTCCTGGAACCTGTTCCTGGTGGTTCTCGAGAAATGCTCTGCTCAATGGACCTTTGGCCTCTGTTGGCATGGAAATGCATTTCTTTGGGCTTCGCTAGATAATCTAACTCTTCAAGTGTGTAGAGCCCGAATCAACAAACTGAACATAGGGACGCAGTTGTGTGCTGTAAGAAGAATGTATGAATTACATTTTTAAGGATTCTGGCTGAAATCAAAATAACCCTCCACAGAGGAGAAGCTGCCCATTGACATTCTGTATGAGATACTGAACTGCCCATCTCTCCAATCTGTATCCATCGCCAGCAGATGATCGTGCCACATTTTGTTTCTCAACACAGAGCCATACAAGAATGAGTTGCATCATTACCACTGTATCTCTGCACAAAAATGGTTCATGTAAAACTATAGGGTGAGATCCATACTCCGTTACATTTTGAGTGGCCATTCTCAGTCTTTGGCACAGGTTAGTCATTTGAATGAGTCTGTTCTATGGGTTGGGTCCTATTTTATGGTTTAAAGAGGTAAAGTCTACATTGAGTCGACTGAGTGTCTAGACCAGTGTTTCTCAACCTTGGGAACTTTAAGATGTGTGGACTTCAACATGGCTGGCTAGGGAATTCTGGGAATTGAAGTCCATACATCTTAATGTTGCCAAAGTTGGGAAACACTGGTCTAGATGGACATGTCTATCTTGTTTCCTTCCCTACAATATAAATCTATTTGCACTGCCTTATCCCAGGTGTTTTTTTTTCCTGCTTTGTAGGTTAGTGCACTGAATGGGTTTCCCTTTCAAGTACTAACCAATTCTGATCCTGCTAAACTGGGTTAATTTCAATGTGGCAGCACCATCCTGGGGAACTCCAGAGGTCGCAGAAGGAAAGGGATGAAAGGAGATCCATGGTTAAATCCTCCCAAATCTTTTTCCTGCTTGAAATAGGGTAACAGGGCAGGCAGGATCAGGTTGAATAGGTCTGGGGCAGCGCATAGCTCAATCCTTTCTTCTTTGCACCATTTCCCTAAGTGAAATACTTCCCAATGTTATTATTATGAAAGCACGCTTCCCCTAACTGCTTTCAGAGGGCCTTAATTTCAGCAGAGACATGGTGAAGGGCAAGAAATGATGAATTGCTTTGTTCTCCAACACAGGGCCCTGATCGAAAATGCATGCCTGTCTATTTGTAAACAAAACACACACACACACACACACACAAATGACAGAAGTCACACTCAGGGATCTCTGCAACCTTGAGCAAAGCACCCCAGTCCCCAGAATGAGTGGATGGATGTTTTGCTTCGAGTTTGCACTCCTAAAAGTCCCTTTTTCACTTTTCCTGCCACCCAGGCCCTAGCCGCAGGCCCTAGCAGGTAAAACATCAACCCTGAAAGACTTATTTAAGAGCAGCAAAGTTTTCAGCAGGGCAGGTCTAGACGTCTCCTGCTGGATTAACTGAAGATGACTCAGTGAGCAGCTGAAAGGGGGGAGAGAGAGACAGAAGCTGGAATTTCAAGTGGGTTAAGCAATGGGGGAGAGGCAGGGACTCTCAGGATCCCCTCGAGTGGAATCTGCTACATTTCAAGCAAGAGGAAAGAATGCTGGATGGACTCAGTGCCTGAATGTGCCTTAGGGACATCAGAAATTAGCGGGGAGAAATGGGAGGGAGACCAGGGCTTTCTAAAGTGGACCAAGGGGAACTAGAGTTACTGTAGGTTGGGAGGCTGGGTTCCTTAAGAAAGGTGGAGAAATTGTTTCCCATCCTCTCCTTGTGCAAGTGCAGAGAAGGCAGAATCTTGAAACAAGATCTCTGGATCTTCAAGAAGGTGGCAGTGGATGGAATGTGCCAGTCCTGTCACAAGGCAAGGTGACAAAGTTGCCCCAAGCAGTTGATTACAGATGACAGTGAGGACGGTGAAATGGGAGGCCAAGGGTTGTGTCCCTCACAGCAAGGGCAGCTCTCTTGCCCAAGCTGTGCTGAAATGAATGGCTCTTTGGGTAGGAGGAGGAGAACTGCCATTAGGCATTCAAATGTCTCAGCAAGCCCCAATTAAAGAATCAGTGTTTTCAGACATTCCCAGGTGGAGGAGGCTGAGAATAGGCTGAGATCCTGGCCGAAGAGACCAAACGGTCCTTTTTATAGCTCTCAAGAGGCTAGCTAATGCTTACAGGGAATCTCAAGCAGGGAACTAAGGTACCTAACCTGGATCCTATGGAGAAAGGCTCGTCCATGGGAAGGGCACCGCCTGTTGAGATGGACTCATCTGATCTGGTCCTCATTCAAATGGATTAGGAAAATGGAAGGATAGATGAGAGGCACACGCTGTTAATCCAGGTCCAATAAAAGCAATCCTATTTGAGCACTGAATGTAACTCAGTAGTATAGCAGATGCTTGGCTGGTGGAAAGTCCCACTTAAAGAATCAGGTTACAGGTAGCCGATGAGAAAGCCATCTTCCTGAGATGCCAGGGAATGTATGCTATAGATAACCCAAGGCTAGAGAACAAACAGTCTTCCCAATCTTGAGGCCTCCAGATGTTTTATCACTGTTTACCAGTCTCTCCCTCCCTCCCTCTCATCAAACATGGCTGCATTTAAAATTCCCCACTGATGTCATTTCAGAGTACTGTTCATGTGCAGATGTACAAACAATCCTTCCCCAAATAAAAGAGTGAGTGGTCTGCTGCCTCTCCTTTACGTGTTGAAAGCCTGGAGGTGGGAGGTGACAGAAATATAAAGAATGTTAGTGTTGATGGAAAGGGCAAACATTGGTAGAGAAATGGCTGCTGTAGACATGGCTGCTAACCAAAGGGAAGTGGGGGGTGCCCATATCTCTGGTCATACTGACAATTGGTGGCCAGACCTGACTTTGATAGATTGATTATATGCCATCAAGTTGGGGTCAACTCTTAGCACCCATATGGTGATCCTTCAGGCCTTCCAATGGTGAACCCATCACCACTGTAACTGAGTCCATCTACCTTGCTGCTGGTCATCCTCTTCTTCTCTTTACTTCCACCTTTCCCAGCATCAAAGCCTTCTCCAGAGAGCTGGGTCTTCACATAATATGTCTGAAGTAGGATAATTTGAGCCTGGTCATTTGTGCCTCCAGTGAGAACTTGGGGTTGATTTGTTCAATGATCCATTTGTTTATCCTTTTAGCTCTCCATCGTATTCTCAAGAGTCTTCTCCAACACCAAAGTTCAAAAGCATCAATACCCTTCCTATTCATCTTCTTCAAGGTCCAACTTTTGTTTTACATAAAGTAGAGAATGTAAAGACTTGATTTTATCTCCAAGATAATGAGGACAAGACTTGATTCTCCCCAAAAGTCCAAGGAAATCAAGAGGAAATGACTTGGCTGATCTCAAAATGTTAAGCAGACTCTGGTTAGTAGTGGGATGGGAGACTGGAGAGTCAAAAACACATCTCAGAAGAGGTTGATGGCCAACCACTTCTACATTGTGACTGAGAAACGAGGAGGTGTCCACACACATACCAGGAAAAAAGCTCAACTCAAGGGTATTAACCCAGGCAAATTCTGCTTAATTTTTCCAAATTAACCAAAGTTTGCTCACATTATCTGAGCTACCTAGGAGACTCTAAGATGAATAACTGACCGTTCTCATGACTGTGAGGATTAGCAACTGTTGAAGCTCATTTCTTAACATGATATAAAATTGATTATGATATTATTGTGATGACTGAGACAATGAGTTTCTTCCTCTTTGGTGCAATTAGAGATTTTGTGTGCAAAAAAAGATGCTCATTTTTATTTATTTATTCAATTTCTATAGCCACCCATCTCAGCAAGTAACTCATATTCATACCATCAGGTTTATTTCAGAAAAACAGTACAGTAGAAGTAAGACAGGCTTACAATCCACTGAATCAGAGACTTTTTATCCCAAATTAAACTCTGGGATGGAATAGTCCGTCCTATTGCCTGCCACCCTGGGTCTCTCCCTGTTCAATAAGCCCACTGTTCACATCAGCCTGCTATTTCAGAGTCTTGCAGAAGGCTTGGCTAGGAGGGAGTGGAAAACAAATGTAACAATGTCGATCTTTAAACCGGCTTTCTTTACAAAGTACCCATAAAGCTGGAAGAGTTTGAAAAATATCCCTTCTAATCAAATTTAAAAAGTGACATTTGGAAGACTCACCCACAGTCGCTGGTTTCCCCAGTGTAATAAAATTATGAATGTTGAAAATGTTAAAAGGTCAAAAGGTCGCATTCTTATTTTTAAAGGCCATTTGCATAATTTCATTTTGGGCCAGTGCCCAGTGCCCTCGGTTTGATGCGCTTGCTGTTCCTAAGTAAATGTAAGCAATGCAGACCAATTAGAAATAGTGAAAATGATAGAAGCAAGGAACTAGCAAAAAATGAATCATGCACTTGAAAGCTAAAAATACTTTCATCTTTTTTGTTTGTGCTGTTTGCTGCTGCTGCTGCTTCTGCTCCTCCTCCTCCTCATTATTATTATTATTATTAATTATTACTTCTTAAAGATCCCATGATGCTTTGCTGAGGTACATTTCAAGTTGCCAGAACATAGACAGAAGCAATTGCTGAGTGCACTACCAGAAGTGTTTATTTTTTTATTTGTTAAATTGAAGCACCACTTTTAATACAAGAGCTCAAGCTGCATTTGGAAAATGGTGCTCAAATCGCGCTTAGAACACTACCAATGCTAATTGCTTTCTCAACAGCCATGAGGACTGGAAACTTTTCAAAATGGTGGCTGTCGGGATTATAACACAGGTTTGGAATTTCAAACAGAACTTCCGATTGATTGATTTATTGCCATCAAGTTGATGTTGACTCTCGGCGAACACATAGATAGAGCTTTTCCAGGAGGCTGGTCCTTTAGGTCTTCCAACAGTGCCCCCATTGCCAGTATAATTGGGTCCATCTACCTTGCTCCAGCTAAGTACCTGGGACAAGTAGCCAATGAGGCAGTTGAATGTGAGAATAATTTCATCTCCAGCAAGAATGCAAAGAGATTGCCACCCTTTTCTTCCAGGATGCAGTCAGAAGGGTGTGGTAACGGATGGACATGGTGGAACACCTATGCACAGACCGATCTCCTTTCTCCTTTTCCAGTCCCCAGACCCTGCCATAAAGCTATTTGGTTTGCTGAAAGTCCCTTCCAGAAGGTCTTCTAAAAGAGAAAGAGCTACGCAGAATCCAGACCAGGACATCGGTGTGCCAGTTAGGCACCAATTCAGCAAAACTCTGTCCTTTAGTGAGTCCTCAAGCAATTCTCCATGAGGGTTATCCACAGGTATGGTCAAAAAAGTCAAGGTGGCGGGAGGGGGCTATTGAAGCTCCACCCATTTTGTATGTGGTTTGATTGCATCATCATGGCGGCGATCTTGACCTTTTAACCATAGCTTGCAGACAGCCCTGTCTTCCACTAAGAGCAGGTAACACTGACTTGCTGACTTTGGGCCGATCGCTACTTAACTGATCCTACCCCACAAGGTTGTGAGGATAAAATGTGGGGAACCCCAAATGGAAAAGCAGGATGTTAAATAAAATAAATAAAAATGCAGGAGTCCTGACAGAGAAAACAAACGAGAAAAAAAAATAGATGTTATCTACTCCACCTCTACTAATTTTTGAAATGAGAGCTTGTTGTAACCCATTAAGCTGGAAAATCCAGGCATGGCATTCTTCTATGTTCCCTTTCAACCCAGGCTGTTACAGACCAGCAGACAGAATTAGTAAATGCAAAGGTATATTGTATATACTTTCTATATCTTATTTAAAACAAAAGGCAGTTCAGACAGATGCAGTGTTTTGTGAAGGGTCCAGAAAGGTAGCACTTCACCGAAATTCCTTCTTCTATGAAGCTGTTAAAGGCACAGAAACACTTTCCCATCTAGTAACACTCACCATCTGGGCTTATTCCTGCTCAAGGAAGTACAGTATCTCAGTTCCCACTTAATGCTTGCAAGAATGCAGTTTGTTTGGTTTGGACCAAGTATATTGCAGGAATACGACCCTCATGGTTTGTAAGTTATGCTCAACAGCTTCAGCTGTGGTGTGAATCCAACCAGCTGCAACAAACAATTCAAAGTGCTGGTTGTCACCTTTAAAGCCCTTCATGGCTTGGGACCGGGTTACCTGAGGGACCGTCTTCTTCTGGTTGTTTCTACCCATCCATTCCGGTCCAGCAGGCGGGGCGTGCTACGGGTCCCATCCACCAAGGAATGTCGGCTGGCAAGGACAAGGAGGCGTGCCTTCTCTGCCATAGCCCCTGCCCTCTGGAACATCCTCCCTCCAGAGATTAGGATGGCCCCAACCCTGCTGGCCTTCCATAAGGCCTTGAAGACCTGGTTATGTGCCTGGGTCTGGGGCCCCGAGTGGATTAAGGGCCCCGTTTCTTGGCTATATTAACATCTATGGCAATAGTTTTACCCGGCAACCATATATATTTATTTTGTATTGCTTTAACTGTTTTATGTTTTTATGATGGAACGCTGCCCCGAGTCACTTGTGGAGATGGGTAGCTGTAGAAATCCAAATCAAATCAAATCAAGTCGATAAATAAAGCAAGCACTGGTTAGCATAACAGAGGGACTCAACCTATTTGGCCATCCCTCCAGCTCTCCAGAGTTTGGGAAAGGAATCTTCCTCACCGGCTACCTGCCCTTTGCAGTGGGGAAACCTGGGGATCTCACAGGTGCACCTTCCGTGGGCGAGGCAATGGCTGAGCTGCAGAGTTGGGCTTCCTGCCTCCTGGCCCTGCATGCCTTGAATCAGGGCCTTCCAGGGCAGCACTCCCCGCACGCAGAGAGTTAACTTGTAAGGCAATTGTTTCTCCTGTTTGCCTTTGTCTTGCACCAGACACTCCCCTGCCAAAGTGCCCTTGCAAGCAACAGCCGAGGCAGGAGAGGGCAAAGTGCCCAGCTTCCATGCCTGGCAACCCCCCTCCCCGTTGTTCTTTGGCAGGCAGAGAGTTACGGCTGGTGGAGGGAGGGAAGGGGGGAGATCTAGCCTGCCGAGGGCACTGCCAAGAGAGGGCTGGGCAAGGCATCTGCAACAAGGACAAGTAGGGAGGGAGGACAATGGAGGTATTGTTGGGCCGGGCTTGGCTTGGGGGTGTGACTAATTCAAGGTCTGGGGAGGGCAAGAAGGCCAGGGCGGGGAAACCAGGAGGATGCCTGACTGGAGACCAAAAGAGGACAGGGAATCTGGAACAGGCCCCAAAGAAGGGGCATTCGCTGTTGGAAGGCAGAAATAGGGGTGCCGTCCAGGCCGCAACTGGGGGGGCAAGCGGGGCATGTGCCCTGGGTGCCACGTGGGGGGCCCCAAAATGAGCATTGGGGGGCGCCAAAATGGGTGCGGAATCCATGTTTGCCCCAGGTGACACAGACCCTAGTTGCGGCCCTGGTGCCGTCCAAACTGGTCCTCTGGGGGAGAGAAAGAGACCCTTTTGTCAGGCAGCCATTGCTAGGAGGCAGCAGTGATGCTGTTCCCACTGGTTCCTGAGCCACCATCCCTTCTCTGCTGTCGGAGGGCAGAGCTGAGCAGGCAGTATTTAAGCTAGCCTCAGAGGAAGCCTCTAGCCCAGCATTTCTCAACCCTGGGAACTTTAAGATGGGTGGACTTCAACTCCCAGAATTCCCCAGCCAGCATGGCTGGCTGGGGAATTCTGGGAGTTGAAGTCCACCCATCTTAAAGTTGCCCCTAAGGTGTCATTTGGCTGTCAAAAAAAATTCTGGGAGTTGAAGTCCAGACATCATAAAGTGGCTAAGGTTGGGAAACACTGGTCTACAGTGTCATAAAACTCTTGGTCATTTTAAAGCTAATATGTCAACTCCTTTGGGAACCAGAAAAAAATAACCGCAAGAGCCACTGGAAACAGCCTGTAGGGACTCAGAGGCTATGCACATACAAACATTCTCACACACACACACATACACACACACACACTTGTACACCTCTGAGCAGCAGAAACAGCACCCCCCCGCCCCCCGTTTTCTGTCGGTGCCTCTCGTCTCTCTAAATGCAGAAGGGTGAAGGGCAGGACCCAACACCTTCCGAAGTATCCAGGCTCCGGGCTGCCAGCCGGAGAGAGTGTTTTTGGATGGGGATGGAAACTCTGATTTCCCAGGGAGATTATCTTCGAGGGGGGAAGGGAAATGGGAAAATAAAGGCCTTGCCACCTTCCTCTAGAATTCAGCTGGATGTCTCCCCCTTCCACCCACCCGCAGTGGGCTGTGTTCTGTGCCTCCCCCACCGCCCAGTCCCCATCTGCATCCCAGCCTCCTTCCTGGACCTCTCACAGGAGTTGGGCCAGGATCAAGGGTGAGGCGCCTCTCCTAGAAACAGAGGATTTATCTCTTGTGAATCCAGGAGGCTTCATGTGGTTAAATATAGCTTAAGGGGGACAGAGAATGAGAGAGAGAGAGAGAGAGAACCAAGCTCACAGAAGAGAAAAGAGAGCAGATGGTTAAAAAGACCACACAGGAAAGAGCATTTGTGTGCAGGGACACGTCAAGGAAATCATTATTCTGTACTCCAAATGTTGTGCCTTGAAAAAGCAGATTCTGGAACCAGTACAGATAGTCCTCAACTTAAGACCACAATTGGGACCGGAACTTCCATCACTAAGCAAGGCAGCCATTAAGTGAGTCATGCCTGATTTTAAAATCTTTTTGCCATGTTCGTTAAGTGAATCCAGCTTCCCCCATTGACTTCACTTGTCGGAAGCCAGCTGGGAAAGTCGCAAATGGTGATCACATGACCCCGGGACGCTCAACCATTGTAAATACATGCCAGCTGCCAAGCGCCTGAATGTAGATCACATGACCTCAGGAATACTGCAACAGTCGTAAGTTTGAGGACCGGACATAAGTAACATTTTTCAGCACCGTTGTAACTTACTTACTTACTTACTTACTTACTTACTTACTTACTTACTCATTCATTCATTCATTCATTCATTCATTCTTCAAATTTATATCACCACCCATCTTTCCCAAAAGGGGACTCGGGGCGGTTCAAATGGTCGTTAAACAAATGGTTGTAAGTCGAGGACTACCTGTATATATTTTTCACTTCCAAGATAGGTAGCTCTTTACTCCTCTTTGTAGTAAGTCATCCTGTCACTCAGCAAAATGAAACCTTTCCTAGAGAAGAAAGAACAGAAGAATTTTCTACCCACAAATTGTTCCACCAGCTGTTTGACCACTGGGTTTCCCCAGGCACTGCCCACGAAAGTCTCAGTCCTGTCACATACTAACAGCCGTTGCATGTCAAATGTTAAATATCTAAGGTCAGGTTTCAGAGACAGAAATCTAATAGCTGTAGTTGTCAAGTAAAGACATTTATTTTATGATTTAGATTGATATCCTACCCTTCTTCCAGGTCCTAAAAGCCGCACAGAGAGATCTCCCAGACAGCAACTTGTAAAGGCAGGTTGGGCTGGCCACAGTAATCAGCAAAAAGTCACCCAGGCCAAGGGTGGACTTGAACCCAGCTCCCTCTGGTCCTACTCCAGTGTCTCAACTACTACACCGCACTGGTTTTCTTTCCAAGACTGAAATCCAATACAAGTGATCAAATAAATGTATTAAATATTGGATCCATAGATAGCACTGCAAGAAACAAAATTTGCAGAGCAGGATTATGAGGAGCTTTTTAATTTCTACCCTAACATCTTTCTTAGGATATGAGTCTAATTTGTGTGTATTCAATTAATGTTTTAATCAATGAAATAAAGAATTTTAAATTTTGGGACAATTGTACATTCTCTGTTTATTTGCTGCTATTTTATTTTCCACCCACTGTGTCCTTTTTCACTTCCTTCTTTTTTCTTTATATAATCATTTATGCTGTACCTTAAATGTTTTAAAATAATTTTTTAAATGTTAAAAAAAAAAAGTCTTCACCCTATTAAGTTGCAGTCCTGTAGTCTGGTCAGACTGGCCCAAAGCAGTGTTGCTGAGGTTGAGAAGCACTGGTCCAAAGGGACTAATGAGGAACACCTTTCTTTGAAACAGGGGTATCTGGATGGGGGGGTGTTCAAAAAAGTTGGTATGGCAGCCATGACCATGTCATTGAAACTCCACCCCTTTTTACAAGCACTGCAACTGTGAGATGTACAAAAATGGGGCCATTTACTTTTGTGTCCCTGGGTTTCATGAAAACTCTCTGGTCATGATGGCGCTCATGATCTCAGCTGCAAATGCTTATGTCTCCTGACATCTGCGGTTGGCACACCCCTTTCTGTATCTTCTCCCTCATCTGAATCCCATGTGTCTTGCTCATCCAGTTTTTCTGCTTGGATCCAGATGAGCGTTTGAGCTATTAAAAGCTCAAACATCAGCATTTTCTCATGAATCACAAACATTCATCTTCTTGACACACAGAGACAGTCAGGTACATGTAATGCTTTTCAACACACACTCAACGGCATGCTCTTGACTGTTCAGTTTACCCTGGCAACTTAGCAACTTACACAGTAAGTGAACAGAATGGTAAGTTACGTGCAAACAATCCAACTCAAAGGCCTTTTTTCGACCTTTAAAGATCAAAGTCAGGGGTTACCAACCTGCAGCCTTAAGATTGAATGAGCCCTCTGGGCTAATTTCATAAAATCCTTGGCTTATTTCAAAAGCCCTTTGCAAGGAACCCGGTAAACCCAGTGGCCAACCTGCTGTGTGACAATTGGAGGGTCTGGCGGGGGCGGGGACAAGGAAAGTCAAGATGGAGGCCACAGCCATATAATCAAAGCCCCACCCCTTTGATATGTCACAAAGCACATACAAAAAGGTGAGACTTTGACTGCATGGTCGTGGCCACCATTTTGTTTTTCGATACCCTCCCTGTGGACACCCCTGATTACAAGGAAGGAGGGGAGAGCAAAGAAGGGGTCAGCAAAAATGATAGGGAGAAAAGGGGAACATCCCACCAAAAGTTGAAAAGGAGAGGTATCCAGAAAGAAAAAGTCAGCAGCCCCACCTATTCCCAGCTCTAGCCAGATTCATCCTCTGCTTCAGCCACACTCACTCTTGGCATGCAAGACAGCCAATAGAAATGGGGTCATCAACAAGGACATTTTTAAAAAAGGTTGCCCACTTTGGTCCTGAATGGACCGGGAATCCTTCTGAGGCACAGAGAAAATTCTCTGTAATTGGTTGGTTGGTTGGTTGGTTGGTTTGCAATGCAAAACCCAGCCCTGATCATTCATTGTAAAGAAAAAAAGCTACAAGAGATGATAAAACTGATACAAAATCTCACCACATAGGGATAAAAACCCCTCTGTGTAGATCAGTGTTTCTCAACCTTGGCAGCTTTAAGGATGTGTGGACTTCAACTCCCAGAAGATGTGTGGACTTCAACTCCCAGAATACCAGCATGGCTGGCTGGGGAATTCTGGAAGTTGAAGTCCACAACTCTTAAAGTTCCCAAGGTTGAGAAACACTGGTTTAGATTCACTAAAGATGCATAGGGAATTCTGTCCCCGAAACTGAGGGGTAGAACCAGGGAGTATCAAAGTCAAGACCAAAGATGGGGTTAGGTCAAGGGCAGGGCACAACGTCTGAACCATATCAAATAGCTTCAGATCAATTCCTAAACTCTTTCCCAGCCAATGTTTCCTGAAGGAACTTTTTTCCTGCAACAGCCAGCCGTTACTGGCCCAGATCCACCCCTATTTGAACCCAATGAATTAAACACCTGCTTCTCATCAATCAATGGCCGCATGTCGATAAACAACTGAAGGAAATGAGCTGTGATTTTCTTATCCTTAAGTATTTTCAGGCATTGATGGTGGGAGAAAAAGAAACAGGCTCCTGCCCTTTCAAATAAGGGTGAAGGCCCACAGCTTAATCAGTTCAGGGACAGATGCAATATTGGGACAAGCATAGGAGAATTCATCATCACATCATCAGTTCATGGAGTCTCATAATTGTGTTTTTGCATAAATGCAGGAACATGCCGCAGCCTAGTGGTGTGACAAAAAGTTGGGCAATTCACAATGATGCACCTGCCATCTTGCAATTTTGACCCTCCTTCCATGATTGACCTCTAGCTGCTTGCCATTCCCTTCTGTAAGAGAGTAAAATGTTTGTGGCATTCTTACTTCATTTATTTATCAGTCCAATTCATGGCCCACCACAATCACACAAAGACTCTTGGCAGCTAACCAAGAGGAAATAACACCCATCATAAAACATGCACAATCCAACAGAATACCTGGCATCAATCCCCAAACTGGAAATGCTCCATCTTCAGCTGTATCGGTGCAGGTGGACAACATCAGAGCTACTCAAATCTCCCACAGGCTGTTTTGGAGGGCTGGTCCCCCTGACTTCCTGAAAATGGGGGACAGCCAGCTGCTTCTCCCAGCACGATTGAAAAGGTTGGGTCAACTTGAGCTGAGAGATGCTGTCCTGCAGGTAGACCGGTGCCAGGCCATAAAGGGTTTTATAGGTAAAGACTAGCATTTTAAATTGCATTTGGAAGCTAACAGGAAGCTAACGCAGGACCCACAAAATGGTGCAATACACACTCCCTGGCAAGCACCCCTGACCTCACTGGCCACTACATTTTGCACCAACTTGTAAGGTATAGAAAAATACAATTTGTAAATAAGGAAGATCTATATATAACCATATAAAGCAATATCATATAGATCTTGGTTGGGGGAGATTTTTAGGTGCAAATACTAATACTAGTTAATAGCAAGGGGGGGAAGCAATATATGTAAAAAGTTTAAACTAGTGAGCAACACAATGTTACACATTTAAACTAACAACAAGTCAGGAAGAGATAGTGGGAAACTCATCAAATGATAATAGCTAACCCAATTAAAACTTTCAATGTGTGAAGGCCTTGGAATGTCCGGGATGTCTCAAGATAAGAATGTCTATTAACACATGTAAAATAAGGGTGAGGGTCCAGGGGATGAGGCGGTCGGAAGATTGTGCGTCTGAGACCCCCAATCAATGGGAGATCAGGCTAGGGAAAAGGTGACGGGCAAAGGGATGACCTATAGATTGTGAACCCACCTATCTCGGGGCAGGAAAGAGCAACCAAAGAATGTATATAAGGGTCCGAACAAAGGAAAAGGGTGTGGCATCTCTCCTTTCGATCAGACTCTGCGTAGCCTGGTCGAGGTGCCCACCGCGCTTTGCAAACCGCTCAATAAAGTAAGTTCCTTTTCAGAACTCTCTGGTCCAGTTTTCGTGATTTTTATATCCAACAAATTGGCGCCCAACGTGGGGCTCTGCACAGCACCTCGGGGCCGGGGGTTTGCCACAGCCTGACCTCCTGGAAGACGCGTCCTACCCGGTTTTAGGTAGCCAGGGGGGGCAGGACGTGGGGACTCCGGCCTGAAAGCAGAGGTGTTTGAGCCAAACGGACCAAACAGACGGACCATCGGAGGACTCTGAAAAGGAGGAAGGGTGAGGGTGTGGGAAGGATGATGTTGCGGCCCCTGTAAAAGGACCGGGCAACTCCACGCGTGGACCCAGGTGAGTAGACTTGGTGAAAATGAGATTCACTTTAAGACACCTGGGCGGTTGGGGGATTGGGTAGGATTCCCTAGGTTCCGCGGAGTCCAGTGCCCGTGTGTATGGTGTGTGTGTGTGACGCCCCGAGGGCCTCAGAGGCTGGCAAGGCGGAGCGAAAGTGGATCTCCGAGTGCCGCGGTTCCATACCCCCGCGAGGGGATTGGCCGGAGAAGGAGAGAGCGAAAGGATTCTGGCTGGTAGGGAACCAGGAAGAGGGAAGACGGTAACCAATACAGCAACGCGATTTCCTTCAGGATACACCCGACGTTGCGCCTCCCCCTGGTATAAGGGGGGTGGCTATTGGGGGGTCTCTCAATGCTCTGAGGTCTAGTGGTCAGGTAACGCCCACTAACGCGGGCAGTATCGAGAACAAGTTAAGTCCGGACTTTAAAACTAGCCAGCGCTTGCTGGGAGACCGGGCGGGGTTTTGCTCCCGATAGTCAGAGACTTAAAATTGCCAAAGGCAAATCCAGCGCAGGCTGGAGGACTCTACCTCGGGTGTAAAACGACTTGGAGTGACTATAAGGCCGGTCAGGAGCGGGGAAAGAGAGGCAGCACGAACCAATATGGGCAACGGTAAAAGTTCCAGAGGAAAGGAACGATCCCTTCTTGACTTACGGAAAAACATACCTAAGGAGAGTCCGCTCGGACTCTTGCTGAGGAATTGGGATAAGGAACCCTATAGAAAAATGGTGAAGAAATGGCAATTAGGTAAAGAAGAAATGGTGAGGCTTTGTTGCTATGTATGGGGGCCAGAGAATGAGATTGATTGGTCCCTATATGGGAGTAGTGACTATTTTAAGTGTAGGAGCCTCCTAGACTTCGTAAAAAGGTTGGGAAGTAAGAACAGTTTAAACTATGCAAAGCTATGGGTGCCAGCTGCTTGGGAAGACAAAACCCCAGTATTTCTGCAGACTACTGAGGATTCAGACAGCGCAATAGGGGAACCACCCAAAAGATATCTCCCACCCCCTTATAACCCCATCCCCCAACTTGAGCAGGCTGCGCCTGAGCCACCTCCAGCGCACGGGGTGGAGGAACCGACTGCTCCGATAGGAACAATAGAGGGAGACGGGGGGCGGAATAGGGAACTGGAGCAGTTGGAATGGGACCTAGAAAACTTCCCGATGAAGTTCCAAGCCCTAAGAGCCTTCCCCCCCTAAGGGAAGTCCTGTCCAGATTAAATGCCCAGGGACAACCAGTAATTAGTTATGTGCATGAGCCTCTGAAGGCATCAGAGCTCAGAATGTTTAAAAGAGAAATGAAAAATGTGGTAAAAAAAAAACCCATTGAGAACAGCGGAACAATTAGAAAGCCTATTAGATCCAAACATTTATACCTGAGAGGAAACTGCCATAATTAACACCCTGTTTTCAGTAGAAGGAAGGCAGTTAATACGTAAGGCAGCAATTCGAGGTTGGGAGCAAGAACATCAGGGAGAATGACAGGTGAGCAGAAATTTCCGCTGCAGCGCCCCAACTGGGATAACAACCAAGCCCAGGATAGGCAACATATGGAGGACCTTAGGTCCTTGGTTATCAGAGGGATGAGGGAAGCCGTCCCTAAAGCCCAAAATATGAGCAAGGCCCTTCAAGTAGAACAAGAGAAAGATGAGAGCCCGGCAGCCTTCTTGCAAAGGTTGAAAGATGGCATGTGTAAGTATTCAGGGCTAGACCCCGATTCTCCAGTAAATATACAACTGGTCCGGGTCCAATTTGTAACCAAAGCTTGGCTGGATATCGCTAAAAAACCCCAAAAAGCAGAAGGGTGGGCTAAAAAAAGTGTAGAAGATCTCTTGAAGGAAGCCCAGAAAGTATATGTACAGAGAGAGATGGAGAAACACAAGCAAAAAGGCAGGATCATGGTAGCAACAGTAAGGGAGGTTATGGAATAAAGGGAACACAGCAGGACGCCGCCACTCAGAGATGAGGAAAAGTATAGGTGTGGAAATGGCGGGGAAGAAGAGAACCAGTAGGAATCAATCCTGGGAGTCCTTCAGGACTGTCAGAATTTGTATGAGTTTGTGAGGGGAAAAAAAAAAAAAAAAATTGTTTTCTGTTTGTAGGTATTTGTCTGAGTATTGGTATGTATATTTGTTGAGGGAAATGGTGCAGAGTGTGTGTGTGAGCTTGTCCCTTAAGGAGTTAAACGTGAGTCTGTCCCTTTCAGGAACTGAACTCCTCCACAGTAAAAGGGGAATGCTTCAGGTTTTTGGAAATCCATAGCCCTGGCCAGGCTGCGGGTCTCCCAAATTTTTGGCTATGCAATCCCTTGTTATTTGCTGTGAATGGAGGGACATGGGATTTGATTGTGCCATGTGTTCAGTGCTGTGAGTAGGTGACCAATTTAATTTGTGTGGAAGGGAATTGGGTAAAAGTGAATTAAATAAAGTAAAGGAGAAATAAGAATGAACTTGTGATGTTGAGATGACTTGAGAGAAAGAATGCCTATGGGGTGGTACACAATTTTGGAAAAATATGGTTAGAGAGGGGACTAAAGGGAAAGAAGTTTCTCCCTGTAATAACACCACAATTACAGGAGCTTTGCCCGACCTGAGGAAGCCTTGTGTTTTGTGTTGTTTGCTTAATTCGAATTTGGAAACAAGAGCTGAGGATTGGCAACTGTATGTGGATAGAAGGTTTGCTGAAGTGTCAAAGATTGTGATTTAGTTGAGAGTCTGGATTGGATTGATGCAAACCCACAATCCAAGGTGGCAGGATATTCAGACTTTGTTATCAGTCTTCCTGACACTGGAGGAACAGAGGATGGTTATTGAAATAGGAAAGAAAAGGGAAAGGTTGGGGGTTGTGCTGGCAAAGCTCATAACAGGGTGTTTACAGGGCAACCCCAGGAAGAGAGAGAAAAAGAAAGAAAGAAAGAAAAAGAAAGATGAAATGCCTTGTTTTTAGCTCAAGGTTTGCGGCCCCAAAGAGGGGGAGGCAGGGGGAGTTCTCGGAAGATTGGGTCGAGGAGGTATTCCATGGAATGGAGGGCTCGGGAGACAGACAGGCGCGGGAAGGCCCTGGAGAGACGCAGGCTCTCTGGGGAGAGGAGTTGAGTTAAATCACAATAGGGCAGTTGAGTGTGGATTGTCTCCAATAGGCATGGGAGCGGCTAGATTCATCTTGATGGGAGCTATCGCCCTTTTAATAAAGCATTCCTTTCTCCTGGCTGAGAGGTAGGGGGAAAGAGCTTCTGTGTTCCTGCAGGGCTGTGATGGATTGCATGTGGCAACAGCCTGTTAAGGCATTGGTGTGCAGTTTTCTTTGTGAGAGCATTTGTTTGTCTGAATGTGTGCGTACATATAAGGTTGAGAAACTGTTTTGAGTTGTGAAAAGAGAGTTGAGAGATTGTGTGAGTCTATTCCTTAGGTTTTGTGTATGTGTGTCGTGATTTATGTAATTTGAATGCATATAATGGGAAAGTTGAAAGGTTTTTGTCAATTATTTCCCATTTGTTTTGTTTGTTCTTTAATTGTTTGAGGAGTATGTGTGTTTCATTATTTGCCCAGTCTCACCCAAACTTCCCCCCCTTCTTCTGCCTCTTGCCTGCTTGTTGCAAGCTTGAGGATCCAGATGAGGGGACGGAAGGGTGACAGAGGGGAGGGGCAATGTTTTTACAGAAGATCCTTTACTCCCCCATCTTTTTAGGATTCTTCCTTTTGCAGTGCCTTTACACACATCAGAGACAATCTTTTAAGTTTCAGAGATTTCTCGTTCTGCTGTAGAAGGAAATGATTACTCCTCTTGTGAAAAGGGGGGGAATGTGGGCAGTTTCAGAGAGGCAATGACTCAGAGAAAGGGGGGGGCACCCCTTTGCTCTCACAGTTCCACTCTGCTCTGCCCCTGGCATTCCAGTTTTAGAAAAGTGTGTGTTTTTATAAATTTTATATAGATTAAATTGTAATCCCTCCTCAACATGGCACATAATGATAAAAACAGGAGAGAGAGAGAGAGAGAGGGAAAATTTTGGACAATATATGGGTTTAGTAGAGCCTCCATGGACTGGTATGATCTATCTGAATTTGTTTTTGTTTTTGTTTTGACAATTTTGGTTATGGAAACAGTCCAAACACTAGATGGGCTCTTATGTCAATGCTTTCTTTTTGTGGTGATTGTTTTACAAGTTTTGATTTTAAGGAAGTTATTGGGAAATTAAATATTGGCAATTGAAGTATAATATTGTTTTTATTAAAAAAAAAAAAATGAATGACTTTAAGTCATTATATATATATTAGAGGTTTGGCTGTAAAAGTCTTGACCCAATTTTGGGGGTTTTGGAAAAGTCTTGTTGTTTAAGCAATTGGGTCAGGTGGCGAAAAGATGGCCAGCCTTACTTAGAGTGGTATTTTGCTAGGGCAAGAAAATTAGTTTTATCCAAAGTAGTGCTTAGATATATCCAAAACTACACCTACCAATCTAGTCACATGGGACAAACGCTTTAGGGGATTGTGTGTCTAGAATATTTATTTGTCCTGGAATCTTTTTGAAAGCCAAACAGGTGTGTGTGAGAGATGTGTGGTATGCCAAAAGGGCAACCCAAAGACCAACCAAGTTCAACTCCAGGGGAACCTCCAAAGGGGGGTGGGCCTGGGGTGAACTGTTTCTTAGAATGGGTGAAAGGCTTTCTTTATAGGCTGAAAAGACACTTGGAGAGGCTAGGACCAAAGGCGGGATTAACATGGACACAAGCCCTTTTAGTGACAATACTAAGTCTCTGGATTGCTCCTAAGAAAAGACTAGCAGTCAGTCCATTTGAGATGGGTGACTCTATCTTGGAATTCTTAGTGGAGAAGTAGGAGACATGCATGTCATGGGGAAGAAATTTGTCTGCAAGCATTTGAAACAGTTATCTGCGCAAGTCTTGTCCTTGTCTCCCTATCTACAGGAACACAGAGCCCTACTGTTGGAACAAGCAGGCATCCTTTTAAGTCTGGAAATCAAGTTAAACCAGATGGAGGGGAGTCAGCAACTGAGTTGGGAGAAACCCTAAAGACGACACTGGTGTTGCCAAATACTGCTGGACACTGGACTGTGCAGCCCCAGAAAGACCAAGAAATAGGGCGCACCATGCGCCTGAACTTTTTTCTAATACCTTGTAGTTTTGATGACCATAATAGTCCCTGGACCTGGAAAAGAGAGTCACAGGGTTCAAGGGAAGCTTTGAAGATGTACTCAATTTAGAACAATAGGGAATTTATATATCCATATGAAAAGGTATTAAGATACAATTCTGAAATCCAGCCTACCTGTAGTATGGAACTACGATTAATCCACTGGTTTGAATTTGTTAGCCTTATAGGCTGGTGCCTGAGTCACGAGTGGACTGATAAACAACTTTCAAAAGAGGGGGTGCTTTAAAACCCAGAAGGAATAAAAGAGATGCACCGGGAGGATCATTTGACAGTGAAGTATGTGTAGACGGGGTGGAAGTGCCTAGGGGAGTGCCGGATGAGGACAGTGGCAAGAGGCCAAATCTTGGTGGGATTTGAATCCTTTCTGTTTTGGTGGGTGACAGTCGACAGGGATGTGGATTGGATCAACTACATCTATTGTGGCCAACAGGGGTTCATGAACTGTACCGGAGATGTTGTGAAGGGTATTGCAGAACGGTTGGATGCCACTAGTGGGGTGGCCTGGGAGAGTGGAATGGCATTGGATGTGCTGTTGGCAGAGAAAGGGGGAGTCTGTATGGTGCTGGGGGGGAGCTGTTGTGCCTTTATTCCGGGCAGCACAGCCCCCGATGGAACTGTTGCTCGGGCCTTGCAGGGTCTAGTTGCACTGTCTGGGAAGTTGGCTGAGGGTTCGGGGGTAGACACCTCCCTTGCAGGGTTGCTGGATTCTAGGTTTGGTACATGGAAAGGGGCCCTAGATATAGGACAAAAGGGATTTTGGGAGGATTATTTACGAGCTGGAAACAAGCTCTAATGATGGGAATCCTAATCTTGGTGGGACTGAGATGTGTATTTCATGTATTATCCCCCTAATCAAAAACATTGTTCAAAGCACAATTGAAGCATGATGCCTCCAAAATCAATAATGTATCAGAGTCTGGAAAACCAGGACACCCAAGGATACTGGGAGGCAAAAGCAATATTAAAAGGATTCAAGTTACAAATTGAACAAACTGATAAAAATTAAAAGGGGGGAATTGTAAGGTATAGAAAAATACAATTTGTAAATAAGGAAGATCTATATATAACCATATAAAGCAATATCATATAGATCTTGGTTGGGGGAGATTTTTAGGTGCAAATACTAATACTAGTTAATAGCAAGGGGGGGAAGCAATATATGTAAAAAGTTTAAACTAGTGAGCAACACAATGTTACACATTTAAACTAACAACAAGTCAGGAAGAGATAGTGGGAAACTCATCAAATGATAATAGCTAACCCAATTAAAACTTTCAATGTGTGAAGGCCTTGGAATGTCCGGGATGTCTCAAGATAAGAATGTCTATTAACACATGTAAAATAAGGGTGAGGGTCCAGGGGATGAGGCGGTCGGAAGATTGTGCGTCTGAGACCCCCAATCAATGGGAGATCAGGCTAGGGAAAAGGTGACGGGCAAAGGGATGACCTATAGATTGTGAACCCACCTATCTCGGGGCAGGAAAGAGCAACCAAAGAATGTATATAAGGGTCCGAACAAAGGAAAAGGGTGTGGCATCTCTCCTTTCGATCAGACTCTGCGTAGCCTGGTCGAGGTGCCCACCGCGCTTTGCAAACCGCTCAATAAAGTAAGTTCCTTTTCAGAACTCTCTGGTCCAGTTTTCGTGATTTTTATATCCAACAAACTGAAGCTTCCATATAGATCATGTTCCAGAAGCTGTTTGTGCGTGTGTGTGTGTATGCGCGCACGCCTTCAAGTCAGTGTGGACTCTTGGCAACTGCCTGGACTAGTCCCTGCAGTTTTCTTGGCAAGATTTCAGAAGTGGTTTGCCATTGCCTCCTCCCTAGGGCTGAGAGAGAGTGGCTGGCCCAAGGTCACCCAGCTGGCTTCATGCCTCAGGCACAACTAGAACTCACAGTCTCCTGGCTTCTAGTCTGCTGCCTTAACCACTATCCCAAACTGGGTCTCTTTGCAGGAGTCTGGTTGAATGGTAATAAGGGAATGAACCATTGTAAGCAGGTGCCCCAGGTAAGGCTGCAACTGGTGCAGCAGCCAAAACTAGACAAAGGTTCCCTGGTCACAGCCTCCATCTGCTAATCCAACAGGAGCTATGGGTCCAGGAGGACCCCCAATCCCTCAGGGCGGTGCAGGCCTGTCCAGAGACGACACAAGGGGTGTCCTTGTTCCTGGTTCTTCTCCCATTATTTGCATAATGCATTCAGTCACCAACCCAAACCATACCTGGCAGCACACACTATCTTGCTAACTAGATCCAAAGTTACCAGGTTTATTGCTCCTGGAGACCTACCCACTTTCTTCAAGAAGGACATATGGCCCCTTGGGGTCTCGCCCCATTTGGCCAGGCCGAACAGGAAGTATGGCTTGGCTTTAGCAGAGCCTCGGCCTTGGCGAGGTGTGTTCTCTGCTGCCAGACCTTGACAATAGAGAGTCTTCCTTTTTCAGCCGGTTTTTCTCTTTGGCGATCTTCCTTGGAGAAGTGGCTAGGCCAAGCAGGTCAACAGACTGAATTTAGGTGTTCCCTTAATACAACTGACCAGGTGGAGTTATTTTAAACCTATACCTGATCCGGTCTGTTTAGAGCTAAATTTCAGCCCGTTGAGGACAGCTGAATCAACTGGCCCCTTTCTGAAGATCCCACAACACAGTATCTTCACTGACCCATTTGGATGTTTTGTGGGAACAAAGCCAGTGGATTTTGCAGCATGCCAACTTTTATTAAAAGGGAGGGAGGGAGGGAGGGATTGAGGGAGGGAAAGAAGGAAAGAAGGGTTTTAAAACATGGTCAAATTAGGCACAAAGCTCAAAAGGTTATTTGGCCACCTTGGCACTGAGAGTCACCCTGCTGCTTCCTCCAGTCTAATTTTAGTCCCCAGAGTGAAATTTTAGAGAGTGAAAGGGTGCCGGGCATAGCAGGTGCCATGCAAAGGAAAAACCAGAAGAGGCTTTCTTTCCCTTTGGACCTTTCCTACAAATCCTCCTTATTCTCCTCTTGTGGCGATATCAACCCCTGCCTTTGTCTCTGCCTCCCTGCCTCCCCCTCTGGGTTACAGAGGCATCATTATCAGAGGCTTAGTCATTCATTATTCACTGCTGGGGCTGTGAAGCCCTCCCAGCCCATCTGGCATGACTGTAGCACCGACTGGGTGTTAGAGAGAAAAACGCCTTTTAAATTATTCAGAGATGGCTCAGATGCCCCCTCGATCCATTCAATAGGCAGAGAGGGGGTTGAGAGACACCAATGGATCACCGTCAAGCTGGAATTTTCTAATCTTGCCACATGCACCCCTCCAGGGCCTTATCTGGCATCCCCATCTCCACACAAAATCCAAATATCTTCGTTGGCTCCCGCTGGGATGTTGGAAAAACCTGTCTGCTGCTAGTCGTGTTGCGAAAAGCTCAGACCCGCTGGTGCTCAGAAGCCATTTCAGAGCACATCATTTTATTTAGTCTTTTCATACCACCCAATGATCAAAGCTGTTTGGCTAGGAATGCGTTGCACATCAGTTCCAAAGCCAAAAAGTTATGTTGGAACAGGTATGGGTATTCATATTGCACAGGTAGAGCGTGTGCACCCCTGCACACTCCAAAGCATCGGGTTGGCGTCGGAGCCTAAACGCAGTGCATCCCTGCTCTTGGCAGTTTACAATTAAAATATCAAGCCAAGTTAACCCACAAAATAATAAAAAGAAATTCAGACGTTGTCACGGAAGCTGTGCCAGCTGGAAGCGGTCCTTCATCGATACTACATTGAAGACGCAGGAGGAGCACTATCCTCATTTACCCCTGGACATCCTACTAGGTAACTAAAATGAGCAAATGCAAGACCTAAATTAGAATGTAAGGATGTCCCATTGGTAATTTTTTCTTTTTACAGAGAAGGGAGGGGGAGGAATTCATTAGCAATAGATGGCCATCATTGCTAGAAGCAATGCAATACCTGACTTTTTAAAGGCAAATTTATGAAGGTTAGGTTTCTCAAAGCTAAAACAGTGACAACTCTCTAATACAGTGTTTCCCAACCTTGGCAACTTCAAGCTGTGTGGACTTCAACTCCCAGAATTCCCCAGCCAGCTGGGGAATTCTGGGAGTTGAAGTCCACACAGCTTGGGGTTCCCCAGTCTGAGGAACACTGCTCTAATAGATACTAGGAACAAATATAGATGAAGCTGTCTCTGGATCACATTGCCTGTTCTGCTCCCTGGGAAGAATTTGGCTGGTCATTCGTGAAATAGATTCCACAAGATCAAACTTTCTCAGCCTGGGGCCTCTCCCTCACCCCACCCCACATCTGGGGAGGAAAGAGGGAATGGCCTTGAAGGACAGGAGGAAGAGCCACTGCCAAAGTAACCATCAGATAAAAGGGGCTTGAGCCCTGGTTAAGAAAGGAACTTGAGAAAACGTTTTAGACAAGACCCTCACTAGTTCATGTGGAGATAAAGGGAGGGAAGGGGAAGCACATGTGGACTTGTAAGATTCTGTTACCATAGCTGGTATGTTAAAAGCAGTCCTGACCTACATGGCATGGGTTTCTTAGTCTGGTCTACCTTGTAGAGCTGACATCTCTCATCAATCCAGCCAGCGCAGCTGTGCTGGGTGGACCCTCCTCTCATCCATATGGCAGTTTTGTATATTTCTCTGTTCCTCTGAATGTGAAAGGTAGTCTGAACATGCCATGCTCTCTGTCCCGGGGGTGGTTTATGTTCTCCTTGTCTCTGATGTTTGGTGATGGATTTGGATACCCAGTGCTGAGGTTATGCTCAAAGCCACATGTTCAAAGCCACTCCTTGCACAGTGTTCTATTTCATAGGATCGCAGAAGAGGAAGGGACCACCTATCAAATCCACCCTTGTGATTGTTGGAGATGTTGACAAGTCAGCATGCCTCATTTTTGCATATGTATGAGTTGCTCTAGGATGCAGACTCTCTACGTGCGAGGAAGCTGTTTGTTGCCACTCCCACTTCCTCTCTCTTCCTCCTCCTTCCACCGACTGAGAAGGCAGCATGCATGCTGCTCTCTCCTCCTCCATTATGGTCACATGCTTGGGCCTTGAAGAAGGATTTTTCCCATTTTCTCCATGCAGCTCTTAGCAGCTATGAGGGCTAAGAGTTCATTAAGTTTAGGGAACAGAAGAAACAAAGAATCTTCATTTTTCCACCAAAGATGGATGTAACTGAACCAAGAATAAAATCAGTAAGACTCTTTTTACTTTTAAACCTACTTTGTCTAAGCATGTGATTCTTTATGCTTGGAAGGGCTGAGTGTGTAAGATCAATAACCTGTATTTCTCTAACATGCTCATTAAAGCTATTTTAGATAATATTCTTTTTCTGTGCTCAGCTTCTCCACTGTGTTAAGTTCTGCTTCATTCAGTGGTCCTAGCTGTCCACTAATAGCTTCAGTGATTAGTGTAAAAATCCAGATTAAAACATTTCTGAAGCTTTTGCTTGAAAGCATTCAGCAAAAAGTTTCTCATCCTCTTCTAGGCACACTGGGAAATAGATTTCTGGTATAGGCCATCCTCGTTATTCACAGGTTTCATATTTGTGAATTGGCTTATTTGCAAAAATGTTTTGCTAACCCCAGAATCAGTACTCCTGGCACTGTCGTACTTATTTGTGGACATGCAAAACAGCAAAACATTGGAATCACCTGATGCGCATGCTCCCAGCTGAGGTTTCAGCATTTGCTAATTCAGTATTCATGGCACTTCCACATAACTATAGTGAATAACAAGAATTGCCTATATGTCCATTTACAACACAGCTACAGGTCATCCTTGACTTATGACCACAATTGGGACCAGAACTTCCATTGCTAAGTGAGGTAGTCATTAAGTGAGTCACATCTGATTTTACAACATTTTTGCTGTAGTTGTTAAGTGAATCACATGGTCCTTAAGCGAATCCAGCTTCCCCCATTGACTTTGCTTGTTGGAAGCCAGCTGGGAAGGTTGCAAATGGTGATCATGTGACACTGGGACATTACAACTGTTATAAATACATGCCAGTTGCTAGGTGCCTGAATTTTGATCATGTGACCACAGGGACGCTACAATAGTCATAAGTGCAAGGACCGGTCATAAGTCACTTTTTTCAGTGCTGTTGTAACTTCGAGCAGTCACTAAACAAATGGTTGTAAGTCAAGGACTACCTGTACGAAATTCTGGATAGCCACTAGATGGCAGCAAGGGGATGGGGGGGTCTGTATTCTTTTGCTGCCATCTAGTGGTCATTTGTATTTTTGCCACCCAGCTCTGGTAGTCCTAGTTTACAAGGAGCAATAGAATTCAGCCTAGCTCCATTCAGATTGATGATCTGGTTCACACCCTATGCTTAACTGTTGTTTAATAAGTAAGCCAGAATTCACACAGCATGTTAGGCTAAAAGTAAAACAAATTGCATCATGGCTTATAGCAATATGGAAACCCAACAATATGTAATCTGACTGATCATAACAACATAAGCCTTATCCTCTCTGCAAAAATAAGAAAATGAGTAAGAGACAGATATTAGAAAATAGCATCAGTCCTTTACAAGTAGAGACAATTTCATTTTAAAGCATCTCGGAAGAGCGGAATGGCAAACCATTTCCACACCATGTCTGTTAAGTCACTGGGGGCTGAGGTTGGCTCAAAGGCATCAAAGTCATCAACCATGACAAGTCACCTCCTGGAGACCCTTGGCATCCTGATGGACCCTCCAAATCTGGATAATTTAGTGTGTCTTATGTACTTTGGAAAGGAAGAGAGGAGCGCATCAGCAAAGGCTGAGTATTTGAGCCCCAGCTGTGAAATGTTGCAGGTTCCCTCCCCGCCCCAAAACATATGGAGAGGACTCCAATCGCACAATTGTGTGAGTGGGCTTGGGGTCAGCAACTGCCAGGAAAGGTGTCAAGAGAAATCCTTCAGTTAAACACAACGTGGCTTCCTGGGGATAGTAGGGGGAACAAAGAGATGGTGCTGGGGAAAATATTCTTCACAGGAATGAGCGCAGATGCCAGTTAGTAGGAACTGTTAGAGGACTTATGAGCAACAGTTGATTTGGAACAGTGTTTCTCAACCTTAGCAACTTGAAGATGTGTGGACCTCCCCAAAATGCTGGCTGGGGAATTCTGGGAGTTGAAGTCCACACATCTTCAAGTTGCTGAGGTTGAGAAACACTGATTTAGAAGAAGACAAAGGATCAACTCTAAAAGACGTTGAAGAATTTAAACAAGCATTTCTGGATCTTATCTAGCTCACCATCCAGTTCCTCACAGAGCCCAAATCTATGGCTTCAGACAGGACGCAAAGGAAGGATTGGATCACACTAGCTTCCCTTCTATGCATGATCCCTAGCAAGTGGCATTTAGTGGTGTCCTGCCTCCATTAATGATGTCTTCTCACCATGTGACATGTGGAGGAATTTGCTGAGCATCTGCAGGGTAAAATCGCTCAGATTCAGTCTAAGTTGGACTCTAAGCGTGGGGCAGAGTCTAGGGAGATGCTGAGGGAATGTACTTACCCGGTTATCTGGGAACAGTTTGATCCTGTTGGGCCTGAGGAAGTGGACAGGATCCTCCAGATTGTAAACGCCACCACGTGTCATCTAGACCCATGCCTTTCCTGGCTTGTGAAAGCAGCCCGGGAGGTGACATGTGGTTGGGTCCAGGCAATGGTTAATGCATCTTTGAGGGAGGGAGTGGTTCCGGTTGCCTTCAAAGAGGCACTGGTACACCCCCTCCTCAAAAAGCCATCGCTGGACCCTACTGTCCTGGACAACTTTCATCCAGTCTCCCACCTCCCTTTTTTGGGGAAGGTGGTTGAGAAAGTGGTGGCGTTACAACTTCAGAGGATTCTGGATGAAACGGATTATCTAGACCCCTTTCAGTCAGGTTTCAGGCCAGGATATGGGACAGAGACTGCATTGGTCGCGCTTATGGATGATCTCTGGTGGGAGCGGGATGGAGGCAGTGCATCCATCCTGGCTCTCCTTGATCTCTCAGCAGCTTTTGATACCATCGACCATGGTATTCTTCTGGGACGACTCAGGGAGTTGGGGGTGGGCGGTGTGGTTCTGCACTGGTTCACCTCCTTCCTCCAGGGCCGGTCCCACTCAGTGGTGATAGGAGATGAGAGATCCGACCCTCAACCCCTCCATTGTGGGGTGCCACAGGGTTCGGTTCTCTCCCCTCTCCTATTTAACATCTACATGAAACCGCTGGGTGAGGTCATCCGTCACCACGGGATGAGGTACCATCAGTATGCTGATGATACTCAGATATATATCTCCATCCTGGGTGAAGTAAGTGATGCGGTCAATGCCCTTTCTCAGTGCCTGGGGGCTGTGGGGGCTTGGATGGGGAGCAACAGGCTTCAGCTGAACCCTGGTAAGACAGAGTGGCTGTGGATTGATGGCTCCTCAGTATCCGGGAAGTTGTCATCTTTAGTTCTGGATGGGGTTGCACTGCCCCATTCAGAACCCGTGCATAACTTGGGGGTCCTCCTGGACTCACGACTCCTGCTCAAAGAGCAGGTGGCAGTCGTGGCTAGGAGGCTTTGCACAACTTCAGGTTGTGCGTCAGTTACGCCCTTTCCTGGATCGAGATGCCCTCCGGACAGTCATTCATGCCCTGGTCATCTCCCATATAGACTACTGCAATGCACTCTACATGGGGCTACCCTTGAAGAGTATCCGGAAGCTTCAGTTGGTCCAAAATGCGGCTGCGCGAACAGTGATGAGTGCTCCAAGATCAGCACATGTACCACCTCTACTGCATGAGCTGCATTGGGTTCCAGTTTGCTTCCGGGTCCAATTCAAGGTGTTGGTTATCACCTTTAAAGCCCTACATGGCATGGGGCCAGGCTACCTGAGGGACCGTCTCATCCCTATAACATCAACCCGTCCCACCCGATCATGCAGAGAGGGCATGTTGCGGACCCCGTCTGTAAGAGAATTTCATCTGGTGGGGTCGAGAAGGCAGTCCTTCTCTGCAATGGTGCCCGCCCTGTGAAACATTCTACCCCCTGAGGTGAGGCAGGCCCCTTTGCTCCCGACCTTCTGGAGGGGCTTGAAGACCTGGCTTTGCTGCCTCGCCTGGGATGGGAAGGGCAATAGCTCTTCCTGGGGGTGGCTGGTGATGTAGAGTTCTCCCGACAGAATGGAAATCTCCCACTTGGATTTTATATTATATTTTTATTATTTTAATATTGGTGATTTTATGATGTTAGGTTTTAAGGTGAATTTTATTGTCAACCGCCCAGAGTCCCCCTTTTAGGGGGAGATGGGCGGTGATAGAAATGTGAATAATAAATAAATAAATAAAATGTCCTGTTTCTATCCATCCATATGCACATTTCAGTATTCATTGGTTGGCTACAACAAGGTCCTATAGTTGCAATGGTTTGCCCAGACCAATATAATAGAAAATGCTGTATGGTCTTTTCACCACCATCTCAGAATTTTGGTCCAGCAGACTAGCTCTGTCTGAGCTTGTTGGTTCTCAGTCTACCAACATATATACAAAGATATTTGAGGGCTTTTCGAAGGATCCCTCCCTCCCCTGCTTCAGAAGGGAGTTGCTTTTCCACATTAATCTCCGTCTCATCCCGAGAGGCGGCCATAGATCTATTGTGAAAGTATCTAATCCCCTTTTAGAGTTTAACTATGTGGTATGTGATGAAGTACTTCCTCAGCAGAAATCTGGGATAATCCAATAAAAAGGAACTGCATTGGATTACCCCAGATTTTAGTCTTAACAGAGAGAGACTGAGACTTCTAGCCCCGCCTTAGGCCTGAAAGCCGGCTGGGTGACTTTGGGCCAGCCACTCTCTCTCAGCCCAACTCACCTCACAGGGCTGTTGTTGTGGGGAAAATAGGAGGAGGAAGGAGCAATAGGTACATTCCCTGCCTTGAGTTATTTATAAAAATAATAAAGGCAGGATAGAAAATAAATAAATTAAAAATTAAATTAAATTGTGCCTGGCATCTTCAGAAGCAAGGTGGTCTGCTATACAACTGAGCAGGGAGTGTCTACAAGAACAACCAATCAGGATTGGGCACAAACAAAGAACCAATCAGACACCAGCCCTCACCAACCTGCACCAATCAGAAACCAGCTTGGCTAAAGACCAATCAAAAGTCAGGTTACCTGGCTATAAAGACAGGAGCCCAAGTCAGTCCCTGCTCAGTTGCCTGTCGTCTGAGTTGTAGGTTATCTTGCCTCTGAAGATGCCAGCCACAGTTGCTGGTGAAATGTTAGGAAATCTGTTGTCTAGACCACAGTCACTAAACTCTGAAGCCCAACACTGCTCATTAGCTGAAGGCTTTGGAGCTGGGGGCTTCCAGATCCTATCTTATGTTTTGAGGGGAGGGAAGGAAAGACTGTACAGCAGGAAAGTGGGCTCTATTTTCCCATGGGTAAACACAAGTGTCCAGCTTCTTGATCCATCACAGACAAAGAACTTCGGCTTCCTAAACCTTAGATCCAAACCTGAGTCGCTCAAGACTTCACATCAGCCTTTTTCAGCCTGGCACCTTCCAGAATCTTTCACTCTAATTTTATTTAATTGTATTTAAAAAAAAATAAAACCAATTTGCCACCATCCAGTAAGTGTATATCAACTAGAGTGGCTAGCAATCATTAGAAGCAATTCAAAGAACTGAAATTGTTGAAAAGATGAACGAAGACCAGACACAATTGCAAATAAAGGTCATAGAGTAAAAGCAGGCAGGCAGAGGCGCTGAAATAGTACATAGATTAAAACTGACAGGGCTTATGGAATAAATGTCTTCTGGAACTGGAGAGATTTTAACCAGCTGGCAAAAGACTGGGAGAGAGGCGGGCAATTTGATCTCCAGTTGAGTCAAGGAGTTTGTTGGTTTAGTGGCAGCCAAGAAGGCCCCTTCTCTTGTGCTGACCCTCAGATCTGTCATTAGATCTTAGGATGTGTGGTTTTAAGAGAAGGCTGTCTTTAAGGTACCCTGGGCCCAAACCCTTTAGAGAGGGGTGAGCAAGCTATGGCTTGTAAGTCACATGCCCCCCCACCCCTGGCACCGATTTGCATTCCTGCATGGACAGGGCACAATTTTGAGATTTGTTTTAGTTCTTTGGGCTCAGGAGGTGGTATTTAACAGACAAGTGAGGACCTGGAAAATGTTTAAGGCAGGCAAAGCATCTCTTTAAACCCCTCCCCCTACTCCCCCCCCCCCAAGCTGTGTTTGCACTGGCAGGGCTCAGGAGCAAAACGGGTCATCTTAAGTCTCAGCAAAGTGGAAGGCAGTCAGTCACTCCTTAACCTCAGCCCCTTACCTGGCTCAAAATGGGGGGAAAGCACGGCTGGAAAGTTCAAGAAAGTCATGGCTAGGCTGGAAAAGGTTGGCCATCTCTGCTTCACAGTTCTGTCCCTTTCTCTTCTGCCTACAGTTCAGATCCCATCATCTCAAGCAGCTGAGACTGTGGGATCTGTCCTCATTTGAAGGACACTAAATGGTTCTCATCTTCCTTCCATCTTTCCAGGGCAGCCCTCTGGTCTTCTTGTAGAGCAGTGTTACTCAAGCTTGGCAATTTTCAGCTGTGTGGACTTCAACTCCCAGAATTCCCCAGCCAGCCTGGCTGGGGAATTCTGGGAGTTGAAGTCCACACAGCTGAAAGTTGGCAAGCTTGAGTAACACTGTTCTAGAGAAGAGGCTTCAGAGGTCCCTCTCTGAATTCTTAGAGCAGCTTCCCCCCCATCTATTCACATTTACATGTGTTGGCTGCAGGGGCGTTCAAAGAGGCTTGGAAGCCCCTTCTCAGGGATATTTTAATTTTGTTTCTTGCACTGGAAAGGAGGTTGGACTCTCTGGCCCCACCCAACTCTGTGATTCTTGTTACTTCTTGTCAGGTTGGCCAAGGGAGTTGAAGTCCAACATCTATATTTTCATCCAATTGGAAATTGGATTATTATTGTAAACTGCCCAGAGTCCCTCTGATGGGAGGAGATGGGCAGTGACAAATTTAATAGATAAATAAATAAATAGCGAGACCTGTGCCCCTCCAGAAGCTGCTGGACTACAGTTCCCAGCACGCCCAAGCCATTTAGACAATGGTGAGGACAGCTGGAGCTGCAGAATAGCAACATGGGGATGGCTGTAAGTTCCTCCCCGCCTCCCCCTTCAACAAGTCTGCTCTTCCTTGCGTAAATCAGCCAGCCACCCTGCCTACCACTTCCCTGAGCCTCCTACCAGAAATGGGCTGCAGGGATTCGAGCCACGGGAGAAAGAGATGAATAAGACATGACTGAATGTGTCTTTTCCAGCAATGACCTTCACATCTTCAAATGCAAACAAGAAACCAGAGGAAGCTAATAATACTCTGCCGGGCCCGCTGGGAGTAAACACTCCTGTGCCCTGGCCCTGGAAGCCAGGAGCTCGAGTGACACCCGCCTGGAGCCAGTGCAGCAGCCAAGAATGCGCTGAGCACATCTATAAACTCAGAATGGCTGCTGCCACATTTGAACTCTCAGGGTCCCTCTGCATTTGTTTTCTGTTGCTGAACAGCTAGGAAGGGCACTGGAGAAGGCACCAAGCTTTCGTATCCATGCTGTCCCATACGGATACAAATGCTTTGTAAGGGATCAATCAAAGCTGTGAAAGATAAACCTCCACCGGTTTTCCTCAACCCCCTGCTCTCCAGCTGCTTTGGGACAGCAACTCTGCAGAATTCCTAGGCAGCCTCCAGCCTGGGGAATTCTGGGAGTTCTATTCTAACACATCTGGGGCAGCTGAGCTCTATCAACACCAAAATGGAAGCCCCCAGATGGTGATGGTTCCAAACATGATTTACAAGCTTCCCAAGTAGCTGGTCATTGTGAAAAATAGGATGCTGGACTAGATGGTCTTTTCTTGCAGAGCATTTTCTGGCTTCTGCCTTGTCCATCCTATGCCTCTTATCCCTAGCCCGGATGTAGCACGTCCCTATACAGTGTTAAAGTTATTTCCATTCCTCTGGAACATCTTAATAGAAATTAACATATGAAGCCTAAACTAAATTAAGTCATGACTTGGAAGGAAGCTTCTAATCCTGCTGATCCTCATGGTTTTAGCTTTTACTGGATCCATAACCCCCACCCCCCTCTTGGCCTTTGGGGTTTGCTGGTCTGCTTCACAAAATATGATACAACTGCCTTGACTGGAGCCACAGTTGATGTAGAGGAAGATAAACATTGATTTGCTGTCACTCAGCCTTCAGCTGCCTTGGCTCTTCGTCTCTGGTCTTCCTTCAGCTGAGGGGCTCTGCTGCTCCAGAGTTCCTGACCTCCCCATCTTGGGCAGTAGGGATGACTTCCCAGAGAGATGCCCGGGATCTTGTGTGGCGTGTCTAAGAAAAGGTCTCGAGGTACCTTAAATACAAGCACAAGTATTACAGTGGAAACGTCTATGGATCGTGAAGCGGACCGTAAAAGCTGACGCCACATTGTTGTTGTTTATTCGTTCGGTCGCTTCCGACTCTCCGTGACTTCATGGACCAGCCCATGCCAGAGCTTCCTGTCAGTCGTCAACACCCCCAGCTCCCCCAGGGACGAGTCCATCACCTCTAGAACTCAGCATGTTTTTAAGTGCTGGGCAGCATCGTCTTAACCCCAAAATTGCCAGTCCTGCAAGGGGTTAGAAATCCAAGACTTCACAGGATCTCCCATGAGAACCTGGGAATGGCAAAATCTCACTAGAGGTTGGTGTTCTTTTCTTAAACCTTGCAAGAGCTCTGTGAAAGATTGTGACAAAGAAATACCACAAAATTAGTGATCTTAAAAGATTTAGACCAGTGTTTCTCAACCTTGGCAACCTTTTGTTATCATTTATTGCTTTTTAAAATAATGACAGAAAAAGGGGAAAAAAAACAAAAAATACACAAAGATATGTTATAAAAACACACACATAAACAGGTGCTTTAAAACCTTGGCATCTTTAAGACGTGTGGACTTCAACTCCCAGAATTCCCCAGCCAACCATGCTTGCTGGAGAATTCTGGGAGTTGAAGTCCACACGCCTTAAAGTTGCCAAGGCTGAGAAACACGGATTTAGACCATTTCAGGGGGATAGGGGAAGGTGGATCTGCCATCTTGGCATATATACATTGCTAGCCTCGCATATACTTTAAGGTACCTTCGCCTTTAAAGGGCCATTTGTTGCTTTTAGCTAGCTCTTGGTCCCTCCAAGAATGAGTGATAGTATTGAACATCTGAACATATGGACAAAACAACCATGTTCTTACATCAAATAAGCCACAGCATATGCACAATGAAACAAACTAGAGGCGCCTTTACAATTCTTCCCGTCTCTTTCCTCTATTATAACATTTTAGGAATGCTTTGATGTATTCACTGCAGTTTCATGCATCATGTGAACCTGAACAACCACAGTCACCTTTAATTATGGCTTGTTTGAAACAAGCCACATTCAAACCATTGGCTATCTTTGAGGAAACAAGCCAAGAATAATGACAGCAAAGACAGGGGGGGGGGCTGTGTGGCTTTTGAGATACTAAAACTCCCAGCATTCCTTTGAGAACTAAAACTCCCAGCATTCCTTGCCACAGGGCATGCTTGGTGGGGCTACTGGGAGTTGTAGTTCAAAAACAGGCTGCAAACCTCAGTTTAAGGTGCGGACATCATGTTAAACTGTGGTTACCTGTAACAGAAATGAAAAGTTCCATTCTACTCCTTGTACCTATAAGCTTTTCCCAACATGAAAAACTATGGTTTCTTATGCTGTCTCAATGCAACAATTACACATTACTGATTTTAAAAAAGCCAAGATTGTATGTTCTGGGCTAACACTACAAAGCATGAACCCAACAATCAATAACCAAGGATAGCAAGAAGAAAATACAGATTTATTTTTTTTTTAAAAAGGCACAGATACTCCAAATATACATTTCAAATAATCAGGACATTATAACTGAAGAAATATAATTCACAGCAATCAGAACAAACTCTTTCTGTTAAACTTTTCCAGGGCACTCCAGCCCCAAACCGTCAGCCCCAAAGCTCTGTTTGATAACTATCTGGCCTTGCTCCTTTCAGAAAGAGCAAATATTTGTTTCCATAGATCCACAGTGACAACTGCAATGCTCCCAAAAATGTGAAGTATGCGCAAACACAGAAAGGTTTCTCTCACATGAGCTCAGAAATCGACATCTGCCCAAGCAGGGCCTCCAACAAAGTGTTGCAGCGTGGAGGCTACAGCCAGGGTTCCGTTCAACCGCATTCCATGCCTGTGACACAACAATCGGTCAGCATTCTGATTGGCTGCCGAGCCAACTCGGCCCTCCCTGGGCTATTTGGGGGTGTTCCTAATCCCAAGATATTTCTCCCCCTAAAATGTTTGTGTTTCTGCAATTTTGGGGGAATTTCCCACACCTGTTGGGGCATGGATGCCGCAGCACGCACAGGCTGAGTTGACGCGTTGTACTAAGCCGTAATGTGGTTTGCTTGATTTTGGATTAGGGTGTTGTGTGAACTCAGGCACCTACAGCTCCTCAAGTAAGGTTTTGTTTTTGTTTTTGTTAATGCTTTTTATTGAAGAAGTTTTTCAACAGAATTAAAAACAGTACAAATTTTGAATTAAGGAAGAATAAAGAAAACTAATAAGAAAGTGAAAAAGAAATATAGAAAAAGAAATAGAAAAGAAAAAAGGAAGGGGAAGGAAAGGAAAGGAAAGGAAAAAGGAAAGGAAAGAAGAGGAAAAAAGAGGAGAGGAAAAAAAAGAAGAGAGGAGAGGAAGATTCTAAAGAAGCGGCTTCTGATCTTCTTGACAGTGGTTGTGGTTATAGATACATTCCTAAAGTAAGGTTTATGGCTTACAGGAATGTGCAAACTCCATCAGTTGCGATTTAGTCAGCAAATCAAGGTTGAAGAAACCATGGCTTGATGGTTGAATGAATCCCGCTTCAAGCTGAGCAGAGAAACTGGAATTGGATTTCACTTCTGATACTTACCAGGCATTGCCTAGGCACCTTCATACTTATCCTTCAGGACAAGAAACCTGCCTTTAAAAAGTCAACAGAATAGAAGAGATATTTTCTCCTGGGCTTCCCACAGAAAAGCTTTTGGCTGCAAACAAACAGAACCTCGTGGCACCTCTCAGAAATTAACCATTACCAGAGAGGGATGAGTACAGAGACCAGAGGAGCTAGCTAGCAGATCAGTAAATTGCTCCAAGGGCCAAGAGTCAAAGGTAAGGGGAAAGTCACACCCGGATTGCCTGTGGAGTGTCTCACCCCAGGATAAGAGAACTCCCTGGCTCTAGCTTGTGTGAAAGGCTGTATCCCCATCTGCACCACATGGTGACAGGATCAGATCCTGATTTTCTCCCTTGACCTTGCCTGCATCTCATTCTTGGCTCATCAGTCAGGGGGTCATGAGGTAGCAGAGTTGTCCTTAGTTGTACTGGGATTAAAGCAGTCCCCCCCCCGGCCCCCATTCTGGCACCGCCCAAAGGCACCATCAAAAAACTGTTGTACTTTCTCACCTTGGGGGAAAATCAGGTGACAAGTAGGGTCCTGTCAGCCTTCCCAGCTAGACCAGACAGGAAACATGACCAGATGAGCTACTTCTACTTTATTGTAAGGCTACATTATCAAATCTTGCAAGTCTGAAAATACAATTCTCCCGCCGTCTCCTTTACAGCCCGAGAAACTAGGGAGGGTCCCTTCTGAGCCCCTTGCCCCACCCACTATGCAGGTGTGGGTTATTTTATTTATTTTATTTATTTATTTATCAAATTTTTATCACCGCCCATCTCCCCCACATGGGGGACCCTGGGCGGTTCACAATAAAAACAATTAAAATTTCAGTAAAATCATAAATACCACCATTAATCAGCCAGCATAAAGCGCAATAGAATCCAAGCCATGGCGGATCTAATTCAAACCGTAAGGGCGTAAAACTGGTCCCCGCAGAACTAGGGAATCAACCAGCCCCAAGAATGGCTCTTCCCCTCCCTATTCCAAGCAAGGCGACAAAACCAGGTCTTCAGCTATTTCCTGAAGTCGGGGAGGGAGGGGGCTAACCTCACTTATGCTCCCTCTTACCTGACCATTCGCTAGGCAGCATCTCTTCCTCTGTCTCCCAAGGTCATTCCCACCAACCATTACAGATCCTGAAACAGGGCAAAAGAGGCAGGAGAGGGATCAGCCATTGGGGGCAGCAAACCTTCTATTAGTATAATTGTCAGCTGACTCAATGCAAGGGTGTCTGCAGTAAAGTGGGACAAATTATGCCAAACCCCACCCCCCTAGTGACATCACTGCACAAGCCTCCCCTTTATGTGCCTGCAGTGGGTTGCTACTGCAGGGCGGGTCTTGTGGAGTGATGTCACTGGGCATGCTTTAATGCCATGAAAGCTCACCTTGTTCCTTGCTTGCTGGCAAAAAACAGGCCAGCCAGACCAGCTGGCTTGTTTTCTGCCAGCAATTGTCAATCACTGGCCTGGGAACAGATCCGCTGCAGCCTATTTCTGGTAGTCTGTCTGTTGCTGTCAAGGAATAATTAAAGTCTTTGGGTTTTTTTCTGCCTTTGGTTTGGATTTTTAAATTTTTTTTTCTGAGGATCAAGTTATGTCAACCCCTTACGGACTTTTTGCTGAAAAAAGAGAAAAATGAACTTGTCATTTATGGGTTTGAAGATTAGAAATGGTAGCTTATGGAAAGAAGGAAATTATAATGTAACTTTAGAGAGAGGGGGCAAAATATAAATGTATTTATAACCGCTGTCAAGAAGATCGGAAGCTGCTTCTTTATAATTTTTCTTTTTCTTTTCTATTTCTTTTTCTATTTTTTTCACTATTCACTATTTTTATTTATTAACTTGATTTTCTTTTATGATTTTTACTTTGTTAAAAATTTCTTCAACAAAAAAAATTATTAAAAAAAAGTTGACATCACTGGCTATAGTGAGGATGCTCCTGGGAAGAACACTTCAACTCGAGTTGGGAATGAGTATGCAAGCAGCTCTCCTGGGGAACAGAGTGAAAATTTACAGCAGTGGCATTGGGAGGGATGTCAAAATTTACAAGATGGTTGCCATGTGTAACAGTATGTGGGAATGACCTCGGGAGACAGGGGGAAGAGCCGCAGCAGGGGAATGGTCAGATAAGAGGCAGCTGAGCCCACAGCAGGAAGGGTGTGTGGCAAGTATCTCAGAAGGGACCCTCCCTAGTTTCTCGGGCTGTAAAGGCGAAAGGGGAGAAAAGTACTTTCAGACTTGCAAGATTCTGCTCATGTAACCTTGCAATAAAGTGGAGTTGGTTCATCTGGGTGTGCTTCCTATCTGGACTACCTTGTAAGGCTGACACCAAGGCACTGCTGTCCAAGCGCTGCCCCTTTTGTACAGGCACTTCATGTGCAATGGCATGTGGGAAAGACCTTGGGAGATAGGCGAAAAGATGCTGCCTTGGGAATGGTCAGATAAGAGAGGGCATAGCCCACAGCTGGATAGTGGGCAGGGCAAGAGGCTCGGAAGGGACCCTCCCTAAGATCTCAGGTTGCAAAGGAGACGGCGGGAGATTTGCACTTTCAGACTTGCAGGATTCTGTTAATGTAGTTTTACAATAAAGTAGAATTAGCTTATCTGGTCGTGTTTCCTGTCTGGTCTACCTGGGAAGGCTGACACACGCCCCTGCTGCCATTTTGCAGATTGTGACCTACCTTGTGGATGCTTAAGATTCAAAGGAGAGGTATAGGTATCCTGGTGAAAGACAGCAAGAAGTCTTTTTGTGGTTCTTATTCAGCCAAGTGCCCTTAGGAAGAATACATGCCCTGACATGATGTTGCAGTCTGTTAGCTTCTCCTGCTGTTTAGCAAATAGGGATCCACAACTCTCCTGAAGTATGTTGCCATCACCAGCGCTAACTACAGGCCGATGCACTGTGACATTTGCTGCATTCTTTGAACAAACCACCAGGAGCCAATGTGGTTTGTCACAGGACGTTTTCCAAAGTGACTATGCATTGTGCAAACCCAGGAAACGTGCCTTTTCTTAGGTTGGGAAATCAGACAATCCCCTCCTGGTTTTGCAGGATCGGGCAAGTTGATCTGTCAAGACCTCACATGCCCCGCAAGTTTGCAGGGCAGGTCTGAGCTGCATTTCCAACGTTGGAGGGACCAAAGTCTATTTGAAATTGCAGCAGAATGGTTTTTAAAAGGTGAATGCATAATTTAAGGCCCTGCAAGGCTTTAAGGCCCTCAGTTTGTTCTTTATCCCTTCCAAACTCCCCCAAAAAATGAAAGGAGAAGGGGAAGGGGAGGAAGAGAAAGAGGAGGCTAAAGATTTGGGCATTACACACTTTGGGGCCTGCAACAAGGGCTAATAATACAAGTAGTCCTCGCTTAATGACCAGAACCGAGACCAGAATTTCAGTTGCTAAGCAAAGCGGTCATTAAGCGAATCCGACCCGATTTTACAACCTTTTTTTGCAGTGGTCATTAAGCAAATCACTGTGGCTGTTAAGCAAACCATGTAGTCATTTAGTGAATCACACAGTTCCCCATTGTTTTTGCTTGCCAGAAGCTGGCCAGGAAGGTCAAAAATGGTGATCACATGACCACAGGATGCTATGACAGTCATAAATGAGAACTGGTTGCCAAGCGCCCAAATAGTGATCACGTGACTGCAGGGACACTGCGATGGTCATAAGTGTGAGCAATGGTTGTAAGTCATTTTTTTCAGCACTGTCATAAGTCTGAACCATCACTAAACAAATGGTCATTAAGTGAGGACTACCTGTAAGCAGTTCCTGTCTGTGCCTTTTGCCCCTATCTGAATGAGACACACTCATCACTTTCCTGGCTGATAATTTCATTTTGCCCCCCTTTGGTTTCCATTCTTGTTTGACATTCCTACCTCTTTGAACCAAAATGACTCTGTTATTTTGTTTTATGGTACAGAAGGTGATACAATATCCCAAACACCCTCATTTCAGAGTCTAATACCAGCATTTCCACAGATGAATCATTTTGCAAACTCCGCCTACCATTTCTAAAATAAACTTTGTCAACCAGCAAGTCCTCCCTCAATCTCCACTTCAATCTTTGTGTATGCAGGCCCACTTTCCCTTCTTGGTCCCTTGCCTTTTCTTCACTTCAGTATTGGGGGATGGAGGGGCAGTCTGGACTTAAGGACCAGACAGGGGCATGTAACCTTTTTCCAGCCACAGTCCACACTTGCCTTTTGAGTGATAGCCTGGGGATTGTATACTACAAGAAAATGGGCAGGACCACAATAAAAACAAAAAATTACTTGGATCACATCTTGCAAGGGTTACATCCACTGAATCCAGCAGATGCAGTTACTCCCCATGTATTTACAAAAGTACCCCTTCTATCAAAGATTTCAGTTCTATGAAATGGTATGTGGGAATGGCCTTGGGAGACAGGGGAAGAGCCACAGCCAGGGGAACAGTCGGATAAGAGGCAGCTGAGCCCTCAGAAGGAATGTGGGTGTGGCAAGCGTCTGGGAAGGGACCCTCCCTAGTTTCTTGGGCTGTAAAGGCGAAAGGGGAGAAAAGTACTTTCAGACTTGCAAGATTCTGTTCATATAACCTTACAATAAAGTAGAATTAGTCCATCTTGCCATGCTTCCTATCTGGACTACCTCACTAGGATGACATTCTATGACAACTTTGGAGACACACGTGTGTTACACCTGCCCCTTTAATGGTGTGTATCTTGAAGACAAGCTGGTGATCACACATTTGGATCGAATTCTAAGCTCCTAGTGACTGGATCTCTCATCCTCTGTGTACTGAAGATGTGCAAATGTTTAATCTTAGCCAGTCTCAAAGATCTCCCCCATTGAACCAGAGATGGCATGACAACTGTTTCCATGACTCTCATAAAGAGGCCACTGTAGAATGCATGGTTGCGAAGGGAAGATTTGCCTGCATGTGGCAACTGCTGCTGAATGGAAAACAGGTGGGGGGATTGTAAGAAGCAAGGGGAAGAGGAAATATCCATTTCAAACTGACCTGGAAAGAAAATCCAGGTTCACCTCTTACCAATTTACAATTTCTCCCTTATGCTCTGGTGTTTCCATTCTATCCCTGGATAATTTTCAATGGTGCATCTGATCTGCACTCAGAAGGCAGCGGTTTGAAATGACATGTGGTGGAAAGAAATGTCTTTGCCATAGCACTGGTGTTGGCAACCTTTTTAGATCGAGGGCACCACCATCTGATTCCATGCAGTGTTGTACTAAAAATAAATATTAAATCCAGTTTTAAAAATGGATAGTTTAAAAACTCAAATACATTTCAAATGTCACATGAAACCAGATTTATGTAATAAAATTGGGGCCATTTTGAATTTAAAAAAACCTCCCCCATATCCATCCATCCATCCATCCATTGTAATGGGCCAATTGTCTTACATCTTTGATTTTGTCAAGGAACATAAGACCCCATTCCCTGTAAGTTTCTCAACCTTAGATGCTATATGTAAAATAAAATCCAAATGCCTCTGATGATTGCAAAGATTTCAGCTTTCTTTCCCAATTGATTCATTGATTGATTATGTGCCATCAAGTTGGTGTTTCTGCCATTATGTTCAGCTATAATTTGCATTCAGAAAGTGTTAATTGTCTTCAGCATGGGGTGGAAATACACATAATGGGTGCAGTCCCCCCCGCCCCCGGTCTCCTGGTGCCACCTATGCTTTTTAAATCATGTAAAAAGGATTTGCTTGTGTGTTAAGAGAGCACATGACTTTAGGGGAAAAGTGGAATGTGAGTGGGAAGGGCTAAATCCCTTTGCAAAGACTTCTTCACTTACACTCTGCTTTGCCAAGCACTTTCATCTTCGGCTGTGCTTTAATACAGGCAATGAGCTTGACTGGCAGAAAAGTGGCAAGTGAAATTGGTGGAAAAGGAATTGAGAAGGTTTGATACAGGGAAGAGTAAGATTGATAATCATATTAAGCCATAAAGTGATTCATTTGGCTTGGCTTAGTTTACTGTGGAACCAACCCAACTATCTTGGTTTACAAAGTGATTTAAAGGTCAGTCTTATTATAAACCCAGCTATGGCATAAGGTGAACGGACTCAGTTACAGTGGCGATGGGAGCACCGTTGAAGGACCTGAAGGACCAGGTTAGTGGCAGATCCTCATGGAGAAAATCTCTCTGTGTGGTTGCTAAGAGTCAACACCAACTTGATGGCACATAATCAATTAATCAGTCAATCAATCAAGTCTTATGCCACAAACCATGGATAACAATATTTATTAATTTATTTTCTGTGTTTCTATAGAGCCCAATTATAAAACATGTAGGGCAGTGTTTCTCAACCTTGGCCACTTTAAGATGTGTGGACCTCAACTCATGGCTGGCTGGGGAATTCTGGGAGTTGAAGTCCACACATCTTAAAGTGGCCAAGGTTGAGAAACACTGCTGTAACTTCATAATAAAAGTAGTATTGGCCCGAGTGACTTTGATTTCCTAGCCTGGTTTACCTTGAAGGGCTGAAATCCACTCATTTCTGTGCGGTGGGACCTGGATGGATTTTGAAGCCACACGATGCACCTGTGAGGCTGATGGGCTACGTTGCCTTGAGAATAAGGAAAACTAAGGAGAAAATAATCTTTCAGAGATGAAATGACATGACATGAAATGAATGAATGGACTGTTTCTCCCCTTCTCCCCCCAGGGGACTCCACAGGACTAAGTCCATGTCCACAGAGGAAAATTGTATGGTTTCTGAAAGGAGAAGATGTTTGTTTGTTTATTTATTTATTAAATTTATATCATCTCCCCCAATGGGGGACTCTGGGTGGTTTACAATAAAACAACACTAAAAACATGACCACCTAAAAATTACCATTAAAATAAACATAAAAACAAATGTAAAATCCAAGTGGAGATGGAACACAATCACTGAGGGGTGCTATGGCGCCAGCCATCCCCAGGTGGAGCTATCGCTCTCCCCCTCCCAAGCAAGGCGGCAGAACCAGGTCTTCAGTTTCTTCCGGAAGTCCGAGAGCGAGGAGACCCTTCTCAACTCCGGGGGCAACATATTCCAAAGGGTGGGTGCCACTGCAGAGAAGGCTCGCCTCCTGGGCCCCACTAGATGAAATTCCTTTACTGATGGGGTCCATAGCATGCCCTCCCTGCCTGACCGGGTGGGATGGGTCGATGTTATGGGGACGAGACGGTCCCTCAGGTACCCTGGTCGTATGCCATGTAGGGCTTTAAAGGTGATAACCAACACCTTGAATTGGACCTGGAAGCTGACTGGTACCCAATGCAGCTCGCGTGACAGTGGTGTCACATGGGCTGACTTTACAGCCCCGATAACTGTCCGCGCAGCTGCATTCTGGACCACATTAAAACTCTAGCGGACAGCAGAAGGGGTTTTCATCAGTAAGGTCCTTCCGCAAAGCCGTAAGACCTGCCTTTTCTCCCATGCCCTGATCTGGGATGTTGGATGAGCCCCTTCTGTGATGAGAGTCTCTGTTATTACTGCCAGCCTCAATTATGGATTGCTTAGAATTCAGTTTTGCTTGCTTGTTTTGCTTTTGCATCAGATTTCTCTTCACCGATTGATTTTCGTTTCTCATTCTTATTGCTGCCCGCCAGCTGGAATCACAAAGGCTAAGAGGGGTGGCTTTATCTCAGAAATGAATGGTGGCAGCCTAAGAGGAACTGGAGAACAACATTGCTTCCTGTTCCCATTTCGCACTGCCTGTTAAGGATCCCTCTTCCTGAACTTGCAAATTAAAACAGCTCTTAGCAAGATAAAGGAGTCAAAGATCTCAGATTCCCTCTTTTTCTCTCTTAGTATCCCCTCTCTGCCAGCCCAACCCAGCCCAAGAGAATAGTTCTCATCCATGCATTATGGAGTGACAGTAATGGGATTTTAAACAATGCTGTTGGCTTCCAAGGTCGGCCACTGAGATGTAAATGTCACCCCAGCAGCAGCGCCTACTGAATTCCTGTGGGAAAGATAACGCCACCGTCTCCTGTCCAGCCGCTGACCACATATCATCCGGCATCCTGGGTGGCTGGGGGAAAACAGCGCCCCCCCCCAATTCCCCTTGCTGCTGTAAACACTTGTAAGCCAGCAGGAGGAGTCGGTGAACCCAGAAGTCCTGGATGTTGCTGTCTTTCCCCGTCCTTTCTTCCCCGCTAACTCAAGATGGTGGTCTACATTTTCAGCAAACGAGACAAAGGCCTGATCACTGCCCACGGTGTCTTCTCAACACCGCAATGTGCTCAGACTAGAAATCGCCACCAGCAGCATCTGCACCAGACTGGGAATGGTGTAATTGGAGTCTCCACATTTCAGGAACCTTAGGCTGGAGAGGCTGTTTGGGGAGTGGATGGGTTGGGGTTGATAAGAGGATATACAGGTAGTCCTTGCTTAACAACCACAACAGGGACTAGAATTTAAGTTCCTAAGCGAAGCGGTCATTAAGCGAATCCAACCCGATTTTATGACCTTTTTTGCAGCAGTCATTAAGTGAATCATGTGGTTCCCCCACTGATTTTGCTTGCCAGAAGCTGGGAAGGTTGAAAATGGCGATCACGTGACCACAGGATGCTGTGACGGTCATAAACGCAAACTGGTTGTCAACTGCCCAAACTGTGATCATGTGACCATGGAGACGCTGTGACGGTCATAATTTGAGGACCGGTCGTACGTCTTTTTTTCAGCACCATCATAAGTCCAAACCGTCACTAAATGAATGGTTGTTAAGCGAGGACTACCTGTAAAGCAGAATCGGTACCTAGAGGTATATCTCCTGCCACCAACCTCCTTTCACAAACTTGCGGGGAGGGGGCTGTGACAGCAGCAAAAATCTACACTCATGCCCTATTCCCCTAATGCACAACAGGTTTTGTAGTTTTTTTCAGGGTGTCAAAAACCTGTAAGACCTATTTGAACAGGTTGAAAATATGCACGTGCGGGGCGGGGGGTGATGAAAGCTCTTTCTGACCTCTTTCTACCAAAGGAACTTCAGCAGAAAAGCAAAGTTGGCTTACATTTTGTTGTTAGGAAATGGAAGCTAAGTCAGGAGCATTACCTGGATAGGAAAAGGATGGACACTCGGTTATTCTTGCATTCTCTGGGAAGAGAGAATGGGATCACAGAGAGGGGGAGGAAAGGAAAGATGCCAGCTGTTGAGAGCCATATGCTCTCTGGCTTCATAGCTTGGCCTTAATGATGAATTGGGATGGATGGAAAATCAAGGCCCATAATTCACTCGGATAGCTCTTTCAAATAGTCCGTGGAAACAAGGGGGAGAAAAAAAGTCAATCACACTATAGCCAGCAAAGAACAAAGACCTGCTTCAATTTTTCAAACTGGCAAGCTAGAGACAACCTCAGATAGCAGCCAAGGTGGATTATTGTTTAAGAGCCCGAGGTTGCTGTCACTGTCTGAAAATTGAGATAAAAATAAACTGACTAAATAATATACACCATTAGCTGGAGATATACTCACTCAGTTTATGAATGAATTAGCAGCCCTTGAATATGGGATGTAACTATTTAATATCCATTTAAATAGTATTATCAAGCATTCAAGACTCAGGGGTGTCCACACAGGGATCAAAAAAAGTCAAAATGGCATCTACCACCATGCAATCAAAGCCCTTCCTTTTTTGAGTGCTTTGTGGGCTTCAATCGCACAGTTGTGGCCTCCATCTTGACTTTTGGACCCCCATGGAACCCTCTTCAAGGGCTGAAATACTGTAAAGCAGTGTTTCTCAACCTTGGCAGCTTGAAGATGTGTGGACTACAACTTCCAGAATTCCCCAGCCAGTATGGCTGGCTGAGGAATTCTGGGAGTTAAAGTCCACACATCTTCAAGTTGCCAAGGTTGAGAAACACTGCTGTAAAGGGTCTTTAGATCCAGATATTATCTGGAAGCTGATTTAGCTTGATTTGGGAGGGACCAAAGCACAGCAAGTCTAACAGTAGAGCCAGGGAGTGGGGCCAAGGTTATTGGTGCAACCAGGGGTGAATTCCAGCTGTTTGGGGCAGTTCTGGGTGAGAAGAACCTGGAAAGAAAGAAAGAACAAGCAAGCAAGCAAGCAAGCAACTTTGTCTCTTATGGACAACCTCACATCTCATGCACATGGTCAACGTCATCATCAGCTTGTTTCATTGAAAGCTGGTGCCCATTCATTTCAAATAAATATTTTATTTTTGTGGAATCCTTGGTGCTCTCTGAGCTTGGTTGTTTGCTTGCAGACATTTCATTACCCAACTAGGTAACATCTTCAGTGCTGGTGAGTGTGGGGTTTGCTCCCTGTTTATATACAGTAGCTTGCCCTGCCAGTGTTGGTGACTTGTGGTTTTCTCCTTGGTAGTTCCTTGATTAGGATATTGTTTTCTGCTTGATTGTTTGTCTGGTGTTAATCCCTGCTTATCTGGGTGTCGGCTGCTGGAGGGGATGCGTTCTGACCTTTTTGTTTATTTATAAGCTTCCCAACTCCAATGGACAGTGTATTTTATTTATTTGAACTCATTAGTGTTATACATGTTAACAACACCTTTCATCTAGACGTTTTATCAAAAGCCAGAAGTAATTTGGGATAGATCTATTAGGCTTGCAAAGTTTTAATCTGTGGAGTCCTTGGTGCTCTCTGAGCTTTGTTGTTTTCTTGGAGACGTTTCATTGCCAGACTAGGCAACATCTTCGGTGTGATTTAATCTCTCCTTCCCTGGCCTGTGGGTCCTATAATTCCCAGATAGGTCACAGTAATAGAGGATTATGGGAATTGTAACCCTTTGGTGATGGGTGAGAAAAACTACTTTCATTTCTATGGGGATTTGAAATCTTTGCTGCCACTGCAAATTTAATCTATAATTATATCACCCAATTTCTATTTCCTGTAGGCAGTAAACTGCAAGAGTTTTCCAATTAAAATAGATCATCTTCAAAAAGCGTGCTTGCTTTTTGCTCTCCTGGCAGCAGGCCTGAAACAATGACATCACCATAATCACCGGCAAAAACAATCCAGCCAGGTTGGGGTTGGGCCCTCACTTAGCAATGTGATAATTGACATATCAAAATATATTCATGCATTTACTGAAATTTGTTCTGGAGGACTTTTGGAAAGAGACCTTTGTTTCACAACCAGCAGGTTACGGTTTAGCATGATCCGTCTTATGACAGATCAGTTATTCCATTGTGAAATATTCATAATTTCTAAAGGGATAGTCCTGTTATCCTGCTGCAGCAAAACAAGGTAACAGATTTGTTAGTACTTGCTGTTCTCTGCACATTCCTCCTGACCTCAGCATGTGTTCTAAATCAAAGCTAGCTGTCAATCACAGTGCCTGGTTCCTTTACCTGAGACGGAAAAGCATCTTTTCTGGGATGCAGAAGGTGTGCTTAGCAGATCTAGGTTTTCATGGTTATTGGGTTGCATAAACTTAAGCCAAGATGATCCATGTGTCTGAGGGAGGAAAGAATAGTGTGGTGTAATTAAGGTGCTAGGTGAGGAGTGGAAAATCCAGGTTTTAGTCCTAGCAGTTCGAAAACATGCAAATGTCAATAGATTAATAGGTACCACTTCGGCGGGCAGGTAACGGCATTCTGTGTAGTCATGCCGGCCACATGACCACGGAAGTGTCTACGGACAAATGCCGGCTCTTCGGCTTTGAAACGGAGATGAGCACCGCCCCCTAGAGTCGGACACGACTGGACTTAATGTCAAGGGAAACCTTTACCTTTACCTTTTCCAGCCACGAAAACGTTGGACCAGCCCATCTCTCTCAGCCCAAGAGCCAAGGTGGGATAGTGGTGAAGATGCTGGACTAGGAGGGGGTGAAGGACCAAGCATGAAGTCCTCTACTTATCCATGGAAGCTCTGTGAATAATTTGGGGCCATTCGCTCCCTACTCCAGTGTTTCTCAACCTTGGCAACTTGAAGATGTGTGGACTTCAACTCCCAGAATTCCCCAGCCAGCATGGCTGGCTGGGGAATTCTGGGAGTTGAAGTCCACACATCTTCAAGTAGCCAAGGTCGAGAAACACTACTCTACCCTCTCTAAGGGGGGAAAATAGGTCTTGTAATGCCCTTCAGTTTACCAACACACCCACACCACTAAATTTTAACCATTTTGAGGCCATTGCCTGCTTGATGGCAGATAAACTTACAAATAAAATGATTACAATACGTCGTAAGTGCTGTTGCTGTTCATCATTATTCGTTTCTGTATTGTGCATTCTCCCTTCCCTGAGCTTGAGCAGGTACGGCCTACGACAGCCATTCACAGAGTTGTGTTTTTCTTTGTCCCTGTGGGATTGATGCTACAGGACTGCCTCATCAGTGGATCAATACATATTTGTGTGTGCATTTAATGCTTTCCTGTATAGATTTATAGTTCTGAATCATCTGATGTTCTACATTGCTTTATTGACCAATTCCATGAGCTTGACTCAAAAGCTTCTAAATAAATCACTGGGGGGCAACTTCAAAGACATCAAATGAAAAAAGCAAAGAACTAGATAGGAGAAAGGGGAGGGGGGGAATCTATAAATAGCCTGTGATTATGAGGAAAGCATTTGAAATACCCCAAAAAGACTGCTTGAAATAGCATGCCTGCTTATTATATTTAAGAAATTAGCATTATTAGTGTTTTATTTTAGTATGCATTTCAATCGAAGCACAACCCGGCCCATTCTTTAAACCTAAAAGAGCCAGTTTTTGCCATCCCCCTTCCTAAAGCTCATTTAACAATGGAGATACTCTCTTCTTAGCCAGGCAAATCCTGGTTTCTTAACTTTTTCAAGAGGACAGAAAGCCAGTAGTGAGGCTGCTGTCTGGAACGATCTCCCCCCTACCCCCTGCCTTAACATACAATGGGTCCTGATCCTGCTGGCCTGTAGAAGGGGGCCAAGACCTGGCTTTTTCTTCAGGTGTTTGGGTCTAGGTAAATGGGGTCCCCTACTGGATCTTCTAATCTACCCATTTTGCACATTGGGTTTATTTTTCCAATGATATAAGGTTGATTTTCTGGGGGATCTTATTTTCATGGTATGCCACCCAGAATCATATGGGTTGAGTTGGGTGGCCATCTAAATGCTTGAAATAAATAAATAAACCCTTCTGGGGCAGACATTCCTGAGAAGCACAAATTAGCATTTTTGCATCTGGGGAATAGGAAGGTAGAAACTAAAGTCTCTTTTGAGTAGAGCTTGGCTCCTGATAGCTTTAGGGAGAAACTTTAGGGATGGCCATGCAGTTTTCTTGGAAGCCATAATGGGAACCTTTGCCATTGACTCTTTCCCAGTCTAGCCTATCCCTCCAGGATTTACTGGTGCTCTCCCATCTACATATTAATCAAGTCTGACCCTGATTAGTTTCAGAACCTGGACAAGCTCAACCAGCTAGAGAAGGTAAGTGGATTCTTAAAGATCCCAGCAGTGGTTAAATTCATTCCAATGCCATATGAAGTAGGAGAAGAAAAATTATCTCTGCAGGCCCAAAGTCATGGCAGGGTTCCAAGAAGAAAACAGGTTAATCATTTACCAAAGGCCAAAAGCTTTGCAGGAAAAAAACAGGCAAATGCTGATGGGAAAAGGACTGTTGCTGTGGTCACTGTCTGAAGGGCTTGGGATCAGGTGAACTACAACGTCTTTCCCCAATATGTGCCTTCCAGATGTGGCAAGACTACAACTCCCTCCTTTTGAGCCAATATGACCACCATGCACTTGATGAGAATGGTAGTTTCATGCACCTGGAGGGGGCCCAGTGGGAGAATGCTAAAAGGTTGATTTGCAGGACATGGGAGACCCATCCATTGGGCTAAATGTTCAGGATTAAATCTGGCCAAAAGAAAAGGGAGAGAAGGAATTCTGGGTGGACTCTCTAGATGCCACTGTTTTTACTACCGATTGATTATGTGTCATCAAGTCAGTGTCATCTCTTAGGGACCACACCAATGGATTTTCTCCATGACACTCTGTCCGTAACCTGGTCTTTCAGGCCTTCCAATGGTTCACCATCACTACTGTAACTGAGTCCATCCACCTTGCTGATGGCCGTCCTCTTCTCTTTCCTTCCACGTTTCCCAGCATTAGAGCCTTCTCCAGAGAGCTAGTCCTTTGCAGAATGAATCTGAAGTATCTAGCTTCTGACTGACTAGTATTCTCACTGGCACTGCCAGAGAGAAATCTTACCTAAACAAGATGAAGTCCTGTTCAAATCAAGCTTGACTACTGGTGTCTTCAGGGACACTTCCATGTAGTTTTTTGGAAGACAATATGGAAATGATTTCCCACTGCCTTCTGGTATTCCTGGAAGTCTCTTGTCCAACTATGGTCTAACTCTCCTTAGTTTCTAGGCCAACAAGGTCAGCCAGGAGCTGCTAGCTAATGAAAAACAAAATGAAATAAAAACTGAGCATGGCCTGAGATTGAAACTTGCTCCCCACTGCATGTATCATCATTGGTGAGAGAGATGCTTGATATTCCTTTGCACAGAAGGCTGGTGGGGTGCAGCTGATGAGGTCCTGGATTTAGCTACAGAATCATGTTGGAAAACTTGGCTTCAACAGTGAAACATCTAGTAATTCTTTTTCAGTCCCACAGGAGTTGCTGTGAAGATACAACTGGAGGAAGGGCAGAAACCACATATTTCCCTTGTGCCCTATTGATGATTTCAGGGGAAAAATAGCAATTGATATCCATTCATGCTAGATAATGTCTGAATTCACACATTGCATTAGGTTATGCTTTGCTTAACCATAGTTTGCAGACTAAACTATAATTGCTAAGTTCACACAACTTGTTAAATAAAAAAGAAAGAAATCTGCATTAAATGGCTTATTGAATCCACTCAGGGATTGAGTTCACAAATCACATGAGACCAAAATATAGTTTGTTTGGCTTTGGTTTGATTTAACATGTTGTATGAACCTTGTTGTTTATTCGTTCAGTCGCTTCCGACTCTTCGTGACTTCATGGACCAGCCCACGCCAGAGCTTCCTGTCGGTCATCAACACCCCCAGCTCCCCCAGGGATGAGTCCGTCACCTCTAGAATATCATCCATCCACCTCGCCCTTGGTCGGCCCCTCTTCCTTTTGCCTTCCACTGTCCCTAGCATCAGCATCTTCTCCAGGGTGTCCTGTCTTCTCATTATGTGGCCAAAGTATTTCAGTTTTGCCTTTAATATCATTCCCTCAAGTGAGCAGTCTGGCTTGATTTCCTGGAGGATGGACTGGTTAAATCTTCTTGCAGTCCGAGGCACTCCCAGAATTTTCCTCCAACACCACAGTTCAAAAGCATCGATCTTCCTTCTCTCAGCCTTCCTTATGGTCCAGCTCTCGCAGCCATATGTTACTATGGGGAACACCATTGCTTTAACTATGCGGACCTTTGTTGTCAGTGTGATGTCTCTGCTCTTAACTATTTTATCGAGATTGGTCATTGCTCTTCTCTCAAGGATTAAACGTCTTCTGATTTCCTGACTGCAGTCAGCATCGGCAGAAATCTTCGCACCCAGAAATACAAAGTCTTTCACTGCTTCTACATTTTCTCCCTCTATTTGCCAGTTATTGATCAAGCTGGTTGCCATAATCTTGGTTTTTTTGAGGTTTAGCTGCAAGCCAGCTTTTGCACTTTCTTCTTTCACCTTCATCATCAGGCTCCTCAGTTCCTCTTCGCTTTCAGCCATCAAAGTGGTATCATCTGCATATCTGAGATTGTTAATGTTTCTTCCAGCGATTTTAACTCCAGCCTTGGATTCCTCAAGCCCAGCATGTCGCATGATGTGTTCTGCGTACAAGTTGAATAGGTAGGGTGAGAGTATACAGCCCTGCCGTACTCCTTTCCCAATCTTAAACCAGTCTGTTGTTCCGTGGTCTGTTCTTACTGTTGCTACTTGGTCATTATACAGATTCTTCAGGAGGCAGACAAGATGACTTGGTATCCCCATACCACTAAGAACTTGCCACAATTTGTTATGGTCCACACAGTCAAAGGCTTTAGAATAGTCAATAAAACAGAAATAGATGTTTTTCTGAAACTCCCTGGCCTTTTCCATTATCCAGCGGATATTGGCAATTTGGTCCCTAGTTCCTCTGCCTTTTCTAAAGCCAGCTTGTACATCTGGCAATTCTCGCTCCATGAATTGGTGAAGTCTACCTTGCAGGATCTTGAGCATTACCTTACTGGCATGTGAAATGAGTGCCACTGTTCGATAGTTTGAACATTCTTTAGTGTTCCCCTTTTTTGGTATAGGGATATAAGTTGATTTTTTCCAGTCTGATGGCCATTCTTGTGTTTTCCAAATTTGCTGGCATATGGCATGCATTACCTTGACAGCATCATCTTGCAAGACTTCGAACAGTTCAGCTGGGATGCTGTCGTCTCCTGCTGCCTTGTTATTAGCAATGCTTCTTAAGGCCCATTCAACCTCACTCTTCAGGATGTCTGGCTCTAGCTCCCTGACCACACCGTCAAAGCTATCCCCAATATTGTTATCCTTCCTATACAGGTCTTCTGTATATTCTTGCCACCTTTTATTGATCTCTTCTTCTTCTGTTAGGTCCTTGCCATCTTTGTTTTTGATCATACCCATTTTGGCCTGGAATTTACCTCCAATGTTTCTAATTTTCTGGAAGAGGTCTCTTGTCCTTCCTATTCTATTGTCTTCTTCCACTTCCGCGCATTGCTTGTTTAAAAATAATTCCTTATCTCTTCTGGCTAACCTCTGGAATTTTGCATTTAATTGGGCATATCTCCCCCTATCACTGTTGCCTTTTGCTTTCCTTCTCTCTTGGGCTACTTCTAGTGTCTCAGCAGACAGCCATTTTGCCTTCTTGGTTTTCTCTTTCTTTGGGATGTATTTTGTTGCTGCCTCCTGAACAATGTTGCGGACTTCTGTCCAGAGTTCTTCCGGGACCCTATCTACTAAGTCCAGTCCCTTAAATCGATTCTTCACCTCCACTGCATATTCCTTAGGAATATTAGTGAGCTCATATCTAGCTGATCTGTGGGTCTTCCCTAATCTCTTTAGTCTGATCCTAAATTGTGCAAGAAGAAGTTCGTGATCTGAACTACAGTCAGCTCCAGGTCTTGTTTTTACCGACTGTATAGATGTCCGCCACCTTTGGCTGCAAAGGATGTAGTCAATCTGATTTCGGTGTTGTCCATCTGGGGAAGTCCATGTATAAAGCCGTCTCTTAGGTTGTTGGAAGAGAGTGTTTGTTATGCAGAGTGAGTTGTCTTGGCAAAATTCTATCAGCCTATGTCCTGCTTCGTTTTGTTCTCCCAGGCCATGCTTACCTGTAATTCCAGGTGTCATTTGACTGCCCACCTTAGCATTCCAGTCTCCCGTGATGAAAATAACATCTCTTTTAGGCCTGTTGTCCAGTAGGTGCTGCAAATCCTCATAGAACTGCTCTACTTCAGCTTCTTCAGCATCTGTGGTTGGGGCGGATATTTGGATCACTGTGATGTTAGATGGCTTGCCCTGAATTCGAATTGAGATCATTCTATAGTTTTTTGGATTGTATCCAAGCACTGCTTTAGCCACGTTACTATTAATTATGAAGGCTACTCCATTTCTTCTGTGGTCCTCTTGTCCACAGTAGTAGATCTGGTGGTCATTTGATGTGAAGTGGCCCATTCCAGTCCATTTCAGTTCACTGACGCCCAGAATGTCTATCTTTAATCTTGACATCTCACCAATAACCACATCCAATTTGCCCTGGCTCATAGATCTTACATTCCAGGTTCCAATGGTGTGTTGATCCTGAGAACATCGGATTCGCCGTTCACCACCAGCACCGTCGGCCGCTAGCCGTCCTTTCGGCTTTGAGCTAGCTGCGTCATCACGTCTGGGGCTAGTTGAGCTCATCCTCTGTTCCTCCCCAGTAGCATTTTGACCATCTTCCGACCTGGGGGTCTCATCTTCCGATGGTATACCGACATCTCTCTGGTTGTACTGATCCATTGAGTTTTCACGGCAAGAATACTGTGGTGGGTTGCCATTACCTTCCCCAGGGATCGCATTTAGTCTGACCTCTCTGTCATGACCTTCCCGTCTTGGGTGGCCCTTCATGGTTTAGCTCATGGCATCATTGAGGTGCTCAAGCTCCAGCACCACTGCAAGGTAACGATCCTTTGCTGAAGTGTATGGACCTAGCCATTATAATTTGATAATCATAGGTTATAACTTAATGTACTGTGCAGACCCAGACAAAAAACGGCCTTAATGAATAAAGCATGATTACAGAATTGATGGCTTAGCATCTTGTACAAACAAGGTCTACATCGTCACTAAAGTTTTTTGAGAATCTCTGTGCTGAATATTCTTGTGTGGTTAAAACTGAGTCATTTGTTGCTTTTGTTTCTGACTGATTGGACATAAAATGCAAGCGTGAAGGATGAACTGAAACAATATCTCATAAGTCATAGTTAAAATAATAAAAGGTTTTGTGGCAATCGTGAATTAGCATGCTGTGGTCATCCCATTATGGAAGTTCAAAAGATACTGCTTAAAAAAAGGGGGGGAATAACAACACACCATTTGATCCACACCATTGCTGGGAATTTTGGCAGAATGAATCCTCTGTTTCAGGAAGTCAAGGACCATAGCAAAACTTTTTAACTAGAAAACATGTGACAGCATATTCTCAGTTCCAGCAATTACACATAAAAACGGCCCAGCTAGATCAAATCAAGGTCCATCTTGCTTAATAGCCTGTTTCCAGTAGCAGCCAGCCAAATTCCTGTGCGCTCGTAAAAGAGTACATATCGTGAGCTGAACACTTTCCTTTTTAAACTGGTACTTCTCGGATTTATTTTGGCTGTCAGACCAGAGTACAGACAAGAGGACTTGGAATCTACTGTATGTTCTGAATATGTCTCTAAAGAGTAACAAACAGCCTGGAGAAGGTAACAGTAAGGAGAGCAATGATAGCAGGCTACAGATACCGAAATCTACCACGCAGCAGATGGAACAGATGGAGGCAAGCTGCAGGGATGTACATTTTGACTAAACTCACATGATCATAGAACACTCTGAAGAGTGGTAAGGCCTCCTTTGCTAGAGGGAAGAAAGCTGATGCTGAAGGCCCGTCTTTCACAATGCCATAGGTCAGTGTTTCTCAACCTTAGCAACTTTAAGATACGTGGACTTCAATTCCCAGAATTCCCTAGCCAGCATGCTGGCTGGGGAATTCTGGGAGTTGAAGTCCATACTTCTTAAAGTTGCCATGGTTGAAAAACATTGCCATAGGTGAACATTGCCAGTCACTGAAGGAGCAAACAGGTGACTTCTATGGTCTTCCATTTCCAGGACCAGGAATAATGAGTATAGGTAGCAGCTCCCAAGATTTTATGTAAATACCAGAGTGAGATCTATACAACAGTGGAACGGTCTTCATATGGAGATTCTCCACCACTGAAAGTTTTTAAGAATAAGCTGAACAGCCACCTCTCAAGGATGATTTAAACGAGCTTTCTTGCATACTACAGAAAGTTGGGCCAAGTGATCCTTATGGTCCCCTCTGACTCCAGAAACTTAGGATTCTTAGAGCAGGGTTCACACATCAGGCTGAAGCATGATATATTCAGTCTGGTTTTGACTTGGCCTGCTGTAGGGATCTACTATAGATCTCTGATTCTATCAGAAGTAAATCCCATTGAGTCCAGTGTGCCATACTCTCACATAAATGTGCAAAAGGCCATTGTTGTAATAAGGGACAAACCTGTGTAATATTTTTAACAACCATCTAAACTAGTATCTATCAAGAACTCCATAGGATAATTATGTGTCCTTAAGTCAGTTTTACTGGCAGATCCTACTTTTAATTCTTACAACAAGGAATCGGATCTAGATTAAACCCTACTTAGGAGTATACCAGGTCAAATCAGCATATTTAATCAATCTCAAAGCACTCATGGCTCCTGAGACCCATTGATTTCAATGAATCTAAACTAAGCCAAGTATTTAAAACTTTCCTTCTGAAGATTTTAGGATAACACTCCTGACTCCTCCTGCATTTAATTTTCTCAGCAACCCTGTGAGCTAAATTAGGCTCACGTTTCCTGAGCTGGAAAGACTACCCTAATCCTTATTTCATTCTGAGAGGGAAAAGGAAGTCTTTCCCTCCCCTCCTGACTCCTAATTTTATAGCCATCTTCTGCCACGGCACAACCACTCCGAAGTCCACTCTGAAGGAAAGGAGGTGATTAGTTCAAGTCTCAAAATACCACAGTACAATTGGCTGGAACAAGTTGCTATTAAAAAAAAAATCACCCTCTGTCTACAAGAGAAGAAAGCAAACTTAATGGATTGTGGTTAGACAATACACTGGAATTGCACATCTGTTCCATAGTGGAGGGTGTCTCCCTCTCCTTTCTCATTCTCCCAGGTCCCACCAGGATTCTTGTGACCAACAGAACCTGTTATGGGGCATGTGGTACTCTGGGTCAAAGTTACTTTGAACAAGTCAACCAGAAACACGTGTTTCACCACTGAGCTCATAACACTGTACCAGCTGGGGAGTGAAATCTGAGTTGGTTTCTTTAAGTGCTCAGAAGACCATGAGAGATACTTAATTCTACACCAGAACTTCTAGGACAGGCAAAAGGCAATTGGGCACCCTCCAGATGCCAGTACGGATGCTGGGAGTTGTAGTTCAGCAATATCTAGAGGATCACTGATTTCCTACTCCTGTTCTAGAAAAAAAGGGTCCTCTCGCTGATGAGCACTGAAGAATTGATGCCTTCGAACTGTGGTGCTGGAGAAGAATCTTAAGAGTCCATTGGACTGCAAGGAGGTCAAATCAGTCAATCCTACAGGAAATCAACCCTGACTGCTCATTGGAAGGACAGATACTGCAGCTGAAGCTCAGATACTTTGGCCACCTAATGCGAAGAGAGACTCACTGGAAAAGACCCTGATGCTGGGAAAGACTGAAGGCAAAAGGAGAAGGGGACAGCAGAGGATGAGATGGTTAGATAGCATCACCGATGCAATGAACATGAATTTGAGTAAATTCCGGGAGACAGTGGAGGACAGGAAGGCCTGGCGTGGTATAATCCACGGGGTCACAAAGAGTCAGACACGACTTAACGACTGAACAACAACAACAACACTGATGAAGAGTCACCTCTGGCTAAATTTAGGAGGCAAAAATATGAAGTTCTGTCTATTTGCTTTTGCAAAGCTGTCTGCCTCTGCTTAGGGTGCAAGTACACTCAGAGGCAATATTGAGATGAGGCTGGTTATTCTGATCTGGAAGCAGAACAAGGGAATGAGGGAAGGAAGAAGATTATTATAACAACATTTTTTCATATGTCAAGAGGAGTTTGGGAGAGGAATGTATTAATGAGATGGCAGAAATGGAAAAAAAAGGCCTTAGGATGACACCTAGTGGATTATATTATGTTGTGTCTTTAAATTAACACACAAACACAGGCCCACTGCTTCCTCTCTTACAGCCCTCCAGTCTGAAAACGAACTACTTAAAAGGTTCAGGTGTTATACGCAATACAAAAAAAAATGTATTATAAGGCAATCAAGGATGGGCTTGATAAGTTTCTACCCATCATGGTGCAAAGATTTTCATGAATGAATACGGGAAGTAGTTTTAAAAGATCCATTTATTCTATGTAAATACCAAAGGCATAGAAAACTCTGTCTAGATCAGTGTTTCTCAACCTTGGCAACTTTAAGATGTGTGGACTTCAACTCCCAGAATTCCCCAGCCAGCCATTCTGGCTGGGGAATTTCTGGGAGTTGAAGTCCACACATCTTAAAGTTGCCAAGGTTGAGAATACTGGTCTAGATACTTACATTCACCAGCTATATGATAGATATTCCTATATCTAAAGTGAGTAGCTCCTTACAGCTTAGTCCCAGCATACCTCATTGAGTTCTTATATCCATGTGAAACTTGTCTGGTCCTCAAAATCATCAGCAACCATTTGCAATATGATGGACTAATTATTATCTAAGATTGGGGCTTTTCAGCCAAGGCACATTACCTTTGACATTGTCTATCCACAGAAGCTAACATTTCTATCACCTTATCATGTTTTTAAAGACCATTAGACATTCTAATTAAGAGTTTTTCCTTCCTGGCTCAGGATTTTTTAGTATTTAGTGAACCACCTTCGTTGTTCTGGCATTTCATAGTACAATCCTGTATAGGTAAAGGTAAAGGTTTCCCTTGACATTAAGTCCAGTCGTGTCTGACTCTAGGGGGCTGTGCTCATCTCCATTTCGAAGCTGAAGAGCCGGTGTTTGTCTGTAGACACTTCCTCCGTGGTCATGTGGCCAGCATGACTAAACGGAACGCCGTTACCTGCCCGGCGAAGCGGTACCTGTTAATCTACTCACATTTGCATGTTTTCGAACTGCTAGGTTGGCAGGAGCTGGGACTAGCAGCGGGAGCTCACCCCGTCACGTGGATTTGAACCGCCGACCTTCCAAACGGCAAGCTCAGCAGCTCAGTGGTTTAACCCGCAGCGCCACTGCCACCCCCCCTAATTAAGAGTTTTTCCTTCCTGGCTCAGGATTTTTTAGTATTTAGTGAACCACCTTCGTTGTTCTGGCATTTCATAGTACAATCCTATATAGATCATATCAAAAGTGAGCCCCCATAAGTTCAACGATACTGATTCCCAGATTAGAACTTGCAACTTTGAAAATTTTTAAAGCTGAAGAATGGGAAACAAGGATCTGATAACAATAATAAAAAAAAAAATCTAGAAATAGAGAAAGATGCATGTATATCCCTCTGTGGAATGTAATTGGAAGACGAGATTCAACTAAGAGATATGTCCATACTGTACTCTCCCGAAAAAAATTAATCTCTTAGGTTCCAAGAAGGAAAGATAATCAAGAAGGCAATGGAAAAAGATTCAGATCTGGAATTTAGCAATTCCAATACATCCCACCAGCCCCTGCCTTGTCTAGACAGTCTTTAATGTGTCCCTCTGAAGGATTATTGAAGCAATAGCAAAATCTGAAAGCCGATGCAGCTGGTGCTGCTGAAATTTGGGACAAAGGAAATGAGGAGAAAAAGAAAAACAAGTCTGTGAAGGAATGAAAGAATTGCAAACCTTGGGGGGACAAGGGAGAGCAACCTTGCAAACAAAGGAGAGAAATGCAGAATACCTGCATATTGGTTGCTACTAAGGGATGTCACGCAAGACTCCCCACAAAGAGAGAACGATTTGGCTTTGCTGGACAATCTTTCCAAAATGGGGGAAGGGAGACAGGAAGGAGGGAGTTAAGAAACTAGGCCTTGGTTTTAGCCAAAGATAAAAGTTGGATCTTGGGGACAGGAAAGCTGATCAAAAACCCCTTTGCATAAACACAATGACAACTGAATGATTTCTAAGTCCCTCTAATGCAATGTTTCTCAACCTTGGCTACTTTAAGGTATGTGGACTTCAACTCCCAGAATTCCCCAGCCAGCATGGGACATGAGCCATCTGACATGGTCCTTCCTGTGCAATCACACTGTCTTGTTTGCTGAATTTACTGGGGAAGGGCGTGGAGTCTCATCTTCCACTGATAACTCTTCTGTATGTTGCCACAACTTTTCCCATCTTTTAAATGTTCATAAAAATCCAGGGGAGGAAATTGGACTAAGCTTATAACGAGTGCTTCCAGTCCGAGTTTTAATTGTATAATCACCTTTTCTTGAGTGGTCTAGATAACATCACCTTGCACTTGTAGCCTCCCATCTTTTTGCATCACTTTTTCCCCAAGGAAAAAGCCATTAACAACAATACAAGATTCCGTTAATGTATTGTTGTTTATTCATTCAGTTGCTTCCTTGCTTACATCTTCGTGACTTCATGGACCAGCCCACGCCAGAGCTTCCTGTCGGTCGTCAACACCCCCAGCTCCCCCAGGAACGAGTCCGTCACCTCTAGAATATCATCCATCCACCTTGCCCTTGGTCGGCCCCTCTTCCTTTTGCCCTCCACTCTCCCCAGCATCAGCATCTTCTCCAGGGTGTCCTGTCTTCTCATTGTGTGGCCAAAGTATTTCAGTTTTGCCTTTAATACCATTCCCTCAAGTGAGCAGTCTGGCTTGATTTCCTGGAGGATGGACTGGTTTGATCTTCTGGCAGTCCAAGGCACTCTCAGAATTTTCCTCCAACACCGCAGTTCAAAAGCATCGATCTTCCTTCGCTCAGCCTTCCTTATGGTCCAGCTCTCGCAGCCACATGTTACTACGGGGAACACCATTGCTTTAACTATGCAGACCTTTGTTGTCAGTGTGATGTCTCTGCTCTTAACTATTTTATCGAGATTTGTCAATGCTCTTCTCCCAAGGATTAAGCGTCTTCTGATTTCCTGACTGCAGTCAGCATCTGCAGTAATCTTCACACCTAGAAATACAAAGTCTTTCACTGCTTCTACATTTTCTCCCTCTATTTGCCAGTTATCAATCAAGCTGGTTGCCATAATCTTGGTTTTTTTGAGGTTTAGCTGCAAGCCAGCTTTTGCACTTTCTTCTTTCACCTTCATCATGAGGCTCCTCAGTTCCTCTTCGCTTTCAGCCATCAAATATCTGAGATTGTTAATGCAATAGAATGATCTCAATTCAAATTCAGGACAAGCCATCCATTAATGTAACTTTACAATAAAGGTAGTGTTCGTTCTTGTGGCTGGAACCTCTTGTCTCGACTACTTGTAAAGGCCGATAGAAGTTGGGCTGATCTTCTGGTGATTAACAGATTCTTTTGGGCAATAATACCAAAGTTGTTTGTCTTCTTCTAGAAAGTCTTTTGACTTTCTAGTCGAGTCCACTGGATTGAAATTCCCTGCTGAACTCTCATCCAGAGCTGCTCACCTTTTCTAAGATCAGCCAAGGTCTATTAGTAATAGTATTTTTTATTTATAACTGGTATTGCTAGGAAATGACCATCTAGAGTTTAGATGGATTTTAGAAGCACCTCATGCTTACCAACCACAACAAGCTCCTATTGCAAATACAGTAACCATACATCTGTTATTATACAGGTAGTCCTCACTTAATGACTACAATTGGGGCCAGATTTTTGGTTGCTAAGAGAAGCAGTCATTAAGTGAATCCAACCCATTTTACAACCTTTTTTGCATTGGTTGTTAAGCGAATCATGTGCTTCCCCATTTATTTTGCTTGCCAGAAGCTGGCCAGGAAGGTAAAAAATGGTGATCACATGACCACAGGACACTACGATGGTCATAAACCAAAGCCAGTTGCCAAGTGCACAAATTGTGATCATGTGACTGCAGGGACACAGCGACGGCCATAAGTCGCTGACCGGTGATAAGTTGTTTTTTCAGCACTGTAGTAAGTCTGAACAGTCACTAAACGAATGGTTGTAGGACTACCTGTAAAGCAGTCCTTTATTTCAGAAAGCTGTCCATCAGATGTATTTATTTTTCAAAAACTTTTGTTCATTTATTTTTGTTCATTTAACTTTTACAGTACAATTGGTACTACTTAAGGCAGTCTTTCCCATTCATGTGAAAAGTATGGAAACTGAATTGTCTTTTTAAAACAAATTTACATATCCTGTTTGATTTTAGATGTTTTATTAGAATATGCATTTTTGTGATGTTTTTCTTGGTTTTGCTCTTGACTTTTCCTTTGTAAAGCAAAGTTGTAAACCTAAAATAATTTTTTTTTATCCTTATGGACCTTTCAGATTTACCCCTTTTTCAGGGTTGCCCTTTATTTTATCCAAGAAAATATGGTCACCGTAACTGTAAATCTAATAAACAAACTGATACAGGTATAACTCCAAGATCACTTACATGTCCTTTTGCTAACTTGCAGTGATGTTATGCAACTTAGCCATTTCCTCTATGACAGTGTCCTTGGCAACTTTTAAGGTGTGGGGACTTCAACTCCCAGAATTCCCCAGCCAGCTTTGAATTCTGGGAGTTGAAGTCCACACACCTTAAAGTTGCCAAGGTTGAGAAACCCTGCTCTGACTTTACTGCAATTGATTTCTATTTACCCGAGTCTCACCCTCGGAATAAAAGATACGTGGCATCAGCCAGCAATGTTGCAGACCGATCCTGCTCCGAACAAAGCAAAGTTCTGTCCTGTGATGAAGCCAACAGCACCTCTCCCCCGGCACCGCAGCAATTACAAAAAAAAAAAAGCTCCGATTTTGCATTCACGGGACGGCATCACTGCAGATAGTGAAAGTACGCAGGTGGCAGGCTCCGCCCCTCTCCCCGCCCTCGAGCCCAGAGGAGCCACTAAGCGAGGTTCGCGCGTCCAGCCAATGGGAGGAGGAGGGAGGAAATTCGGGTCGAGGCGCGGAGTCCCAGCAGGCTTTGCGCAGCGCCGGGCGAGCTGGGCGGCGTGGGGCGGCTGTATCTGTCGGCATCGTCGCGGCGAAGCGGGTCTCGGGCTCGGCGGGCAGGCGAGGCGTCGGGGCGGACGGGCAGGCGGTTGGGGACGGGCGGGGGCCGGGCTTCTCCCAGGAACTTGCTTGCGCGGGAGGCTTGGTCAGACGGGCGGCTCTTCCTCGAGGTCCGCGCGGCGCTCCGGCTGTCTGGGAGAAAGCGGTGAAACCGCCGGGTAAGCTCCGCCTGCGTCGGCTGGCCTTCTTCGCCGCCCCGGTGTGCGGGACTCCCACCTCCCATCCCATCCAGGCGGCCCGCGGACTTGGGAATGAGGCACTTCCGAAGACCTGTTTGGGGAGAGGCTGGCGTGGCCCTCTGGCTGGGGATGATGGGAGTGGTGGTCCAGCACCTCGGTCTCTCCCAGGGCTGAGGACAAATTCGGGATAGAGAACAAGCGAGGATTGCCGAGAGCTGGTTTCCCCGGTTGGCGGGGCTGGCCGGTGGCGTTGCTGTCACTAGATGTCCACCGTGAAGTTTGGGGATGCGTCGTTGCGGGTGGCGTTTCCAAAGGGACTCCTTAGTAGTTTTACCGCAAAGTACCAAACGTGTATCGGGTTGCAGACGTGCCTAGATTTCGGCTCCCCTGGCTGGGAGACAGAACAGGGGCTTCTGATGTAATTCCAAGCCAGGAGGGACTCTGGTCTGCAGCCCTGAAAACGCATTGAACAGCCTTCCCCCGAACACCACCTCCATCTCCCGAATCCTCAACACGCACAGCCTTTGGGATGGGAATTGTTGTCTGGCATAGGATCTGCGGGGCAGGGGGCTGCCAGATGGTGTTGAAAGCAGCACTGGGGGTGGCCTGACGTCTCTGACTCTGTGGGCTTTCCAGACAGTCGCCAGGAGTCAACACTGACTTGAACGCGCACACACACATTCATGGATGCCTCAACTAGATTGTTATAGGGAATGTGAGATTTCCCCCCCCCCCTGACCTTATGAGTAATGCCCGGGCATGGAAGAATTGGTGATTTCAGAATCCTCTGGTGAATTCTGCTTGCCGTGTTTATCCTTACGATGGTGGTCCGGTGTCCTTTGTATACAGCTAGTGAGAGATATGTATGAAGGTCTACAGAGTGTAAGTAACTATTACAGATGGGTTAGTAACATTACTGCTGACAGATGTGGAATGAGGAGGGGGGAAAGTCATGGTCTGTCTGAAGGTGTATTTCTAAAAGGCCAATAGGGCAAGCAGCATAGCCTGGCATGTTCAGATCCAAGCTACTGTCTGCATTGTGTTACCCAAAAAATTGGTGTAAGTGTTCCTTTAATCAACGAGAATGGTTGGTATATGAAGGTAGAGGATCAATTGATTTTAATTCTGTTCAGTTACAGTTGAGTTATTTCATACGGCTGTACCTCACAACCACACACTTATGGGAGAGACAGGATTGCCTTCATGTAGCTTTAGCAACCTAAATTTAACAAGACTGGGGAGCTCAGTTGAGCAAGATTTTTTTTTTCTTACATACTCTTTGCTTTGTGGAAAGTTTTTAATGCCAGGTGGTCTTTTTGGTAACCACAGTAGGCTTTTTAATAGCTATCACCTATTCACTGAAAACAGCTGTTTACATGGAAAGTGCTGGCAATGCGTACCTCAGTTTCCTTTGTTGCACAAATGGCTGTGTGAAGTTAGACTGACCTTGAGGGTACATGAGATTAAACTGATTTTTCTTGTGGCCCAGAGGAACAGACTTTTCAGCAGTGCTATATTAACTGTAAATTGGAGGATTTAGGCTGTTCTGGTTCCAAAGCAGCGGGACAAAGACCAGACTAGGGAGCTGCAATTAAGAGTTGGAAAGAATTCCAGAAGCTTCCCAGCTTTTTTTTTATTCCAGCTGTTGGGCAGATTAAAAATAAGATAATTACACAGACACCTCCCCAATGGACCACGAACATATTCTTAGAAAATAAACAAGCAGCTGTTAAGCCCAGTGCCTAAATTCACATAGTGCATAAAATAATGTGAATTATGCCCTGTTGCGTGAACTGATGTAAATTATGCTTTATTGTGTGAATCGATGTAATCCTTGCCTCAGTGCCAGAGAGATGCACAGAAGGTGCACGAATTGGAGGACTTTCTGGTCTCACAGCTTTTGCTCCTTGTTTTTGGTTGACACGGTAAAGTTTTTATGATAATACTGTTTTGTTTTGTTTTGTTTTGTTTTGATTTGATGTACACTGCTTGGAGTTACGATTACGTGAGTTGGGCAGCTACATCCTTCTTCTTAATTAGTGCTTCTCAACCTTGACAACTTTAAGATGTGTGGACTTCAGCTCCCAGAATTCCCCATGCTGGCTGGGGAATTCTGGGAGCTGAAATCCACACATCTTAAAGTTGTCAAGGTTGAAAAACACTGATGTAAAGGCTCTGGCATTCTGAAACATTGTAAAATTAAAACCTGGTAGGAAGGAAGTGTGGGCTTGTTCGGTGTGTCTGATACCTTGCCAGTACTTTTTATTTGCTACAGGTGACCATATGAATAGCTCTGAACCAGGCCTGTCCCCAGCCTATTATGAGCTTACCGCTTCCTGGCCTGCAGAGTTCGAGGCATGAATTATAACCTGAACACAAACGTCGAAATCTGTTAAGTGGGTTGCTACCTCAAATCCCTCTTAACCCAAGCTGGCCGGTGCTCCTCATGAGCCGGCTGAGGGCTGGGGGGCAAAAAGATGGGGAAACCTACGGCTGGGGTTACCTTTTGCAACTGTGACTTCAGTATACACGAACCCCAACATGGCAGCGACTGCAGCGTGGGGCCACCGTCTCCGTTTCGGCTGCCCTGCCCTTGGTCTGTCCTCTTCCTGTCCTGCCCGGTGTTCTTTGACCTCAATCTGCAGCTGCTGGAAACTCATGCCTTTGCTTCTCCCTCAGCAGTTCAGGAGCTGCCTCAGAAAGTTCTGCTTTCTACCCTAAGTGTCCCTCACCTCAGCCCTCTCAATATTCTCAAGGCAAGCTTTTCAATGTGACGTTTGCATTCCTCCGCCTGGAGACGTCCAGGCACCGTCCACATTTCACGCGCATGGCTCCTCGTCTCTTTTGCAGCGCCCAGCCCTGTCTGTTCACTGCCTCTGCCTTGCATCTCAGGCATCTTCCATCGTGTGCCCTCTTCCTGGCCAAATCAGTCCTCTTTTGCGATGCCCCAGTTGTCCGTCCCGTTTGGAGGCGCTCGGAGGGGGATTCCCAATAAAGCGTGTCCCTTGAGTATCCCTGCACCGGGTCAGCAGATCCATCACTCATGCTGCATGCAAAGAGTTTGCTATCCCTAGACGCAAAATGTGGACAGTTGGAATGGGGTAAGTGATGTTGTTAGTGCTGAATAGTTTAGACCGTGTTGACCGCTAATAAGATGAGAAGACGACGAGTCCCCTCAAGAAATTTACAGCCATCATCAACTGCAGGGACTGACAGCTGAAGTAAGTCCAGTTGATCTCAGTGGGGCTTCGTTGCTTGTAAGCATGGCTTGGATTGCAGCCTGAGCTTTATGTCCAAGACAGATTTCCTCGTTCTCTGTTTTCCCTTCTCAGATGGGACACCTCCTTCGTACATTCCTGGGATTCAGCTATGCCGCATCTTGAAATGTGGTGGTTTGGGAACCTGCCTGACTTAAACGTGTCTTCCAGAAAGGTAATTCTATTTCTCCTAAGGTGGCAGAGTAGAATTTGATGAGCCCTGATTGGGTTCACACATTTCGTTAAGCCAAAATACGTTGTGCTCAACTTTGACTTGGTTGCTATGTGTGAATTCAGCCATTGTGGCTTATGGGTAAAATAAATCATGGGTTAGGGTGATGTTGAATTTAAACACTGTGTTTGAAAGTGGGATCAAGAAATCGAATGGGTTCTAGCAAGAGCAGAAGTGGGTTAGGGCACTCCTAGAATGCCAGGCCAGTTGTGGTCCACTTCCTGCCCAGCCCTCCCAGGGAACGCATCTAAGCAAGTGATTTGAGAAACATTTTCAACCTGCAGACAATATTTTACTCCAGGCTAGTCTTCCTTTCCACCAGAAACCAGAGCAGGTTCAGTTAGCGGTTTTCAAGCAGGAATTAACACAGGTGAGATTTGGCAGCAAGTACCTCCTACTCCAGGAAATAAAGCCAGACTGCTCACTTGAGGGAGTGATGTTAAAGGCAAAACTGAAATACTTTGGCCACATAATGAGAAGACAGGACACCCTGTAGAAGATGCTGATGCTAGGGAGAGTGGAGGGCAAAAGGAAGAGGGGCCGACCAAGGGCAAGGTGGATGGATGATATTCTAGAGGTGACGGACTTGTCCCTGGGGGAGCTGGGGGTGCTGATGACCAACAGGAAGCTCTGGCGTGGGCTGGTCCATGGAGTCACAGTCAGAAGCGACTAAACGAATAAACAACAAAAACCTCCTACAAAGGCGTGTCTTTACTTCCCACGTATAGGCACGTAAGAAAAGGAGGTAGATTACAAGGAATAAGACACAGCAGGGAGAGCACTGCTGGTTTCTGGATCCTGTGCTACAGTCTTCAGTCCTACATGTGATCATAGATAATAAGATGGGATGGAAAAGTGTATTCTCTGGAACTCAAGTCACTTCTAGGTAGTCCTCGACTTACAACCATTTATTTAACAATGGTCCAAAGTTACGACTGCCTTGGAATGGTTGCTTTACCGCATGTAAAGCACTTCTGAGCATCGCAAAATGTCATACCACCACCCCCAGTTGCATGATTGCATTTCGGGCGATTGGCATCTGGCCCACGTTTATGGCCAATTGCAGCATCCCACGGTCACAATTGCATTTTGTGACTTTTTTTGCCATTTTCCAGCAAGTAATGCCCATTGGGGAAGCTGGACTCGCTTAACGACTGCTGTAAAAATAGTTGTAAAATTGGGCCCAGTCACATAGTGACTCAACTTATGACCGCAACAATTTATGTTGGAAATTCCAGTCCCAACTGTGGTCTTAAGTCGAGGACTACCTGTAAAGAAGTCTTCTCCAACCTGATGCTGGCATTGTAGGTCCCACCTTCTCTGGCTCATATAGCCAAAAACGCATCCTAAGTAGGGATGGAAGTAGACCCCTGGGATTGGAAGACACCACATTGGGGAAGCTGGCCTATAGCCTGATAGGCGGGATAGAAATTAAATAAATAAATACAATTTGCCCATCTCTCTTTCATTCTGAATATGCTTTATTTTTTTTCTCTCTTGGGCAGGGGTCGTCCTCCAGGTGGCATTATAATCCCAAGATTCCTTGGCATGAGGAATAAGAATGCTGTTAAGAAAAGTATTTCAGTAGGTCTTTTTAAGATGCAAAACCTTGCACTCTTGATTATTACGCAGGACTTTTTGTGTGTGTTTAAAAGAAAAAACTGCAGCCAGAAAATGTTTTCTGGTTGGTTGGTTTTAAATTGCATCCTGGTATGTTCAGCTTTTGAATCTTGAGTGAAGAGAATTTCCAAATGAAGGAAAAGCCACAGAAATGTTTATCCTCTGAGCTGTGGACTTTTTGCTTATAAAATGAACTCGATTATTGGAGGTTGAAAGGGGACGTGAAGGATGAAATCACACTTCTGCTATGCTGGTATGCAACAACCTCCCCAACAAGTTCCTGGAAGTTTGGACTACAATGATCATGGTCCCCAGCTCGATGATCAACCTGGGTAGGGTATGATAGGAACAGTAGTCCAACACGTTTAAATGGTATGATGTTGCAAATGGTTGATTTTGTTCATTCAGCTGAACAAGATGTAAGTTTCAGTGGGGTCCCTGTATGGACTCGGGGGAGAGTCCAAATGCCTGAGTACAAGAAAGACAGCAGATACAGTCCTTGCAAGCTAAACAGTTCTTTGTACATGAGCAACACAAATAAATTTTTTAAAATTCTGCCAGCAGTAGTTTCAGCCCGTTACTTTGAATCTCTCCTCTGAATCCTTACCATTTCCCATGGTAAGCATATTGGGGGGGGGGCACCTGGGGTGGGATGGAATGTGAGGGCGACCTTGGAGAACAGAGGGAAGAGACGCTGCCCAGGGAACTATCAGATAAAAGGAAAGGGAGCCCGAGGGAGGGTAACAGTCCACAGAAGGAACTTAGGGAAGACCTTCCCTGACCACTCGAGCGATAAATAGGGAGGCCGGGAGCTTTGGACTTTCAGACTTGCAAGGTTCTGTTAATGTAGCCTTACAATGAAGAATTAATTCACCTAGTTGTGTTTCCTGTCTGGTTTACCTGGGAGGGCTGACACGGGGCTCCAGGTATTTCTTTCATGTTACTTGGGGCTCCAGGCAGCACAGAGATGATGGGAGTTGTAAGCCAGGATAAAGCAGCACAGGAAGTCATGGCCAGGAGAGTCTGCACGCTTACATCCAGTGCACCAGTTGCATCCTTTCCTCAATCAGGAGGGGTTGCACACAGTCACTCATGCCCTTGTCACCTAACAGTTGGACTATTGCAACTTGGCTCTGTATAGTGCTGCCCTTGAAGACTATCCAGAAGCTAAAATTGGTGCTCTTTGGGTAATAATGGGTGTATATAAATGCAGTGATGTAATACTTCTATTCTGAGAGCTGCATTGGCAATTCAGAATGCTGGTTATCTTTAAAGCCCTACTGTGGCTTCTGCAGTTCAGGATGCTGGTTGATTTAGGGCCTGGATATCATCAAGACTTGACTTGAAAATGAATTGAATCTGTCCATCCAGTGCCACGGCCATTAAGTAAATCACCATGATTGTTAAGTGAATCACATGGTAGTTGAGCGAACCTGTCGTCCCCCATTGACTTTGCTTGTCAGAAGCTGGCTGAGAAGGTCGCAAATGGTGATCATGTGACCCTGGGATGCTGCAACTGTCATAAATGGATGCCAGTTGCCGATTGCCTGAATTTTGATTGTAGGGATGCTGTGACAGTTTCAAGTACCGGGACCAGTCTCAAGTCACTTTTCCCATACTGTCATAACTTTGAACCACCACTAAATGAATGGTTGTAAGTTGAGGACTACCTGTACTTTGAGAATCATAGGCACTTAACAAAAGATTTGAGGAGCTTCAACAGGAAGAATTTTAAACACAGCTTGCTTGTGCTCAAGTAAGAGTCAACCTTAATCGAGCTCTATCTGAGAGCCATAATCTCTTCTGTACTGGGGGGAAGATCCAGTAATACTGGATATAAGACTGGAAAAGCAAGGAGGGTAATTTAAGGGTAGAAGAACAAGGAGGAAGAAAATATGGGGGTGGACCTGTCCTTTCTGAAACCCCTGATGGCCATGAAGCAAAACAAGGGGAAATTATTGTGATTCTGGTGTCACCATAACAGTAAGAGACATATAAAAGTTCCAGCCATGAGGCCATAAAACGTATCAGAAGGCACCAATGCCCACATTCTTCACAAGCCCATTAAATCTAAATTTCTAAAAAAAAAAATACTAAACCACTCCCAATTTAGAAGAGGGTTTTCCTCCCTCTCCCCCACTTAGCACAGAGTCAAACTCCCAAGACCCCATTCCATAATCGTCAAGTCCTTTCCATACCCCGTTTATTGGCAGCAATATAAAAAAAACCCATATGTACAATTTTAAGGCAATGCTGCCCTTCAGGATCAGCGCCGTCTCTTGGCTGTGCTGGGTGGGGCCGGGGCCATCCGCGCGGGCGCCCTCCTCTTGCTGGTCCTGGCAGGAGGAGCAACAGGGCTGGAGGCAGCTGAGGGGCTGCCACTGCCGTTCAGACGGTGGGCCTCCAAGTCCACCTTCTGCTGCAGGATGCCCGTCAGGATGAACTCCGAGTTAGTGATGGGAACTCCCGCCTCCTGTGCTGGTTTGCAGCGGGACAAGTCCTCAGGGCAGGAAACCACAATACGTTTGTCCTTAAATAGGTCACAAAAAGGTCAGATGGTCCTCTTGACCCCTTCATTCAGTTGTCCTGCAGAAGAGCCGAGTCATGCATTTCTGGCATGGCCCCAACACACGCTCGACTAGTCTGGCTGCTACAGAACCAGCGTGGGGTAGCGGTGAAGGTGTTGGACCAGGAGTGGGGAGACCCACGTTCTAGTTCCCCTCAGCCACGGAGGTGCCCTGGGGGACTCTGGGCCAGGCCCTCTCTCTCAGCCCAACTTACGACTCAGTGTGGTGGTAAACAAACCAATCAGCAAAATAACACTTCTTTCCCACTCACCTTATAGGCTCGCGGCATTCTCGGCAGGAATGTCCCACCGCTGCACTTAACAATGTCTTTCATGTGCTCTGGCTCTGGCTTCACATTAGGAGTGACGTGGATCTCGTAGCCCTGGAAAGAGAGACACCCTGGGGCACAACTCTTATTCGCCAGAAATGGGGGGCGAAAGGGAAGGGACACCATATTGTAGCAGGCTGGCCACTGATGGATGCAAAGCCAAATTGGCAGCCTTCACCCAACCTGGCTCCCTTCCCTTTACAGACGTATTGGACTCAAACTACAATTCTCACGATCCCCAAATATCCTGCTCGGTGTGCGGACTCATCATTATGGAGCTGTTGTTTAGTGTGCCCGGAGGCCACTAGGCGGGGGAGAAACTGGTTTAGAACATGAGCCGAATTCAAACAGATGTTACTTTTGCACCCACACCTTTCCAGTGCCGGGGAAAGCTGTATGTGAGGGTGCTGCTCCGTCATGGTCGCCTGGATCCTGGATGCTTGTGGAATAACCCGAGCCCGGGACTGCTAATGATGGGCTCACCTGGAACAGCCCCCCTTTTAGCTGTACTGTCTGCAGCGACGTGGAGAGGCTGAACTGCAAGTTGTTCTCCTGTTCAGGGTCCCAAACAAGGAAGCTGTTTGGTGCCAGGAAAAAAGCGTTCCGTCTGCTCTGTGGGGTGGAAGCAGGAAAAACAGGAAGGTCATCCCCGTCCAGGAACTGCTGGATCTTTTTCCTTTCCTCCCTGTAAGCAGGTCCTGTTATTTCTGGAACCGTTAAACAAACCGTTTACACTGGAAAGCTATGGAAGAGGCATTTTGTAATGCTTGGGGGGCTCATTAAAGCGGCTGCATCTGTTTCCAGGCTCACCTGTGTTTTTCCAGCACGTCACCCTTCAGCAGCTACACGATCCCTAACACAGATGCAGGGGGGTTTAATGAGTTGCCAACAGATGCTACCTCCGCACTCCCGCACATTCCAAAATACCTCTCCCAAATTGAACACCAAACACTGCACTGCCTTAATCAATGGGTCCTTTTCCACGTCAGCACCAGTCCCAGTATTGCACTCGGCCGTCAGAAGCTCCCAGGTTTTTCTCTAAGCCTGAGATTGGACAACATTTAAGTGGAGCTGCTGGATGCGAAAGCTTGCACCCTCTCACTGAGCTATCCCTTCTGCTAAGGCCCAGGTTCCAGCATAAAGCAAATTCAGCTCAACAGCACCCTTCTCGTATACTCAAAAGAAGATAAAATGGCGCATCTCCAGAGAAATGGACTCCTTGCGCTCCTGTGTGAGCCACTGTTCTGATCAATCCCCAATAGCACAAATGCCTCCTTTCGTCTAGGAATCAGACTCAGAAACACGGATTTCCACTAATACACCCTGGGTGGACGCCTCCAAAAGGCAGATAGATACGCATTGGGAAAAATACCATGTTGGTGCAGAGATGTGAAAGAATTCCTTGCCCTCGACCGAGGTTGAATGGGTAGAAGCAGAGCCAGAGCAGTAAAGCATGCAGAGAAGCAGCAGGAAGCCTCTCCGGGAGTGAGTGCACTGGACTCGCAGAGGCCAGTACTTCATTCCGTTTATTCCTCACAAAAATCTACAGGCAGCTGCCTTGCAGGACAGAAAACTGGGGTTTGGGATGGATCCATCTGGCTTTAAAACAGAGTGGGAAAGTACCAGAAAAGTGGATCACCTTCTCCAGCCAGTCAAGGGTCACAATGGGGATTCCGCGTGCCAGAGCGCACAAGAACTTGACCGTGCGGCGTACGCGGTCCGTCACGAGGTGGGTGCAGTCAAAAACAGACTCTGCCAGAGAACCCCCCAATTCAACCACTGTGCGCTCCCCTTCCTCATCAATCACGCCCGTGAACAGCACCTGAAAAGAGAGATGGAGGACATTCAATAAACTTAGCCATGTCATCTGGACACAGGCACGGATTAATTTTTTTCACGAATCAGGACTCTTGACTTTCACTCCTCTGAGCTTTCTTCTCTTTGTTTCTCTTTCTCTGCACAGATTGAAAAGAACAAGAAGCCTCACACCACATTCGGGGATCTGTGGATAATCTAACGTGTGCAAGTAGTCCTCATTTAGTGATCACAATTGGGACCAGCAACTTGGTCGTTAAGCGAAGCAGTTGCTAAGTGAAACCACAACTGTGCTTATGATCTCACTTCAGCTTTCCTTTGCTTTACAGACCTGCAAAGGTCGTAAATGCAAGGACTGGTCTCAAAGTCCTTTTTCATCACCGTTGTAACTATGAATGGTCGCTAAATGAGGCTGTTGCTAAACAAGGACTACCTGTAACAATAGAAGATGAGGAGAGGACATTTGGAATTATCCCCGCGTCCCGCATATACACTACATATATCTCTTGGTTGGTCAGATGTAGGCAACAGTATATCAGCTTGCAAGGTAATCTCTAGACTAGAGACCTTCACTTGCAGAGAACAGCTGGAGATGGGAGACTATACTTTCAGACTTGCAAGATTGATGTCAGCCTTCCCAGGTAGACCAGACAGGAAACAAGACCAGATCAGCCAATTCTACTTTAATGTAAGGCTACATTAACAGAATCTTGCAAGTCTGAAAGTACAAAACTCCCACTGTCTCCTTTACAGCCCAAGAAACGAGAGAGGGTCCCTTCTGAGCCTCTTGCCCTTCCCACTATGCAGCTGCGGGCTGTGCTGTCTCTTATCTGACCGTTCCCTAGGCAGCGTCTCTTGGCCCCATTTCTCAAGGTCTTTCTCCCATACCATTACAGCATGCACTCGAATGCAGGTGCTTGTCACTTATGGCAACAGGCAAGTGTGCAAAAGAAAAGACGGCCCTTAACAACGAAGCCAGGCAGCTCCAGTGGCCATCTTCCCTTGCCCAATCCCAGCCCCTCTACCCATCATCCTAATATGCCTGCGCAATACCTTGGGGGCAGGGCTGCCAGATGCAGTAGAGCGCCGGGTGTGATTGCAGGATGAAGCCCTTTGACCTATCGGTTTGCTTTCTGTGCTGTGATGTCGCAAGCTCCTTCCTGAAGACGGAGTGGACAGGCCCGGTTCCTGGAGAAGAAAGGAAAGAGCCCATCGGCCCCCAATCGCGGAAAGAGTTGGCGAAAGAGCACCAACCTCTGGCTACGAGGCCCAAGCACACAACTCACCTACTGGCTGGGGCACCTCACCTACAGACAGCCTTCAAGGGCTGAGCAGTCACACAAGCCAGACAGACTGCCTTGCTCTTCAACCCCATGCTTGCCGGCTTCACAGAACCAAGACTAGCCAGGCAGGTTGGAGGAAAGGATATGAGGATTCAGCTCAGGGGCACTTTCCAGCCAGGAAGATAAAGGCTGGACTCACACCCATGCTTCTAGACCACTTTTCAGCAACAGGTATGTTATGGTAGAACTTCCAGCTTGCTGGTCTTCAAGACTCAGCTTATGCCATCCTTGTCTGTAGACTAAGTGATCAAAAGTGGACCTCAGTTGGAGAATACGGGGAACAAACTCCTGAAATAAATCAGCTTGGGAATTCTGAGAGCTGCAGTCACAACCCATCAGGGAAGGCACCTGGTTGGGGGCGGATGCTTCACGTTGGTTCGGTGAGCTCTGGAGACCACCCCGCCCCTGGTTAGATGACACACGACCATGACCCTGGTGTTGCTTGCGCTGCCTGAGGCCGCCTATGGCACGTGTGGCTTTTAAGGGCGCATTTCAGCGGGAAAAGACATTTGGAAGAGCAGCACTGCCCACTGATCTAAGCTGCAGCAGATGCATGAGGCCCGAGGGGACCAGAGGGGGGCGTGATCCTTCTGAGCATTCAGCTGATGGGTCTTATGCCCTGCAGGGTGGGGAGGCTTCCTTTGCATGAGGCAGCTTTTCCTTCCCCTGCTTGATACCTACCTGCCCAGGCTTGGCACCTTTCCCAGAATCCTTTGGGCTTGGGGTGCTCACGGAAGTGCTAGTGCTGCTGCTGGAGCGCTTGCTGGCCCGAGTCCTTGGAAGCTCCGGCTGCTCTTTGAGCCCGGGGTGGTGGGCAGGACCCCTCCTCACCCGCTTTGCTGGTTCCCTGGCCCCCGGGCTGCCCGAGGCAGCAGCTGCTGCTCCTTCCGCCACCCTCCTGGCAGCCCTGGATTCCCTCTGCGAGCCCCTGGTTCGACCTTGATGGGCAGCAGCAGCCGTCAGGTCTCTGTTCCTGGCCTTCTTCCTGGGCCCCTCTTCTCCAGGCTGTTTTGGTGCCTCCGCCGCCTCCCTCGTTTGCTGACCTCTGTCGCTGAGCCGCCTCAGCCCCCTACGGCTGGTCTCTGGGGCAGCCGGTTGGCCGGCCGCAGCGACAGCACCAGATCCATGATGGCGGAGGCTTCGTCTTTTCAGGACAGGGGTGGGTGAAGCAGAGGAGGCTGAAGATCGCAGGCTGCGCCGCTGCTGACGGGCAGAAGACACCGCTGAAGCGGGTTCCTCCTGGGCTGGCTCCACCCCCTAGAAGTATCAAATGGAGTTCAGGGATCACACCAAACCATGGTTCGGTTAACCAGGGTGGGTTGAACAAGCCACAGTGTGCTGAGTCCTTGTATCAAGCCATAAACCACAGTTTACAGATCATAGTTATCTTGTTCTAGATAAGGAAAACACAAGGGGTAGCTTCCCCAAATCAGGGGCAGCGTCCTTGATTCATGACGGATGCAAGACGGCTCTGACGCTCACCTGCTTAGCATTCCTTGCTTCTCTTACGAACGCCGAGTTTTCTTCCATCTCGTCACCCACAGGAGCTAGAAAAAGCCAAAGGACGAAACAGCTTGTGCTGAAAAACACCATTCCAATTTCTGCCACCAAGGGGCAGAGCAGAGCTACAGAATTATAAAAACATGGCCACCTTTTCCCGATTTGCTCCCCACCTCACATAAACCAATGGGAAACGGAACGAAATACCACACCAACCCAGTACGATTCTGGCTTCCTCCCAGAGTCTCTGGCACGCGCAACTCACGAAAAGAGCAGGCTGGAGCATGCAGGCCTGATGACCATCCCCAGCCTACAACTTCTATTTGGACTTGGAGATATCCACTAGGGCCTGGCAGAGCCCCCAATGTGAGTTGTAGCCGATGGATTCCCCAGCAGCCCTCAACTCAGATTGCACGTGGCCGGAAGGTTGCACGTGGCCCATCTCGAAAGGAATCGCGAGCGCTGCTGCCAGACTGCAGCCAAAGACCAGTCCCAGTGGGCTTGTGGAACATCTGTGACTCATGCTGGGAGATGAAAGAGCTCCAAGGCTTTCTTTGCCCAAGTGGGATGAAGCTCTGCTGAAGCAGGGAGAGGTGTCCTGACTAAGCAAGGACCACGCCGAGACGAGGAAGAAGTCTCTAGTGTTTTATTACTGCTATTGTAGACAGAAAATCCTACCAAACTGAAGAAGCGTGGGAAAACCCAGACAGATAAACCCCAAAACTCAAGGCGGGTCTGTTCTGGGTTTCTTTGAATGACAGCTCAAAGTCTCTAAACTACGCATGCGTTTACCCCCCTGGATAGGGGCCCCCTCCTGCTCACCATCAGTACTCATGACAACAGAAGAGCCTATGCGCACAAAAGGAGCCAGTTTGGTCTAGTGGTTAAGGCAACGGGCTAGAAACCGGAAGACGCTGAATTTTAGTCGCTAAAGCCCAAGAGCCAATCAGGCATGGTAGGAGAGTTCTAGTCCCGCCTGAGGCATGAAAGCCGGCTGGGTGACCTTGGGCCCTCTGTCTCAGCCCAACTCACCTCACAGGGCTGCTGTTGTGGGGAAAATAGGAGGAGGAAGGAGTATTAGGTATGTTCGCTGCCTTGAGTTATTTGTAAAAATAATAGAGGAGGGATTAAAAAATCTAAAAAAAAGTATCTCAAGAACTGTGTGGATAAGAGAAACCAAAGAGGACTCTGAGCATGTGGAGAAGACAAGGGGAGACAGAGAAGATCTCCAGCCTTTCCCACCTCCAGCCCTGGAAGAGGAATCTGGCCCTCTAGCTTAAACGATCTACCCCATGACTGAGAGCAGAGACGAGCAATTTCCAAATCCAAGGCTGCAGGGCACCCCCAGCAAAGCATAAAAACAGTAGCAAAAGCTCTAAAGTCCACCTAAGGGGGTTTTAAAAGAACAAAGGAAAGAGAAATAAAAACTCCTCCATTTTGAGCAAAAGAGAAAATCCAAAACACAGTTCACAGGCCTTGCCGCCTGCAGCCTCGCTCTGCCGCCCGCAGCCCTCGACACACACCCCGCCCCCCAATGTGAACTGCAGCCTCTGGTGGTTGGAAGCTTCCCCAGCACTCGCGCAGAGCTGAACTATGAGGAATGGTATTTGTAAAAAAACAAAACGAACAGGCTCATCTCTGGGGAGCCCATTGAGCCTGCCCCCCCCCATGCATTCCAGCAGTGCCCATGACAGATACGTGTCCATTCATTTCCCTCTATTATAATTCTTTGTGTGTTACCACTCACTTGCCTCGCTCAGCATCAGCATCACCACTGAAGGGCTTCCATCTTCGGGGACCACCAGACCCCTTTCCTCCACCCTCTTCTCCTGCGGAGTCCAGGCTCGCTTGCCGCCAGCAGGGGGAATTTGCACAGACCGGAGAGGCTGGGTTTCCTCTTCAGGGGTGCCCCCTGCTGTCTGCAAGGAGGAGTGCAGAGAGGGCATCTCCACCGTATAGGGCAGAGGGTGGTCCCCTGGAAGGCTGGTGGTCTCTTCTCCCTGAGAGGTTGAAGCTGAGAAGTCGGGCTGGGGGACCTGCTCAGAGAGTTTCCCCTCTTCAGGTTGGTTCTGGACAAGCAGTTCTTGGTTCCCCTTCTCTTTGCCAGCCCCAGCCTGGGGGTGCTCTTCTAAGACTCGCTCAGGCTCCTGACAGAAGGGCTGAGTAGCTTCCAGCATGTCATCTTCTGGGCCAGAATCCTGGTCATCTTTCAAAGGAGAGCTGCATACTAGGGAGACAGCAAAGGGAGAAGTGAGTCCAGTTGTCTTCATTTGTTCCTAAGACCCCAGCTCCCCTGGAAAATTTAGGAAACTTCCACTAAACATACACGGTTAAAGGAAGTATGAGAATTAGAAACAGAGAATGGGGTATGAACTAATTTCACTACTGCCAAACACCATAAATACAAACATTTTCTCCCCCACTCGGAGGCATTCCCTTTTTCCAAAGGACCTGTCAGATATAGCTCCTTTAGGATACTGTGATCTTGGGAAAATGTGATCAGATCCTAAAACGTTATTCAAGAGTTTTCAGTAGAGTCAATGAAAAGGAGATACACAAATGAGAGATTTGGGGCAACTGCAAACTGAAGTGATCCCTGTTTATCCAAAAAAGATCATGGACCAAATTCAATCCAAGCGGTACAATTTAAAAGAACGTACATTCCCCCTTTTGACCGCATCATACGGGTTAGCCCTAGACAACAAATTCCACCTTGGAAAAAGCTCCTCTCCTTGGAAATGAGACTCACTGTTCCCGAGTTGAAGTCTGGTGGGTAAAAAGGGTGATTTGAAGTCAAATGCCTGAGTGGGCTCGTCTTCCAGAGCGCAACTGGAATCTGATACAGAGAGTGGGAGAAAGATCCATATTATAATGATAGGGTCTGAGTCGTGGGAAGTGGGCTGAAAGAAAGAAGAATTCTGTGGGATCAGGATATGGGTCCATCTAACCCAGAATTTTGTGTCATGCACTGACCAACCAGGTGCGTTCCAGAAGGTCTAAAGCACAGACAGGAGGGAAATAGCCCACATCCGCTGCTACTTCCCTTCAAAGGAAGCTAAAATAAAGGTTGTAGGAATCACTGAACCTTTCCTAACTTCCAGTTCTAACTGTGATCCATCAGCTGCCATTCGAAATCCTCCCCATTGATTCCAGAAATATGACTGTTTGCAGATGACCATTTAAGTACATGAATAGAGCCCTGATGGATGAAGCCAGCATCCCAGCTAGTCTGGCATCTAGTTTCCCTCCATATCCAATCCGATGCCTCCAGGAAATCCTTAGCTAGGGGCCCAATAACCCTTCCCCACTATTGATCCATATCCATCAGTAATTCAGAGGAAGTCCTGCAGCCATCATAACAAGTTAGCCATTGATTATTTCTCTCATCCTCAACCCATTTCTAGATGTTTAAGCCTCTCTCCCTATCAACTTTCTCCTGTTTCATCTTCTATTTGTCACTGATGGGATGTTCACAAGAACACTGGATCATCAGCATGATTACTGTCCATCCTGTTCCACTGGGATCAACGAACTCCACTAGATGAGGACTTGGTTGATCACAAGTCCTACATAATCTGTAGAGGGCCTTAAACTGCAGTGCCTGATCTGCCATGTCCTAATTCGTTCTTCTCCCACTGAACCCAGGAATCAGACACCCAAACTTCCCGACTTTATCCCACTAGATCTCATTTCTCTTCCAGATGATCCAGAAGTTCAACAATCTTTCTTACCTGTAGCTGTGATACCTCCAGCTTTCTCAGTTCTAGGAGGTGTGGTTTCAGTTGGCAGGAAACACTGTGTTGCCTGCAAGGTCAAATCAAGCTCATCTGAAAGAAGAGAAGCAGTGGAAAGAAATGTGCCATATACTTCTTGTGCTTAGTCCTGAGTAAAGATGAATAAATAGTCAAAACAGCATCTCCTACATACCAGACAATACTAGAAAACAACAGAGAAAATACTTATAATTAAAAAAACCTCTAGAATCTGTCAGCCTTTGAGCAAGTCTCTGTTCAACAGAGGGGATTATCTGGCCATATTTTTCTGAAGTGGTTTCATGCACAGAATAAATTCCCAAACTTTTTTCCTTTCCTTTTTTCCCTTTTTCTTTTTAAAGTTAACTTTAAATCATGAAAAAAAACTCCTTATCCTGTTCAATCTGAGTTCAGGTTATGTGGTTTGTTACTATTTTTGTTAACATCAAAAGATTAATGTGTCATTTGTAATTTTTAATGCATTATTGTATTGTTACTGCTATCATTATATGCTTGTTTACATATTTAAAAAGAAGAAGAAAGGAGTTGGAGAGGGATACAAACTACAGCACAATTAAGGCTGAATATGGGATGGAAATTATGATTGTTATGGGGAAAGGTAGGGGAAGAATGGAATAGTGTCCTGGAAAAAAAAATAATGGATCTCTGAACTGCAACCAGGCAAATATCTGTTATTTGTTTACTGAAGAACCGAATTGGATTTGATTCACCTCCCAATGATTTCAAAAATCTATATCTGCCTTGATACTAAATAAAATGACCATGTTGTTCCTAATTTCTTAATGAAAATCAATCTGGAAAAAAAAAACCCAGGATGAATAATTATTTTATAATGTGTGTATCTACTTTCTAAATATGCAGCCTAATCTCTGAGAAGTGAATATGCATTTTCTTCTGCAAAAGGGACCATTCAATAGCATCTTCTTGATAATAATTTAAATCATCACAACTGCACCTTCCTGAGATGTGATTTCAATCATTCAGAAAGGGCATGCTGTGGACCCCGTCTCTAAGACAACTTCCTTTGGCGGGGTCCAGGAGGCGGGCCTTCTCTGCAGTGGCGCCCGCCCTGTGGAACATGCTGCCCCCGGAGGTGAGATTGGCCCCATCATCGCTCCTGGCCTTTCAGAGGAGTCATAAGACCTGGTTCTGCCACCTTGCTTGGGGCAGAGAGGGGAATAGATCGACATGGGGATGGCTGCTATAGACCACTCCTCCCACACTTGGACTGCTTTAGATTCTTTTGCCACTTGGACTTTTTTATTTTTTACTCTTATTTATATTATTTATTACTGTAATTTTATATTGTATATTTTATTCATTGTATGATTGTTGTTTTAATTGATTATTGTAAACCATCCAGAGTCCCCCGATGGGAGGAGATGGGCGGGGACAAATTGGATGGATGGATGGATGGATAGATCTGATCAGACAGCTACACTCCACACTGCAATGTTTTGTTGTAGCTCCTCTCTCGACTCAGCTAAAGGCCACCTGAGCACTACAAGCCCCTATTCAGTGCAACTGGACCTTGTACTCTTGCCAGCAGCTCTACTGACCATGCAGTGCTAGAGAAGCATCTCAGATGCTTTCATGTACCCAACTCAACTGTACCATCAGAGTAATGGCACTTACCCATCTTGCCTAATGAAATCACAGCATTAGGGTGAAAAAAAAAAGTCAGCTGGTAGAGAAAGGCAGAGTATGGGGGAGAGATTACTTGAACTTTGCCTCTCTTTTCTCGTCTCTGCCCCTTTCTCCTTACCATCGGTGTTGCTCTCATCTGCTGAATAGGATTCCTCTCTCTCTCCATCTGTGTCTTCATTGTCTTCACAAGAGTTGAGGGACGCTCCCGTTTGCAGCGCACAAGAAGCCAACTGCTCTCCTCCCACCTGAGATCTCACTGGGATTATTAACTGAGTGCCTTGATCTTCTAGGGGCTTTGCAGCAACTTCCTCTGTGCCTGTATCACTGTCTTGAGCCATAGATTTCCCATGACACAAGGACATCACTTCCACATTAGTATCACTCTCCCTGTCTTGTACAGATGTAGAGTCTTCCTGAGGCCCAATATCTGGATTCTCAAAGTGGCTCCCTCTGCTTCCTTTGCTAGACTCAGCACTGGAGACTTGCTGGCTTTTCTTTGACTCCACATCTGGATTATCAGCCTCCTCTTCCCCATCTGTATCACCATCCAGAGAGAATGTGGGCAAGTACTGATGCTTGGGGTTTGGCAAGGGTTCCTTCCTCTTTAAGTCCCTAGGAGATTTGTCACCAACTTCGTAACACATCTCAGATTCAACATTAGAATCCTTTGTCAACCCTACCACATCACCATGTCTCTCACTGGCATTATGATCATCTGGCACAATCCTCTTGAGGGGGATCTCTTCCATATTGGTGCTGCTGTCCTTACCACTTGAAGAACAGGTCCTCTGAGGACAAGCAACTTCTGAACTCTCCAGCCCCAGTTTAATCACCTCATCAGTATCATCACCATCACTGTCAACACCAACAACACAGTTCTTCACAGCCCTACATGGAGTCTCTCCCTTGAGGGATGAGTCTTCCACATCTGTGTCAACATCTACATGTCCAGTGGGAGGCAGGGCATTCACATCACTTTCTGGATTATTCAAAGCCTCCACATCTGTATCATCATCCTTTTTCCCACCAAGCTGGACACTCTGGGGATAAGGGATGTCTACATTGTCTTCCAACTGTTTGCAATCATCTTCCTTTGGGGAAACAGGCTCATGCCTTCCTGGACAAACAACACTTGGATTTTCCATTTCTGCTTCCACATCAGTGTCATCATCTCCATTTTCAGCAGAAGTAGAGGGGAGCTTTACTCCCAAGACAGCTGGGCTTTCTACTTCCTCCTCCACATCTGTATCACTGCCCACCTCAATGGCCGTTTGGGAATATTTTTGACAACTAGTGCCTGGAGCCATCACTGAAGACTCCTTCAGATCAGTGTCAGTGTCCACTTCTAGGCCCCTATCACTTTTTGCTGGGTCCAATGATCTTGGTGCTTCAGAGGTGCAACCCATTTGGTTTTCATCCTCTACATCTGTATCGCTGTCCAAATGGAACTCTTCCACCAGGCCATGTTCAGTGGAAACTCCCTCCTCTTTACTTGTGGGCTCTCCAGAGCCTTCTCTATTGGAGGAATGACCACCACTATTCTCTACCAGACCTGGTTCAGCATCCTGGCTCTCAAAGGAAAGGCGCAGAGCAGGGCAGGGCGGGCCACTGACTGAAGGGTCCTCACTTTCTTCATCACTTGGGAAAAAAACAGAAAGCAGAACGATTCAGGCTCATGGTAATTCATTGGAGTTTTCTACATTGCCACCTAGGACTGTTCTCCCAATTAGAGAAACATTATTTTTGCTTTCTCTCCAACCTGGTATCCATCTGATGGGATAGACTACAATGCCTGGCATTCTGTATTTTAAACAATTAAACAAACATCAAAAACAGTTTTGATTTTTAAAAAAGGGTATTTCATTTGCTTTTAATGGGGATTCGATATCAAGATCTCCACATTCTAAAAGACGGATGTTCTCCTGCTGAAGAATGAAAGGCGGATACCTTTTCTAAGATAGCACTTGTCCACCTGCATGGACTATAAATACTTTATGTATTTGATGGGAAATACTTTTGCTTTTATACAATACCCAAAGCATCTATTGTTTTATATTAATCAGACTTTTTCAAAGGCAACTAATATCATCCCTCCAGAGATTAGGTTGGCCCCAACCCTGCTGGCCTTTTGCAGGGGCCTGAGGACCTGGTTCCGGGCTCAAGCCTGGGGCTTCAGGTGTGTGACGGACCCTGTTTCCTGGCTATGCAGAGGGCTTTTTATGATTTTCCAGCTGTATGTTTTATTTGATATATTTTTGTTTTAATGTTGGGCACCACCCAGAGTCATACACTGAGATGGGCGGCTGTATAAATTGATTTAATAAATAAAAAAATAAACAAATCCTCGCCCTGATGCATAGTAGGTGGAAGAATGATCAAATGCTGAGCTGGAGTGTGTGATTTCACGCTAAGCTTCCCAGAGCAATTTCAGGAATCTCGGGTTAAAAGGATCCAGAAGACGAGGGAAGAGATTTTTGCAAAAACAAAAACAAAAAACCCTGCCACCATTTGGCAAGAAAATGCCAATCTGGATGGACAAGTAAACACCAAAGAAGAGGCCTGCTGGCAGCGTCAGGCAGTGGCCAACTGGATGCATCGAGGATGTTCGCAGGCCTGGACCAGAGGGCAAGAGCTCCCTTCTGCTGTTGCTACCTAGCAACCACATTAAAGACGGGCTCCCTATGGTTCAGGGGGCTGTAAACAACCATCAATAAGCCCCTGATAACTTAATCCTCCCTGAATCTTCCCAATCCTCTTTAAAAGCATCCAAATTGGCTGCCATCATCGCAGCTCCTGGCAGCAAATTCCACAGCTAACTCAGCACTATGGGTCCCAAATCATCTTGCATTTAGTTATCCATGGAATATCATTTAGTTATCCATGCTATTATTGACCTAAGTCATGGCTTGCCTCCCCTCCCTTTGTTGCAAATGAAAGAGTGAGCTGCTCTAACTCCCTAAATCAGTGTTTCTCAACCTTGGCAACTTTAAGAGGTGTGGACTTCAACTTTCAGAACTCCCCAGCCAGCATGCTGGCTGGGGAATTCTGGGAGTTGAAGTCCACACCTCTTAAAGTCGCCAAGGTTGAGAAACACTGCTCTAAATAGTCTGATCTGCTAGATAAGCCAACCTCCAATGTTCACACCCATCTCACCAACTCCTTCATAGGCAAGAAGCATAGCTCAAAATAGCCCACCAGGCTGGCGTGCAGAGGATTCCCCATTCATTCTCTGGAAGAAGTGGAAAAGATCTTCTCCCTATGTGGATGCCCTCCACGTTCATGGGTCTGCGTGCAATTCCCACAGTACCAATTTTATGATTCTATGCCCAGGCAGGGTTGGGGGGACCCCAGAGGTCATTTATTCCAGCCCCCTGCTTGGAGCAGGATCTGCTGAAGCATTTCAAACAGATGGGTCTCCAGCCTTTGTTTGAAACATCCCACGTTTTGAGGCAATCTAGTCTGATGCTTGTCAGCTGTCACTATCAGGAAATTCCTCCTAATATCTAACCTGAATCTACTTCTTTCAGTTTCAACCCACTGGTTCAGTCCTGGTCCAGAACAACAGAGAACAAGCCCACTCCTTCCTCTGTACAGGTAGTCTTCAACTTACGACCACAATAGGGACCAGAAAATTCATAATCAAGTGATGTGGTCATTAAGTGAGGCATCACATGACTGCACCTGATTTTACCACATTTTTGTGGCAGTTGTTAAGTGAATCACTGCAGTCGTTAAGTGAATCATGTGGTTCCCCATCGATTTTGCTTGTCAGAAGCCAGCTGGGAAGGTTGCAAATGGTGATCACATGATCCCGGGACACTGCAACTGTCACAACTACACGCTGGTTGCCAAGAGCCCGAATTTTGATCATGTGACTGGGGACGCTGCAATGGTTGTAAGTGCAAGGACCGATCACGTCACTTTTTTCCAGCACTATCGAATGGTCACTAAACAAATGGTCATAAGTCGAGGACTATTTATTTATTTTTCAAATTTGTATCACTACCTGTAAAAACTACCTATAAAAACTACCTTTTTGAAATCTTAAGGCTGCTATCATCTCTCTCCCTGAACTAAGGCTGATCTACCATGTTCAAGTATATTTAGCTTGCATATAAAGCAAGCTAAATGGAGAAAACGTGGTTGTGTTTTTAAAAGGTAAACTGCGCTGAGATTTCTTTTACTGACAAATGAAATAAAAAACCGTGTAGCATGCAGAGTGTCAACACGGGCAATATCAAGTTTTCAGCAGCCGACATTCTATAAAACCACTTGCGGACAGACATGGACCGTTCAACCGTCCAGTTCCAGACTCACTGCTGTTCATGTCTTCTGTCCTCACATGTACAGACAAGGCATGGGCACCTACCGTTCTAAGCCATGATGCAGTTGGTCTAGTTTTGGTTTTGCATGCCATGTGAACTCATTAACATGGGTTTATCAAAGGCCTTAGTGTGTTGGGTGACTTCAGTCATTTCAATAAACCACGTTTAGGCAAATCATTATTTACTGTGACACAGACTGCGCACGGCCAAACTCATTCAGCTCACTCACGGTGCTGACTTAGGCATGTTAGTGGGATCTAGAGGTACAGGTCAAGAAATGTTAAACGAGTATTTCACAAGGATATATACACAGGGTTATCTGCCTTGATTTTGTTTTATTCCAGTTCATGGACATTTTTTTGCTTTAAATACATTTAATGACACCTTTGTCAGTCAAAAATCAAACAGAATTCTTTTCTAAAATGTAGGCATTGTAAAGCAGCAGCAGATCATCAGTGTTTCTGACATCTTGAAAAGTAATACACAGGGAGTCAAACACAGGCATTGCCTCATCCCTACACATCTTAATCAAAGACAACTACGCATGAACTTGAAGGCGCAATTCCACCATGTATTAACTGTGGATAGGTTCATCCCTCCACAGATTAATCTAATTCTTCCCACAGTAGACTCAGGCCTTGTTCAGAACATGCTAAGTTATTAGTCTAGTGCTTAAGGCACCAGGCTAGAGACCAGGAGACGGTGAGTTCTAGTCCTGCCTTAGGCATGAAAGCTGGCTGGGTGACCTTGGGCCAGTCCCTCTCTCTCAGCCCAAGAGCCAATCAGGCGTGGTATGAGAGTTCTAGGCCCGCCTTAGGCATGAAAGCCAGCTGGGTGACTTTGGGACAGTCCCTCCCTGTCAGCCCAGCTCACCTCACAGGGTTGTTGTTGTGGGGAAAATAGGAGGAGGAAGGAGTATTAGGTATGTTCCTTGCCTTGAGTTACTTATAAAAAATAATAAAGGCGGGATTAAAAAACGTTAAAGTGCTTTGTTAGCTTTAAATGTAGCCTATTCTCTGAGTCAAACTACTTTAGTTGGTAAACCAGCATACAGTAGTACCGTGTTGTGTGAACCCAGCCAATTGCTATTTGGTCACTAAAAATGGTTACAAAAAACCATGACTTAGCATAATGTGTGAATCCTGCCATACATTCCTTTTTTACATGCTAAAATATTCCAGGTATTAAACCCAAGCAAGTTGCTAGATGACAACTAACCTTTCAGGCACCACCGTAGCCGAGGGAAGGGAGACGCCAAGGGAAGCCAAACTCACATGTCCTCCTGTGCCATTTTTGTTAGAGCAATCAGATCCTGTTGGTGGGGAAGAAAGATGGAAATGAGGAAAATCACGACTGAGGCATTTTCTATCCTTCTCGCTTTTAAAAAGTGTCTTGTGTTCAAAGCAGTGGTGGTGGGAAAAAAATGCCAGGAAATGTTCCATAGGAAAATTTTCATCTAACGTCACTTATGTTTCTATACACATTCGTTAACATTTTCTGGAAAATGCACATTAATTGGTTTAAGCAACATCCTCTCTGGTTAAGAGATGGAAGGATTGATCTGAATAAATTTATATGGCTGCCCATCTCTCAGATGTGACTCTGGGCAGCTGACAAAGTTTTCTAAAAATACAGTAGAAATACAACATAAAAAAAACATTTCACAACAAACTGAAACACAAGGTGGCTACCAAATACACCATGCACCAACAGAGTGGACTCAATTATTCTCCCAACCCCTGTGCCCAGGAGAACAGCCAAGACTTCAAGGTTTTCCAGAAGGTGAGCGGAATCAGGGCCAGCCTAACATCAGGTGGTACAGCATTCCAGAGGGCAGGTGCAGCTATGGAAAAGTCACACTTCTTGGGTCCTGCTAGATTGATGGGACTCAGAGCTTGCTCCTCCTTCCCAATCTAATGGGGCAGGTAGAAACCATGGGAGAAAGGTGGTCCCTCAAATACCCTGGTCCCATGCCATGTAGAGCTTCAATTTTTTTTTAAAAAAAAGCACCTTGAATTGTACCCAGAAGCAAAATGGAAGTCAGTGCAGCTTGTGGAGCAAAGGTGTAACATGGGCATACGGAGGCATCCCCATCATTGCAAATGTTGCTACATTCTGGACCAAATGAATCCTCCAGGCATTCTTCAAGGCAGCCCCATGTAGCATGCATTGCGGTAATCTAGTCAGGAGGTGACCCAAGGATGAATGACTGTGCACTGTGCCCCCTGATCCAGGAAAGGGCGCATTTGGTGCACAACACAAACTGTGCAAAGGCCGCCCCTGGCCACAGCCACCACCTACTCTTCAAGCAGGAACTGTCAGTCCAGGAGGACCCCCAAATTACACACCAGTTCTGTCTGGGATAGTTCAACCCTATCCAGAACTAAGGATGGAAAACCATTGAGTCCAGGAGGGAGGACTTAACACCCAAAGCCACTCCATTTTGCTGGGTTGAGCTGAAGCCTGTTCTTCAGAGATCTTGGGGACGAGGCCTCATGCAACCATCTGAAGCAGCCTTTCTCAACTTTTTGACCCTGGAGGAATCCCTGAAATATTTTTCAGGCCTGGGGGAACCCTGGCACATTCAGGCTCAAATACAGGCCACAAGTACAAAACTATTATATTCGTTTCATGGGTAGGCCTGTCTATATGCACGAACAGTGTTCTTAAACTAAAAATCAAGACTGAAACTTACCTCTTTAATGTGAAGTTGCCTGAATTTGAAATATTTTTTTAAATAAATCGTGATCTCCCACAGAACCCCTACTGACCTCTCACAGAACCCTGGTTGGGAAACCCTGATCTGAAGAGCTGCTGCCCAGGAAAACGGGCCTTAGTCTACGGCAGCTGACAATATACCTGAGGCCTCCCCAGCCTAGTTCTGCAGCTCCCAGAACATGCCCCCCCTCCAGATTGCACTACTCAAATTGGGAAACAAATTTCAGATTTTTTTTAAAAAAGGCCTGAAAAGAATGGGTTAATCCAGGAGGTTCAGCAAAACAATTTGACTAAAGGACTTTCCCCATCCCCACATAAAATGATTTTTCAAAGAGCCAATCATTTCAGCCCCACTCCCTTTCAGGATATCACCATCTTGCCAAATTCTGCACCAAGAAAAACTGAATTCCGAAAGCTTCATCAATTATGTTCAGTGAATTATTACATCATCACAACTCGTTCACCATGTGATAAGCTTTATACTGATTTTATCAATCATGAACCGAAGAGAAATAGAGTAGAGACAGAGGCCTGGGATCTCGCCTGTCCACTGGAAACCTTTCTAAACTCAATTTTCAAATGTAACTCACAAAGATTAGGAACCATGGAGCCCTTGGTGCTCTCTGAGCTTGGTTGTTTGCTTGCAGACACTTCATTACCGGACTAGGTAATATCATCAGCGCACTGATGATGTTACCTAGTCTGGTAATGAAATGTCTGCAACAAACAACCAAGCTCAGAGATGATGCTGCCTAGTTAGGCAACAAAATGTCTCCAAGCAAATAACCAAGCTCAGAGAGCACCAAGGACTCCACAGTTCAACCCTGAGCTACAGAGATTCTCTTTGATTGTGATTAGGAACTTGCTCTGTTTTTTTAAAGGCAGGAAATAAAAATGGAAGCCTGGATCCCCACAAAGATGATTTCTGGGTTCAATCACACATTCGGTATTTTTCTGCCCTCCCTTCGCATTCCAAGACCTGGTTATTTTAGATGAAGAACGTAATTCCATCCTGCAGCGGCCAGAACCAAGGCCCAGATCTGAAGACTGATCTCTTACCATCTCTTGCGGTGTGATCCAGGTGGCTTCCTGTTCCATTCACCACTTCTTCTTCTTCCTCTTCCTCCTCCTTGTCAGAATCCTGGACCAGAACTTGCCCAAAGCCTGTTCTCCTCCCCGGCGCAGGTGTTTCCTCAATGGCCAACGCACTGGCCTCCACTCTTTCCTGGGTGGGTGGCACCACCATGGAGTCCTCGGGGGATTCACAGTCCGCATCCGGGACCAAGATGAAGTACTGGCATCCCACATCTCCAAAGAGCAAGGTGTCCCCATCCTGAAGGCTGTACCGGACCTGAGGGATCAAGGTGACACGCTGGCGCCGAGTCCGGTTCAAGCTGCCCTGATCATACAAAAGGTGGGGACCGTGGGAGGAGGGGACCTCGATCACGGCATGTGCTTTGGAAACAGAAGAAGCAGGCAAGCAGACGTCACAGCTTTCCAAACGACCAATGATGTTCTGGCCAGGGTAGATCCAGAAATCTAGAAAGAGAGAATAGATTTGAAAGGAGCCTGCATTCTGCCCTTCTTTGGGAGATCTGTTTTACTTTCATGCAGGGGGGCCAAAAAATGCAAGATGGCAGCCACAACCATGTGATGAAAGCCCTGCCCCTTTTAAAAACTGCATCACAATTTACCTAAATGGGCAGGGCTTTGATCACATGGTTGTGGCTGCCATCTTGAAGTTTTTGACCCCCACTGTGAAGACCCCCCTACTTTCATGGTTGCCACTGAAACTTATTTTTACTTAAGCCAATGGTTAAATCAAGTGAATAACCCTGGCAAAATCAGTGGCATGCAAAAGGAGTGGTCATAAAAATCTTAGCTAGCTTATATCCAACCTTTCCCCATCACCAGCTTGGATCCTGGAAACCTTTCCATGCTTTCATCAAGGTAGGTCAAAAGATTTGCTCAGTGGTTTAGTCATGAAGTGAAATAATGATTATTTAAAAGATATAAGGCATTCCATCTGTTGAATTTTTAGATTAACTCCCATTTCTGGCATTCAGAACAGAAAACTCATGAAGGGATGTTGTTGCTGTTGTTAGGTGCCATCACACGAGTCGTTTACAACTCATGGTGACCCTATGTATAACAGAGCGAAATGCTGTTCGGTCTTGCGCCAGGGATAACCATGCATAAGTGAGAGCCAGCTTGATCTAAGTCAAGGTGCTGAACTAGAATCCAGGGAACCACAAGTTCTAATCTTGATTTGGGCACAGAAGCCAGCTGGGTAACTTTGGGCCAGTCCCTCTCTCTCATCCCTAGGAAGAAGATGGCAAGGGAAACCTCTTCCAAAAATGTGACCAAGAAAACTGCAGGGACCCGTCCTCAGAGTCACCAGGAGTTAGGCTTGACTTGATGGACCATTACATGCATATGTAAGCGAACCACTTTTTGTCCCTCCCTCTGTCTGCATGCCCAGCATTGCTTCCTAACTGCCTAATCAATGTCAGTCTAAAGAGGCCCAATGTGCATGGGATGGATACATATAGGAGTCTGTCCATAAGGATGCTAGCCCTAACTGACCAGGCTCACGCAAACATGAAAAGAGCTATATGCATGTTCTCCTAAGCAGCCCATTCAGATTGACCATGATTACCTGACACTTGGGTGACATGACTGATTGGGACATGTAAAGAGTTACATGTACATTTAGTACTAGCGGATACCAAAATGCTTAAACAATTCACTCATTTCTACAATCACTGAACTCAAAATACATATGATTTCTAAACTGAATTCTTCACCACAAAAGCAAGTCATTAAGTCATTCTTAACTGATCAAATACTCAAGTATCACAGCAACAACTCAACAGCACACAAAAGAAGTTGTATAAGAACTGCTCTCATGTAAGAAAAAACACACTACAATAACCCAGAACTCCAAAAAGCAGAAAGTAACTATATAACATGTTCTAATATGAGGGGTACCCATGCAACTTCATCAACAGTTGTTGTTTATTTGTTCAGTCGCTTCCGACTCTTCGTGACTTCATGGACCAGCCCACGCCAGAGCTTCCTATCGGTCGTCAACACCCCCAGCTCCCCCAGGGACCAGTCCGTCACCTCTAGAATATCATCCATCCATCTTGCCCTTGGTTGGCCCCTCTTCCTTCTGCCTTCCACTTTCCCTAGTATCAGCATCTTCCCCAGGGTGTCCTGTCTTCTCATTATGTGGCCAAAGTATTTCAGTTTTGCCTTTAATATCTCATCAACAGTTGACCATCCATCAAACAAACAACTACACAATCCATGAAAAGGATCTCTACCACATATGAAAAACATCTCTGAAACCACTAAAAGGCTACTACAACCCCAGGCATCATAATAGCCCATGTTGTTGTTGTTGTTTATTCATTTAGTCACTTCCAACTCTTCATGACTTCATGGATCAGCCCACGCCAGAGCTTCCTGTCAGTCATCAACACCCCCAGCTCCCTCAAGGATGAGTCCGTCACCTCTAGAATATCATCTATCCATCTTGCCCTTGATTGGCCCCTTTTCCTTTTACCTTCCACTATAATAGCCCATAGACCAACAAAAATCTATCCAAAGGATCCTAAGCAAACTCAAAGGCCCAACAGCCAAAGAAGACCAAACAAGTGTCAATTACAACATAAAGTGCAAGGAATTAAAAACCACTGTGTGGGGCAAATAGACAGAAAATAAAGAAAATGCATCCATGAACATCAACTGGCAGTCAGAAGACGTGATGAAAACTCCTTAGTATTCCAAAGTACTAATATATTCAACCACAATTTCAACTGGGGAAACTGTAGACATCTTAGACCAAGCTAGATTAAAAAGCTAAGAGAATTCCTGGAGGCAAAGCATTCTGAGAAATAAACCATTTAAGAGACACACTGAGATCTATAAGCTCTATCTACAAACCATTCAAGAAAGGAAGCAACTGAAGATTAAGGGAAGGAACAAAGATTCCTAAGCTCATCAGTCTTCATCACATGCCAATTAACAACACCCAGATAAGCAGGAACCAGCACCAGATAAACAAGAACGATCAAAGAAGAAACAATACCCCATTCAAAAAAATGGTCAAGGAAGAAATAATATCCTATCAAGGGTGGTAGGACAAGCTACCAGGTATAAACAGCCAACAAACTCTACTCCCCCACACCTTGATGATGTTATGTAGCCTGCTAATGAAAGATCTGCAGGAAGTGAAGCAAACACAGGGAACATTAAGAACCTATCATTCATCCAAAGTAACAACCAGCAAGCATGTGGTACGTAACACACCTGTAACTGCATTATTATTGTAACATACCAATGTTATTATAGACCCTGACTTAGGAAAGGAGCACACTCTACAGTAAAATACACTTACACATGTATTTATTCTCTTAGTTATTCACAATTTTATGTCATGCCCTTCAGCCAGAAAGGATCCCCAGAGTAATTTACATCTCAATAAAAGAACACAGTCTATCCGCTCTCAGGATTATACCAAAAAAAGGCATGAAACAAAAGAGACATGAAAAAGGTAGGGGAAAGGAATACAAGAATATTCCGGTATAATTTTGAATCATACACAGATAAACAGTTGATGGGGTCACCCAGCTTTTTATCACACCACCTTCTATGACCTGATGCAGCTCCAATCATGGTGGGGGAGGGGAGGTATCAAAATCATCAACATGCAGACAGAGGGTTGCAATGCAAGCCTCACCCCTTGTAAATATGCATACAGATGTGCATACAAAGCAAGGGGCAGGGCTAGCATTACAAGGCTCCAGGCACCATCTTGCCAATTTTGATCCCTTGCTTGCAGACGCCACTGGAGTGATCGAATAGCTGATGACAGCTTGGGGAGAAGCAATGCCCGAAAACTGGATTCTTGGGAAGGCTGATGGTAGACGTTCTTTCTCTCGCTCTGCTGCATTGAAAGCATCAAAGACAGAAATGACAGAACATCTGGTACCTCAGCAGATCGGAGACCCCAGACACAGTTCTATAAATGATCCAAAGCTGCCAGCAAAGAGGCATCCCGTGTCATGTCTTGCACTCAGTGCGAGGCGTTTTCCCCAGTTCTATGGGATTGACACTAGATCAACAGTACAAAAGATACCACAACTAAAGGTGGATACAAAATCTGACAGAAACCAAAGATGCCAACTGATTGGTGAAGGTGGTGGGCTCTGGGTGGGTTTATTTATTTATTTTATTTATTTATCAAATTTGTCACTGCCCATTTCCTCTCACTAGAGGGACTCTGGGTTTGCACAAGTCACCAAGCTAAAATGTGGCTGGCTAGGTTATGGCTGAGTGGGTGCTGGGTTGGTAAATAAATTATGGTTGGGCCATTGGCACAAATACAGCCTCAGTATCTTTGTAAGGACTAACTTGGCATTAGCTGTGAAAAAAAGATGACTGGCAGTTGAGAAGCAACTGCTCTACATTCAAGGAACTCAACACGGAAGAGTTTATTACGAACTTGTTGAAAGCCTGCTACATTCTTGCTTATTTGTGCCTGACAGCAGCCTTCCTCACCTCAATCCTTCCAGGTGCTTTGGGTTGCCATTCTCAGCCAGGGTGGGGGAATCTGGGACTTGTAGTCCCACAAACTTGGAAGCTACCAGGTCAGCTGGAGCTCTAAGGAAGACCCAACTCCAGAATTCCTTACCTTTCTCAGGGCCGTACTTGCTGCTAAGCAGATGCAGGCGCCCCACGGGTTTGGGGGTCTCCCCGGCAGCATCAGACCCATCAGTGGAATCGCCTTCTCCATCCCAGTCCAGTAACTGAGTTTGTTCCATCCTGCAATAAAGGAAAGAAATGATCTCCTGCGCAGTGGAAACCTGCCCCGCTCCGCTTTCTAGATCCGAATCGCCCTTTTCCCTTCCCTGCATTAATTCGCTCCCCGATCCTGGCGATGCCCCCAATTCCTGGTTCCCCCCGACCTTATTGGGCAGCCAACTTTTTTAGAGGCATGGCCCTTTAAGCCTTAAAGCCGCCGCTGCCCTTTCCCGGCTAAATAACGGTAAGCCGGTGAAGGACCCCACAGCGAAAGCCAGAAAAGGCGATGGGGGAAATGACCTTTCTTGCCCCCCTCCTCCGAGCACCCTAAAAGCTAAGTAGGGCGACCGCTCTTTCTGGTCGTGCCCCACCTCTCTCCGCAGGAACGGTTTTCATTCGTCCATTCTGCTGTCGTTTAAAAGCCTTCCTTCTCTTGATTGGTCCATTCGAGTCCTGGAAAACGGAGAGTAAACGGTCCGGCCTTCTCCCCGCTTGCCCGAGAACCAATGAAAGACCCCAAGGGAAAAAGATCATAGAGAGGAGAAACGCCAGGCTAGAGTGTATTATCAATGCGCCCCTGGAGGGCAACTATAGAGCTGCTTTTCAAGTCTAGGCTCCATTATCTGAGTTTTCTATCATCTGTTTTGGTCTCCACGCAGCAGAAATCGAGGCTCTTCGTTGGAAATAATATTGCTAATATTGCTCAAGCTGCCGTAGGACTGCTGCCACTGCCACCCTAAAACTGCTAGATCTGGGCTGCAAAAATCCGGACGGCCGGTGGGTGGCAGCCAAGTGTCTCCCGGTTTTCAGCCCAGAACTGAAAGCCGTAGTTTTGCCAATTTTCATGCAAAAGTTCATGCAATTTCCAATTCAGATCCTTGGGGGGGATATTTTTTTAAATGAAATAATGGACCCTTTGTATTTTTTCCCTAATTTTGTCCACCCATTTATGTTTCTCCTGAATATGCTACAGTACTTGCAGTTAGGTTTAGAGTCATACCCATAATTAGATTAGCTAAATTTTGTTTCTGAAGATTCTCATTTGCCTCCTCCTCCTCCTCCTCATTAAATTGGCAGTGTTAGAGATGAAGTTATATATTTCTTCCAATATGGAAATCCCTCTGCTCTCAGAGGAATGCATGTAATTACAGGAGTGCATCTTTTCCTATTTGCAGTGATTCCTTCCTTCCTTCCTTCCTTCCTTCCTTCCTTCCTTCCTTCCTTCCTTCCTCAATTTATATGGCAACCCATCTGAAATTCATGACTCTGGGCAGCTAACAATATTAAAACAAAAAGCAGAAAGAATACACAAAAAACAGCAGCCAGGGTAAAAACAAATACAACAATCACAAATTAGCATAACTAATGTACAGACTCAGCCACACCAACTAGCCCTCAGGCCCAGTGATCTCTTCCTCTGTCAGAATATAGGAGTTCATTAAAGAATATAGGAGTTCACACACAAATACAATAAATTCCACTTTTACTTGTTCCCAGTTGTGTGGAAGACAAAACAATATACTAATCCCTAAAGGTGTTGGTATGCTGTGAGAATAAACCAGCTAACTGTATTTATTAAACACCATTTGTACTTTATAGAATAATCCAACATTGGTTAGGTTTACACAACACAAGCCATAAACCAAACCAACCATATTAGGGCTTAGCATATTCTGAGCACCCAGCTATTATTTTGAATTCTTGCTCCAAGTGAGGCACTGTGAAGCATCGGAGCCATGATGGAAAGTATGTAAAATCCATCCTGTTGTGATTTAGGCAGCCACTGATGTTATAAACTGTAGTGTAATGTAAAATGTGAACCCCACCCTTCTGAACCTGGGAGGGAGGCAACAGTATCTGCATGCCTTTTGAGCTTTTTATAAAAGTAAAAGAAAAAGAAGACCACAAGAATTTATCTCTTATATACCAGTCAAAATTGGTCTTGCTTTTATATTCATGTTATACATGCGATGTTATTATCTCTTCAATATTTGTCTACTTTTTTAAAAAGGGAAATTAAACAGCATACAGTATGAAGTCCAAATTCCTAAACTGAGATGCTTGGTGGTAAAGTACTTGTTGAAGAGTAAAAAGAGAGGTATTTTTCTAACCTTTATATGGAAAAGGGGTATCCACCCGAACTTGTATTCTCAGAGGGCGTTTTGAAATCATAAAAGTGCATAATCTGTTCTGCTGTTTTTCTGTTAAATTTCCAAACCACTGGCATATAAGTAAAAGAGTGCGATCATCCATAAATCCAATTAAGTCTTCCACAGCAAAATCAATATGGATAGAATGATGCCTTTCCTGAAAGGAGCACATGAACACATCATTTGAACTCAGATTGCTTTTTGTTTACCCTAACAGTTAGCTGAAATCACCAGTTTCTTCTAAAAAGACATTGGTGTCCGATAATCGGAAGGCATCTGGTAGCACCTTTTCCAACTAACGAAAGCATAAGCTTTCATGAGCTTCAGCTCGCTTCATCAGATGCCATGGAATGGCTAGATCAGTGTTTCTCAACCTTGACAGCTTGAAGATGTGTGGACTTCAACTCCCAGAATTCCCTAGCCACCCATGTATGGAGAAGACGTTTAAATAAAATTTGGATGGCACCTTCAAGGCTGGTCTTGAAGGCACAGGTTTGGAGCTGCACTCAGTAAAATAAAGAGGGGGGCCTTCAGTACAGTGAAAAATCAAATAATATATATAACAATTGAAAGTGCCACCTATTCTGGTAAACCCATAATGTCTAGAACTGAAAATTGCCTAAGTGCAACCCTGCTCTTTCTGGTATAAAAGCTCTGGAGATAGTGTGTGAATCCATTTGAGGGAGGATCAAATTCCAACAATAATCAAAACCAAGCTTCAAACAGAGCAAACGATGCACATCAAAAGCAATGTTCTGGAAGGAGGCCAAATGCATAAATCCTAAGTGCTATTAAAAGCGCAGGGGAACAAAATGGACATTGCTTGGTGCCTAAATTATTCAGAGGTACAGTACATAAATGCCCCTGATGTCAACGCAGCTTGCTTTTGAATAAAGAAACCTCAGAATTTGCTTTCACTGATCTGACCTCAGTTTTGCTCCCACAGCTGACACATGTCAGCTTCTGAAACATACGTAACCAGTTTCTTGAGAGAGAAAACTTTCCAAACTGTCCTTTCAGTGTTCATGCATCCTTCTGAGCAGTTTACTGTGATTTCAAACATCTAAATTAAATTAAAACATTTAAAATGTTTACAATTTACATTTTTACAATGCTAATACATTGTAAAATAATGTATCAAATAACATTAACTATAGATATAACTGTGGTTGCAAGAAATATTAAGCTCCAGTTAACAAAGGGCATCTCACACCTGGGATTTGCCTGCTCCAAGATGCGCTCTGTATTTCCATGATATTGTCACTTTTGGCTCATCTTTAATCCACTGCAAAAGCTGGTTTTTATTTTTTTAAAGGCGCTGTGGATGTAGTGAATGAGCTGCTTTCTCCAAATTTGAGGGAAAAGAAGGCTTAACACCTAATGGCTTTTCATAGCAACTACTTGGATGGATGGATGGATGGATGGATGGATGGATGGATGGATGGGAGATTTGCAGACAACCAGACAAATACCTGCAAAGTAAAATAAGGATTGAATAACTCAGCAAGAACTTTATTTTATTTATTAATCATATTTCTATCCTACCCCAATCCAAAGATGGACAGCTTACCTAAAATAATAACATTTAAAATATCCACGGTACAATTTTTAAAATGAATGAGCGGTCATAAATAGTGACAATAAAGCAGGACGAAACCAAGTCAAGAGTAATAGCATTAAAATAAAAATGAAGATGGCCACATCAGATCAGGGTTAAGACCCTTCAAAAGAGTTGTTTTCAAAAGTTTTCAAAAAATCAAGATGGGAATTTATATTTCTTGCTTTTAACATGGAGGCTGGTATCCTGAGCGGTTGGATAGTGGAAAGGATGGCAATTGGGAAGTGGCCAAATGCATGGTGGGATGCCATTGTAACCCACATCGTGCATAACTCCTTAACCAAAGACTTAGGTTTACTGTGTTATCCAAACCCAGAGTGGCAGTCATTTTAGATTTACTGAATCTGGCAATTGTAACCTGGGCTTCTGTACTGGGGTAGAGGGGTGCAGTTAAGCTAAGCTGTGTGAACGTGGCAAGTGAGAGAGACTGACTGGTTCCAAATGCATGCAACAGATAAAGCATAATGTTAAATAAAATATTACAATGCTAAAAGCCAATGTGATAGAGATTAAGATGTTGGAATGGGATCAGGGAGGCTCAAGTTTATGTCCACACCCAAATCCTGAAATCCACTGGGTGACCTTGACTAGTCACTATCTTTCAGGATAACCTACCCCACAGGGCTGTTGTAAAAAAAACAAAAAACTAAAGGAAGGAGTGCTATGTATCTTGCCCCAGGTTTCAGGAGAAAAGGTGGAGTATAAATCAATCAATCAAGCAAAACTTACAGTACAGGCAAAAGCTTGCTAAAACAAAAGTACCTTCAGTAGCTGGCAAATTACAAAAAGGAAGCCATCTATTCTTCACCAAGTATTCCATAATACTAATTGAGCCACTGAGGGGACTCTGTCTCTTGTCATTATTTGTTGTTCTTCTGTTCTAAGTATGCTTATAATTCTTTATAATGCGCTAACAGGAATCATAGCACCATCTTCCTATTTGTTGTGTAGTTTGAGAGTATCAAACACACCAGAAAGGACCTGTCATAAGCCAGAGTGGGTAGAGTTGAACTCTGGGGTGATTTGCAAGAGATCTCCAAAGCTATTTTTAATGATTAAAGTTTAAAAAGAGAATAATATTCAAGGGAGGGAGGTGAGACCACACTGGTCCTGAGCTAACAGCTCATCTCTAAAGATCAGTGTTTCATCTATAAATTAAAAGCACCAATAACTGATGGCTTTCGAGCTGGTCCCAGTTGAATTCTGCTAGTCAACTTGAAAGAAATCTTGTCACACCCTCTTTTCCAATTTTTTATCATTAACAACAACCCTGTGAGGTAGATTGAGCTAAACAGTAGTGACTGGCCCAAAGTCACCTACTCAGCTTCCATGATTTAAGCCAAGGTTCTTCTTCAGTCCCTTAACCACTGCATCATATTGGCCCTCCCAGTTTTAAAGGACAGCATTAAGACCCCTGATGTCCTGCAACTGAATTCACCTATAGATCTATACATACCATAGTATCAGTCATAAGCTATCAGTTTGTGTTTGTCTGTAGGCCAAAATGTCCTAGTTAAAAAAGAAATCAGAACAGATCTTGTGATCTGCCCATTCTTCGTTTAGCCACCCTCCAGTTGTTTAAATTCTATGTAGAGCCGGGGGGAGAGGTTGAGTAACAACTAAAAAGACACCAGAATTTCTAATTATATGACTTTACTCCCTGTAATATTAAAGTTTATTTCAGGAAAGAAAAGATCCCTTATCCCAATGTTATAATTTGCTTTGATTCTGTTTGTCATGGACGGCCAAGAGAGGGGATGTTAACCCAGAACCCAGGCCTTGGTGCTTGATGAAAGCCACCCGAGGTCAAGATAATGAGAGCTTTTGATTTTCCTCTGTCCTCTGATCTAAAGGACACAAAGGGCAAGATCCAGGACCAGGGCTCTTCTGAACTTCAGAAGTAAAACGCCACTGTCATCCAGGGTGGGAACTGGCAGGAAACAGTGCCAGCTTAAAGAAGGGCTGACCTGCATTCCAACTCTTCTCCTGCCTTGGCAACCAAGCAGACAGGGGGCAGGGGGGGTGTCTCTCTGCAAAAGAAACAATGAGATAGGGTGGAAATGCCTCCTTTGGTGCCAGGAACTAGCAGGTGCCAGAAGAACTGGCACTCAAAAGATCATCTTCCCCTCCTTCTCTCCTGCTTCTCCTGACACTCATGGTTGGCCAAGGAATTAGAGAAATGGCTTTTTGGCCCAATAGAAAAACCCAATTCTCCCACTTCCAAAAGGCAAATGGCCCTGAAAGTCAGTGGCCAGGAGCCAGAGGGTTGGCAGGCTCAGGTAGCTAATGGGAACAGGGAAGCCTCTGCGCCAGCATGTTGTATTTCAGACAAACTGGACAGCACAGCTTGTGCCAGGAGCTGGAAACCACCACTCTGGAAGCATGGCAATAAAAAGCAGGTGGAGTCTCCTTCTGTGGTGGGTCAGGGGCAGGTGAAGGACAACACTGTATGTTCCTGGCATCAACAAAACAGTTGGCAGGGTGTCTTCACGCAGGACAAGACATACAGATGAGTGCCCAGTGAGAAATTACAGGTGGTCCTCAGGTTACAAGGAATTTCCATCAGTAAGCAATGCGGTCATAAAGTGCAATGCCACAAGACTGCATTGCTTAGCAACAGCAATTCTGGCAGTCCCAGTTGCCATTCTTAAGTGAGGACCGCGCAGGTCATTAAGCGAGGGCCTCACGTGATTGCGACTTCTGACTTCCTGCTGGCTTCCCCCTTTGACTTTGGTTGTAGGAAGCAGGTAGGGGATGTCAGAAATCATGATCACATGACCACAGCTTGCTGTGACATCATAATCGTGAGGCAGACACTAAGCAATCACGTGGCTGCAGGGACGCTCTGACGGCCAGAACTCTGAGGATTGGACGTAAGTACCATTTGTTCAGTGCCATCGTAACTTCAAATGGTTGCTGAACAAATGGTCATAACTCGAGGTCTACCTGTATTGTAAATATTTTGGTGTCTCATCTATTTTGGTGGGGAAAGGCAATGGCTGTTTTCATAGCCATGGTTAAATTAACACACATATTTTTCAATTAACCCAGGTTTATGCATGTATACAACTTATTTAACTTAGATAACTATTTGGTAATAATTCAATGTATTAAATGAACCAAGGCAATTATTTAATTCAGTAATCAGGTTAAATGTATTGTTTAACCAGCCAACTATAAGCTGATCACATGGTTAACACAACCCACTGGGATACAACGGTCAATGTGTCAAGCAAACCCAGCTTAAATGAAAAAAAATCTTCCTCCAAAATTAACATGGTTTTACTGTAGTATGGGCTGGGTGAAAAGCTACTGCATCATCCATTTCGGTGGCATCCTAGATTGTGGTACTATGGTTTTATCTGATAATGACTGGGATAAAGTAAAAAGCAGAGTTTCTAGTATTCTCTCCTGATTTGATTTGGAAAAATGTGCTTTTAAATTAGAAGCTCTGATCTTGCACTGACTCAGCACTTTCCATACATTATTTGGCCTGTCTAGGTTACCAGGGATTCAAGATGGTGATTTTCCACCCCTACCTCTGTTGAGAATCAGAAATCCAGAAGAATCAATGTGGGGAGTTGGGAGCTCCAAGTTCTATCTTGATATTTAGAAGACACACAGATCCAGCTTGGGATGCATAAACAGATGTTATCCAAGATACCTCCAATGTCTGTTGTCAATTACAAGCTGCCTGGGAGCAGTGTTGAGGAGCAGTATCCCTAACACAATATTAAGAAGTCTGGATGTATTGGTATCAAGACATTATCAAATGCACAGACACCCAGAAGAAAGGTTCTTCATGGATATCTCCCTGTTTTGGAGCTCTAAGTAGCAGGAAAGAGGAAGTATCTGTTTCTGAACTGCACTGTCAGAAAAGGAGGTGTGTGAGTGAGTGAGAAAAGGTGTGCGTGCGTGTGTGTGTGGTTGAGAGACAGTCTTCACACAATATTTAGCCATTATGTAGATTGCTTGGTTTTGGCTTAACATGTTGTACCAACCTATCCATTGCAGCTTATATTATTTTATACTGTGTATTTTATATCTTATATCTTACATTTATATTTTACATATTATATTTTGGAGTCCTTGGTGCTCTCTGAGCCTTGTTGTTTTCTTGAAGACGTTTCGTTGCCAGACTAGGCAACATCTTCAGTGGCAATATTCACTTCGATTGATATTATATTTTGTTTTTATTGTATTTTATTCTTTTAGCTTTATTGTAAACCACCCAGAGTCCCTCCTCTGGGGGAGATGGGCAGTGGCAAAATTTGATTGATAAATAAATAAATAAACAGGCATGTTGTGCAAACCCAGCCCACTGTAGTTTAGTCAGCTATGATTAAACCACAGGTTAGTACAATGTGTGAACCAGTCACTGGGATAACTCTCTGTATGCATTTACTCACCCCCTACTAGTAAGTGATTCCTCAAACATTTCCTCCAAGTGTAGACAGACAGGGAAGATGGCCCTTGGAGAAACAAAAACTGGGAATGCTTTCTTTCTGAGATCCGAAGGAGGCCTGTGATCATCACAATGCCCACCAGACTTTAACTCACCCTATTTTTAATCATTTCAATTATAAAATACATGCCAAACTCCCATGCAAGAAAACAAAGCATCTGCCCCTAGAATCATCTTTATTCCCAAGAATACCTTTGGGTTTCACTGGCATTCTCAGAACATGAAGAACAGCTGGTTACAGCCCAGTGCCATGCTTGGACGTATGTCCCTCTGCCAGGGTATGGGGGGCATAAGGACAAGATGGGTTGGCAGGCCGCATCTTGAGCAGCCATAATGTCAGGGAGCAACTTCTCCCATTTGCTTTCTGATCAATCTATTTTTTGTGGCCATCTAGCAAATGAGACTGACTGTAGCCATCTAGATAGGCATTTGGTTAATGGACAAAACCACAGGGCAGCCATTTTGTGGCACTGCTACATTAACCCCAAACTAGCCAACCCCATTTTAGCCCAGTGACTTATCTGAACCCAGTCTTATGTAGAGTAGTTGAGGATTCAGTAGCATGCAAATCCAAAAAACTGGGGGGGAAAGAGAGGAATAAAGCTTGGTTAGGTTATCAAGGGTACACACTAGGCCAAAATAGAGCTTTGTAGAGTTGACAGAAGCAGGCTGTATGGTCAGATTACTTGTCTCAGCAGGTATGCTTCTTATGCTCAGCTTTCAGTGGTTCTTGAAAGCTTCACTGGATGACTTCTGCTCATCCTGACTGGACACTGAGAGCAGACAAGAAAAAAGAACTTCCTTACCTCATGTCTAATTGACCTAATTCATTACCCTAAGCCACTAACTTGGATAGCTTTAAAAAGGAAATGGATACATTCACAGAATACAAGTCAACTAGGAGCTATTGGTCTAAGCCAGGGTTTCTCAACCAGGGTTCTGTGGCACCCTCGGGTTGCCTGAGAGGTCACTAGGGGCTCCATGGGAGATCACGACTTATTTAAAAAATTATTTCAAATTCAGCAACTTCACATTAAAGAGGTAAGTTCCATTCCTTATTTTTAGTTTAAGAACATGGTTCATGCATATAGACAGGCCTACCCATGAAACGAACATAATAATTTTGTAACTTCTGGCCTATTATATTTGAGCCTGAATGTGCATGGGTTCCCCAAGGCCTGGAAGATATTTCAAGGGTTCCTCCAGGGTCAGAAGGTTAAAATACAATGTTCTCTCTGAGTTTGGGGTAGCATACCTCTAAATACCAGTTGAAGAGGATCAAAAGTGGGAGAAGGGTGTTGGTTGGTCCTTGTGAAAAGACACGTTGACCAAGATGGGCTTTTGTGTATAAAATAGAGAAAGCCCAAAGTAGTGATGAGTCAGGAAAGATGAGCTTCGCGTGTGTGGAAGGAAGCCGCTGCAGAAAACGCAAGTCTTAACTGAGGGACTTAAAAGGAAAAAGCAATTTAACAACTTGGAAAAAGAACACACAGTGAAAATTTATGGGATGAGGAAACAAAGAGAAATTTGAGCAGAGTGGAAAAAGGTCCTGAGGGAAATCAACAGAGAAATTCTTTGATAGCTGAGGGAATTGATCTCCTCAGGTAGGCAGCCTCGCAAAGCAAGAATGCGTGTCTGAATGGGGAGCAATTTCCTTTTTTAATGTTTTGATTGCTCAGGGGAAGGGCTGCATCTGCAGTGTTTGGGGGCCTACTGTTCCATTTTGCTTAGTTCTATTGAACACCACACAGGATATATACTGCGAAAAAATAGAAAAATCCCCTGCCCCGCCCACATACACAGGGGTTGGAAATAATGTAAAACCTCATATATGGTGACATGACTTAATGTAACATTTGCATCCCTCTAACCTGAAAGCTTAACAGAAGGTGGACGGCGTGTGTCATTCTGATTTTGCATAGTAAGAACTGCTGGCCTTCCCACTAGTAGATTTTATTAAAAGGCAAAACCTTTCATAAGCTACAGCTCACTCTTACACCTTTTATAATTATTTGTCGGTCTTAAAAGAGGTCTCCTGATTTTTGGCTAACATAGACTAATGCAGCTCTCCTCCTATAGTTTCCCCCAACTGTATTTTCTCTTTCAATCTTATTTTTTGGGAGGAATCATAGATGGGCTTGTATTTGTATTAATTAACCCCTCCTCAATCTTTTCCCAATCTGATACTATTATTGGTTCATTATCAGCAGCATTAGCTTATTTATACATTGTCTCTTTGTAGCAAGGTATGCCCCCAAGGGTTCACATTAAAATACAATATAGCAATGCAAAAACTATGACAGTTCCAAGGAAATTAATGAAATATTTCAGTAGTACATATTAAATAAATATACATTTGGTGTTAGGGCTATAAAACATTTTGCTGCTCTCCCTCAGTGGCAGCTAGCTAATTATCATCATGCCACCCCTAAACCAGAGTTTCTTAAACTTCTTTCCTCTCAGGAAAGAAGTTTCCCATTTTTAAAAATTATGGAGGACCCCAAAAGAGCTTTTGTTTGTATGGGTTATATTTATCAATATTTACCATATTAAAAATTAAAATTGACACATTCACAGTTGCTATTACTTCTCATGATTGTTCAATGTGATTTTAATGGATTGTATTATTTTTCAGCATAGACTGGTAAATAATTTTGATTTTGAGAAACCCTCAGAGGGTCTTGGGGGACCCCCAGGGGTCCTAGGACCACACTTTACGAAACACTGCCCTAAACTATTGCATTAAGGCCCAAATTTACAGCAGTAGTACAAAAGATACTAAGTAGCATAAAAACATCATTTATGTAAAGCCAGGAATGAACATGATTTCTTGTACAAGACATAAACCCCTAACTTTTCATGGTAACCTTTAGTGACTACCCAAGGAATAAATGCATTAACGCTTTTCCAGCTTAAATAAATACCTGGGGTGGGGGAAAGATACCCACTAAATCTTGCCCCCTCCCTGTTTCAAACCCTATTAGAATCTCCCTATTGTTCATATAGGCTACACGCCACAAGGAAGGGCCTTTAGCTAGCTAGACATTTTGGAGCTAAAACACAAAAGCTCGGAGCCTTTTAAAAATTAAGTCATTCCAGTAAATGCGTTTGTACCCATTTGCCTGGACTCTTATTGCGAGTATAGCAAGAGAGAATCCCGCATCGAAGACTGTAGCATAAAAGCACACCAGATCTCATGCCGTAGTAATGCGGAGGACGCAGAACCCTGTTTTATCGTTTCTCGTCCACTCGACCGCTTCCCACGCCCCTTCTCATTTTATCACATCCACAAAAAAAAAAGAGGAAAAATCGCAATTTCTATCAGCCCCCCTCTTCTGTCAGCTACCACACCCCAACTCTGCCTTCCCCCCTTTGATCACGTGGCTCTTCCTGCCCCCTGCCCTATCAGCAAGCGCTCCTGATCCCTTTCGACCAATCAGAGCGCGAGCCGACCGCCAGTTTATAAAAGCTTTGTCTGGTGCTCTGCAGGCTACGCCGCTGCCTCTTTGGAACGTTCGGCTGTCGCCGCCACGTTCGGAGGAGAGAACCTTGAGCTGCGCAGCGTTCTGTACTTAAAGGAGCAGCGGCGTCGGTCAAGCGCAACCTTTTTAAAAGCAGAAGCGCGGGGCGAGGCGTTAAGGCAGGCAAAATGAGGGAAATCGTACACATCCAAGCTGGGCAATGTGGTAACCAGATCGGAGCAAAGGTGAGGCTGGCGATTTTGTCCCCCGCCCCCTCCCCACGCGGACGGAGCGTTACCTTAATATCGTAAAGGTGAAAAAAATACCGGGAGGCGGGAAGCAAGATCACGGACGGCTCAAACGCTTTGCCACGTTGCTTCGCATCCCTTGCCACGGTGGCAAAACGGAAGTGCCCCCGGGGTGAGAAGCACGTGGCTGCGATTAATTTTGAAATAAGGGCTGCAGCAAGAGACCCTTTTGTTTAATCGCCGTTTCAAAACCGGGTGGGATAGCTATCAAAGCTGTTAACGGCGGCGCTGCATTTTCTCATAAAGGGAACGCCTCCAGATAAAGGCTATTGTCCCAGTGGAAAAGATTGGGGCCGGAGGCTGCTCCCCCTCCCCTGCTGAACCCATCTTTTCTTTTTAAAAGGAGGGGGCCGCCCCCTTTTAACGTGTACGATTGCTCGCCCTCCCTTGTTAATACTGCGATTTAGAAACGAACGGGATGAGACCCGACGGCGGAGGTCTCCCTGGGACTGCTCTCTTCCCTTTCCCTGCCGGGGGAGGGGTGATCAAATGCCCGCCAGCTAATCCGACGTCGCTTGTAAATTCTAGCGCCAAAGCGGCTGCGGGGAGGAAGTGCAATTTTGAAATACCTATCCGAGTTGAGTGAGAAAGGAGAACAAAAGCCGCGATGATTTTAGCGCCGGGATGGGGAGGGCGGGCTCTGCTCCTTTTAGCTGAGTCGCTGGTCATGGGTGTGTTAGGTGTCCGACCTATATGCTGAAGAAAAGCGAAGTGGGGCGGCAGGCTTCGAATTGAGGCCACGCAGCCGGAGAAAAAGACGGGGGAGGATTTCCAGACAGGGTGGTGTTGACTCCCCTGCCTAAAGCTAACGACGTCGTTTCGCCGTCCTTTGCTAGGAGCGAATCCAGTTTCCTCTGGGCGGTTTCGTTCCCTAGATTTTTTTTTTCTGTGCCCCACCCCGGATTCCTGATCCGTTTCAGAGGTCGGATGGAGAAATCAGAGGATCCAAGGGGTTTTCGGCCAGAGGCATGGCTCCCTATGAGACTAACGGGGTCCGTTTCCTAGTAAGCGCGAATAGGTTTGCAGGCGGGTCGCGAAAGTCTGTGTAGACTTACTCGGGAGTAAGTCCCGCGAGGTGCTCTCCCATTTTAAACTTAACCCCTGGGTAGGTTTTGAAAGGGGTTCCTTAAAAGGATTGTACCGGCTTTCTGGAAGGCAGTAATGGGCCTGTATAAATAAAACCGCCTTTCAAAATCTCTACTCCATAAATACAAAAAGGAGGACCCGGAATTCTGTTGAATATCTTGACCGGGTGTCAAGGAAGCAAGTCGATCTGCCGCCAGAGCAGCGACAAATACCCTCTTCCCATCAAGGCAGGACTTGCGTTACGATTAGAAAACAGCCTTCCTGTTCGGGAAAATCTGTTTATTGGGGGGGGGGGGCGTGAGTTCTGACTCTACCCCATTTGCTTATATGCTCCCTCAATCGCTTCTTCGACACTTCCTACTCTGACACTGTATCCCGGCTTGAAACACTCTTTCCTAACACCATCAGCGTGTCACCTTTGATTCGCCAAAAAAAGGGCGAAACGCGGCCTCCTGTCATTTTGTTGCAACCGGAGGCCTGAAACGCTACAAAGAGAGAGGTGGCTTTGAAAGGGAAATCCTCGTAGCGAAAGTCTGTTACTGATCGGACATCTTGGGCTTCCGCCCCTATTCCTCATAGGCAGGATGCTTTTCGCGGGGGGGGGGGTGATGGGAGCTCGAGTCCGGAGTATCCGGGGGGCGCCAGGTTGGGGAAAGCTGGCTTTCCAAGCTAGATGAATGCAATATTTCCTTTTTTAAAAATCGGCTTCCCCCGTTCAACTCTCACTGCAGAACGAATGCCATTACTGGCGCCAAATCTCCCGTCCCCTGTTTAATCCGCCCACCATTTTCCAGCCGCCTTTGTCTGCGGGCAGAGAAGCACGTGGCCGCCGGGCGTGCTCGCCTCCCGTCTCTCCACGTCTCTCCACGCTTCCTGGCCGTCCGTCGGTCCGAGCGCCCCTTCGCTCTCCGGCCGCCTCTTTCCCGCCCGGCCTGCCCTGTGCTGGCTGCAGCAGCTGCAGGGATGGGCTGGCGCGCGTGTGTAATGGCTGCTGCTTGGGTGGGACTCTTAAACAGAAGGAAACACCGGGCGGAGGTGGCGGTGCAGCATTTTCTAACAGCGGCGTGGTCTAAGTGGGCTCCATTTTTAATACTACCAGATCGGTCTTTTATTGAATACACGTTCTCCTTTTTTGCCTTGCTTCAAACCCCAGCGTTGCCTTCCCACCCGCTGAGCCTGGTCCTGCCAAACTCCTGTCATGTGCAGTGAATCCCGATTATAGGAAAGCCTTACACAGAGCTGTGGAAATTTCCCGGTTGCTCTTCCTGATTAGCCTGTAAAAATGAATAGGTCTCCTTCAGAGTGGGTGAGCCTGCAGGATGAAAGCTTGCTTGTGTTTTAGCTGAAGAGCGGAGGCTTAAAAGGTGTGTCTGGAAGATCAGAGCTAGAAACAATGGCAGGTATTTTGCCAGTGCCCGCCGTATTCCCACCCCCATCCCCCAAGGATAGATGCCCTGCGTGTTTATTTCTGTCTTTGGAACATTCACATAATGAACCATCAGTGCCAAAGCAGCATAAAAACTAAAACTAGCTTAAAACACCTTGTTTTCTTAATAATTTCAAATCTCTGTTTCTGTAAGTGAGAGATTCTGATTGCTTTATACCCATGTTGGAAGGCAGGATGTATGCCCAGCGAGGCTTTGAAAGAAAAACCCTTTGTAACTCAAAGTAACTCTGCTGCAAGTTGCCACGCTTCAGAATCCTCTCGGTTTCACACTACCCCATCTACTTAGTGGAGCTGGGTTCCTGCAGTGTGCTACGCCCTCGTTAAAATTAGAACATTGTAGAAGACAGACAACTGGGGCATCCATTGTCAGTGGTATTTTTTTTCTCCCTTGTGCTATTTCCATCAAAAGTTTGGAGAAGAATATTCACCTGCATCCTTATGGCAGGGGCTAAAACTGGTGTTCCTACCTTGGAAATTGTCCCCAGAAAAAGCCATCCTGCTCCTGTATGCGTAACCCATCCATTTTTTCTGCCGTGGTATAATTTTAGTCATTATGGAATAGGAGATTGCAAACTGACTCACGAGCAGTAAAGATAATTCAGCCCATGCACAGTTTTTATGATAAATGATTGGGATATCATTTGAGACAAGAATCCTACAGTTTGGTGAGTTGGCTTGTGGACCTGTATGGTTTTCCTCTTTTCCTGGTAAGCTCTCCTGCGGTGCATAGGATGTTTGGGGAAAAAGAAAAAAAATATATAAGGGATAATTACTCATTTTCCAAACTGCTGCATTGTTCCTCGAAGGCTATAGCCTTTAAGATGTTCTCCAGGATCCTTCTGTGCTAATCCAGCATCTAGTCCTTCCCGGCTGCCCCGCCCTGCTCACCTCTACATGACCTACGTTGCGGTAGGCGCTTCAGTATGCAGGAGCGTGTGTCTGCAGCCTTCTGCTGGCACCTGAGGAATTAAGAGCACCCTCATCTAACTGAGCTGGAGGCGTTCCCTTAAATAATGAGCATCATTTTTTTTTAAAGAAATCTTATGATCCCCATCCTTTGCCTTTAGAACAAAAACCTCCCACTGCGCCTCTGTGCAATTCCTTGCTTGGGAATCTCTACACATTCCAAATGTGTGTGTCGGCTTTTTGGTCCCGTGTCTGTCTGCCTGCAGTTTCTTTCCTGATTAGATCTGCAGTCAGGGTGGGGCCAGACCCAACTCCCCACTTGTGTATTTAAAAATGTATGCATCTGCAGTGTCTTGGGTGTGTTTGGCCAGCATATAGGAGAGCTGGAGAGTCCGGATTAGATGCTTTTGGCAAATAGTGCCTGTTAAAACATTTCAGATTGAAGCCATAGTGGTTTACATTGGGGAAAAACGAGGGGGCCATTGGAAGCATTCAGGTCTTAGGGACATAGTGCAACATTTTTGTCTCGCAGTTTGTCAGCTGTCTTTGCCCACACTATGGAGGAATCTTAATACTTAAGGGCTTTATCTCTGCTTTTCTTGAAGAAATGATGCCATTATTACCTGCCTTGCAAAAATAATGTATCCTATTGTGCTTCCAAAACTGCAGCACAGATAATCCTTCCTAATTAAAGTCCTGAGGACCAAATGAGGATTTTTAAAATCAGCATGCAACAAACAAACTTTTTTTTGAATACACCCCCCCCCAACCTTACAGAAAGTTATATAGAAAGGAAAAAACCTAAAGAAAACCAAAAGAAATGCATACAGGGCATACATTCATGCATAAATATACATGTAAAACTTCTACATAAGTATTTCAATGAATGGTAGCCATATGTCATTATAATCCTTAAAACGTCTTTTTAAATGTGGTCAATGTGCCCCACCCCTTCATTTGTTGCTCAGGTCAGTGACAAGGTTATTCTGCTAGAAGCTGGACAACTATAAATGGGCTATTGATTCTGAGACCTACAAGGGAGACATTTGAAGCCAAGTCTGCTGTTTAGAAGGATCTACCCTGCTCTTCCCACGTCTCTGGGAAAAGAGCACATTCCTTTTTGATGTGTTGGGGAATGCCATTGATCATGTTTCAGTTTATGCTTTGTTTCTCCGCTGCTTTGGAAGTTACTAGACCAAAGAAAATCTGTGAAGAACATGGGTAGGATTCATGATGCATCTTTTTTCCTTAAAAAACAAACACACACACACCCACACACACACACACAACCTTGAGCTGCCCCGTCCTTATTATACACTAGGTTTTCCTGGCTCTGGGGGCTAGAAGGCAAGAGTGGGTTTTTGAGTTGGCATTTTTATTTATTTATTCAGTTTCTATGGGTGCCCATCTCAAACAAGTGACTCTGGGCGGCGAACAATCATAAAATCAATTAAAACCAAGTATAAACAAAAATAAACGTATATAGCAGCTGAGAAAAATTATAACCATACATGCCAATATAACCAGGAAATGGGGCCCTTAACACTCTGGGGGCCCCAGGTCCAGGCACATAACCAGGTCTTCAAGGCCTCATGAAAAGCCAACAGGGTTGTGGCCATCCTAATCTCTGGAGGGAGGATGTTCCAGAGGGCAGGGGCTATGGCAGAGAAGGCACACCTCCTTGTCCTTGCCAGCCGACATTCCTTGGCGGATGGGATCCATAGCACGCCCAACCTGCCAGACCAAACTGGGTGGATAGAAACAACGGGGAGAAGACAGTCCCTTTGGTAACCCGGTCCCAAGCCATGGAGGGCTTTAAAGGTGATGACTAGCACCTTGAATTGAATCCAGAAGCACACCGGCAACCAGTGCAGCTCCTGAAGCAGTGGTGTTACATGTGTCAAATATCCAACACCGTTTACTACCTATGCAGCCACATTCTGCACCAGTTGAAGCTTCCAAATGCTCTTCAAGGGCAGCCCCAAGTAGAGCATGTTGCAGTAATCCAGACAAGAGGTCATGAGGACGTTCTGCCTAGCTTACTGCAACCTATCTGACTTGTCAAGCTCTGAATGGGGTTTTGAACCTGAACTTAATATAACGTAATATATTATGTATGAAAAAAGGTGAAAGGTCCCCTGTGCAAGCACTGAGTCATGTCTGACCCTTTGGGGGGACACCACTTTCGCGATGTTTTCTGGGCAGACTATAGAGCGGGGTGGTTTGTCATTGCCTTCCCCAGTCGTCACCTTCCCCAGCAAGCTCGGTAGTCATTTTACCGACCCCGGAAGGATGGAAGGCTGAGTCGACCTGAGCCGGCTACCCGAGAATCCAGCTTCTGCTGGGATCGAACTCGGGTCATGGGGAGAATTTCAGCTGCAATACTCGGCTCCACACAAGGCTTTATATTATGTATAATATTATGTATATATGTAATATATACATAATATAATGTAATATAACATGATAGGATGCATTAATGCTCCACATAAGTGCTCCCTTTATTCAGTGCTGGGAACTTAATTTAGATTGATATTTCACTTCCTCAGAGAAAACTGGAAACTAGGAAGGTGATGGGGTGTATTAATAGGCCTCTGAGCATCTTGAATGAACTTTCGAAAAATTGTGGCCGTTTTGAGAGCCAGCGTGAAGTCAAAATGCTGGGCTAGAAGTGGGAAGACCCAGGTTCCAATATCTCCTTAAGCATGGAAGCAGGCCAGGTGACTTTGGTCCAGTCGTTCACTCTTAGCGCTAGACTGGGAAGTTGAAAAACATCTATCTACCAACCTGCACTGGGCCCATGTGGTCCATTACAATCCAAAACCTTCAATGGAAAGGCTTCATTCTTCAGTGGATTGATTTGGCCTGACAGTAGTGGTGATAACGATAACAAGCCTGCTGAAGAACATTTTACTCATCTGAGAATTGTCACAATTGAACCCATTAATACCTCTTTAAATCAATGGAGATACTGTGGGTATCCTCCTAATGCTTCAGCTGATCCAGGGCAGCCAATCTGTTCCTTTTCAGTCTGTGTACTATAATGCAAGCTGGAATGGGGCACTTGTGCCCTCCAGATGGGATTTGACTCAATTCCCAGTAGCTCTTGCAGTTGGTAACGCTGGCTGGAACTCCTGGCAGATCTACTTTAACAACATCTAGAATGATGTAGTATTTATGATAAAAGCAAACTTTGGCAGAGGATGTTATGATAAGCCTGTAACCTTAAACACTGAATATTAGGGATTTGCAAAATCCATTGATCCAGGATAGGAATGTTCTAGACCTGTAGTTCCTCTCCAGACTTCCTCCTGGACTTCCCCATTCTGGGAGCAGGTTAGCAGTTTCTGACAGTAAATTGCTCTCAGTTGGGAATATTTGAAAACCATCAAAATGCACCTGAAATGGAGTGTTCTGGAGGTAAACAGAATGTTTCTGTCTTCTCTCTGAAGCTGGATTCTCGGGTAGCCGGCTCAGGTCGACTCAGGAACTCATTCTTTACTTGGGTCAATGAATTTGGCACAACCCTACTGAATACTGTCCTTGTAGTAGCCACAGTCACTACATCAGCCTTAACAATTCACCGCATGATAACTGTCCCTGACCGACAGATTTCTCTTTTGCTTCCATAGCACCACTGTCAATGAAAGAAAGTTACCATTTGTGCCTGATGAATGGGTGTCTGGTGGGGAAAGTACAGTGCCTTGGATTTGATTCCAAAATGGTGCTTTGGAGCGGGGGTGGGGGGTGGGCTATGAGTGCAATGGCTATGGGCAGCTCTTTAAAGCAGCTGCATCATTTCCCAGAATCATCTGGCAGCTGCAGAGGCTGTCACATAATCCCAAGGAAAGGTGTGGCTACTTTAAAGAATTGCCGATGGGTGCCACACATATTTTCCAAATTTATTCCCGACGTGCTGCATGGCCTATGTGTGAAGTGCTATGTTTTGCAAGGAAGGGCATCTCATGCTATCCCAAGCTCTGTTTTGAGATGTAAGGTCTGCAGGAAGAATAGACACTCATGAGGGTTCTGAGTTCTATACAGGTCTGTAATTGCATTCTGAGAAACAACATTCTGTTGTCTTACTGTGCACCTTTCCTATCCCTATAGGAAAGTGAGGCTGGAAGTAAATTTCATAGTCATAGCCAGAGTTGGCAGCCAGAAGCTCTCCAAATATTGCTGGTAGACATCTCTGACACTCTTACCTTCCCTACCCAGCAGAATAAGTGAGCTTTACTCTTCTGTCACACACCTTCTACCATTCCAAACTGTGGTTTGGATTCCCAAATTTTAGCAGGAGTTCTTGCTTGTGGGGAAAAAGCACTTTATGATCATTGTCTCTTCCCTCTGCTGCTTCTCTGCCTGAGAGGGCTTGTAAACCTCTAGATCAGGTTTTCTGGAGCCAAGTAGTTGTGGAAGAAGGGATGAACATTAACTTTTAACTCATAAGATATTGAATTCTCTGTGAATAAATGTCTACTCACATTGGTAATTTATGTTGAATAGTAACCAACACGGCATTACTGGAGAGACAACGTGTGCGCAGTGTGAGTTTCAAGAATTTGGAAGATCCACACAAACAAAAGAGTTGATTGAATTTGAATTGTCCCTTACCTATATTATCTCAAGAATCTGACCTTGTCTGGGGTTGGAATCTAATCAGGGCTAGAGGACCTGGATGGTAAACTTCCAGGGGGTTCCTGACCTGTTGACTAGATTCGAAAGTTGGAAAAAAAAACCCAAAAAGCATCTCAGATGAAGGCAACAAGAAACAATTTCTGTATTGTCACCCACAAAACTACATGGACACATTGGTGAAATTACCAAGAGTCAACTTACATTGAAGGAGAGTCTACCCTTCACTCTTTAAAAGCTTTGTTGGGTGGGTGGGTTTATTAATCCTCATATTTAGAGAGGGGACAGTTGCAAGGCCATCTCCTGAGGGGAGGTTGGGACTGAGTTAGAGCTGCATTTGCGTTAATCCCTTTTTATATTTTCCTGAATAGATTAGTGCAGCCTTCACCAGTCTGGTATTTGGGGACTAACAGATTCCCAGTATTTGGTGAGCTGAAAGTCTCATTTATCTGGAGGACATCAGGCTGGGGCCATCTAAAGGAGGAGGGTCTTTGCTTATGAGACTTGGGGCAGAGAAGTGAACATGCCTGGATCTGCTGTGGCTTTTTACAGGGGCTTCAGTTTTTGCTTCTCCATTGATTTTGCTTGCTTTTCCTTCCTGTCCAGTCAGTGGTTGAAAAGTACTTAAACATTTTCTTTTCCAGAGTGAGTAGCTTTGGGAATCTGCTTCAATGCCCCCCTCTTCTTTTACTGTTTGGCTTCACGGATGAAGTGATTTCAGAGGAGGACTGTGCGACTTCATTGAGAGAATTTTTTTGCCAAGGGCCAAGGAATATCTGAGGGCATTATAGTGCCAATAAATCTTTCTCCTGGTGCCTACGTATTTCCTCGTCCTCCCTAGTTTTGCATTTTTGTTCCAGATTCTTTTAATGAAAAATAATTAGCTGTAAATCAAGCATTTCTGGTGTCTTTATTTCCAGTAAGGTTTTGGGACACCGCCCCGCCCCAGGGGCATTCCTAGAAAATAAAAATGTTGGGTGGCAACAGTGCAGTGCAAACATTATGTCCAGGAGTGTGTCTGCCTGCCCAGAAATACTCAAAAAAGTAAGCAGCTGGGTGAGGAATATCTTCCCGGAGTTGTGGGGAACAAATTCACCCATTTGCCTTCTGATAAATGGGTGTTTTGTGATGAAGATGCATGCTGTGGCATCCATTTTGTGAATAAACAGACACTCCATGGCAGGTATTTTGAGAAAGTACCCATCAAGTGGTCTGAACGTTCCAAATTGTCTACAAACCCTAAGAAGTTTGCATTCCTTTGCCTGCTTCTATAAACTAGACTGGACACCTCTAGGCTGGTCTCCTTGATTGACTGCTTTTCTCTAACCTTAGTAGGCACCAATCATGTGAAGATCCCCATACAGGTAGTCCTCGAGTTAATTGGGACCGGAATTCCCATAATAAATTGTTGCGGTTATAAGTTGAGTCGCCACATGACTGGACCTGGTTTTTGCGGTGGTCGTTAAGTGAATCAAGCAGGGATTGAGCAAATCATGGGTCGTTAAGCAAATCCAGCTTCTCCGATGGGCATTTTTTGCAGGAGAATGGCAAAAGGTCGCAAAATGTGATCACGTGACCATGGGATGCTGCAGCCAGTCATAAATGCGAGCCAATTGCCACTTGCACGACATGCGATCATGTGACCACAGGGGGCGGTGCGACATTTTGCGGTGCTTGGAAGCACTTTGCAGGCCATCAAGCACCCATTCTGAGGCCGCCGTAGTCTGGGACCATCATTAAGTTGAGGACTACCCGTAGTGTTACCTGAAATTAGTGTCTTCTTAGAAAGGATTGTCTGGGCAGGTATTTTATTATTAAGTAGTTAGATTTTACACAGGGCAACAATTACAGGCTAAAATATTTTAGTTTCCAGTGTTAAAGTTTGCATGAACCCTCCAAGGGTGTTTTGGCATCGCAAAGACAATGCATTCCATAGGGCATTATTAAGCGAGTTTTGCCTTTCAGATGCCACAAGATTCTTTGCTCTTTCAGCTGAGAGAAGCAAAACCAATCCTTCCAGAAATTGCTACTTTCCTTCCAAGCAGCTGTCTTTTTAGAATGTTTCTTTGAGGGACGTAAGGGCAGGGGTGAATGGAGGCTGGTCATGGAGCCCAATGCCCTTTAAGTCAACCATTACTAGTCCTAGAAAAATGCTTGGAATGTTTTTTTTTCCCTCACCACTGATAGTCATGGCCTAAAGAGTGAAAAAGAGGTTGTTTTCCTGGATCTCGAGATGGATCCCTCTGGGGCAGTGTTTCTCAACCTTTACAACTTTAAGACATGTGGGCTTCAACCCCTAGAGTTCTCCAGCCAGTATAGCTGGCTGGGGCATTCTGAGAGTTGAAGTCCACACATCTTAAAGTTGCCAAGGTTGAGGAAATGCTGCTCTGGAGACAGGCAACTTCTTGCTTCCTCCCTATTCATCATTAATGGATAGGTTTATACAGCAGCTTCTTCCCTTTGGATCCAATTGCTTCAGTGTTATCTAAAAGGAAACGTAGAAATGAGGGATCTGGGCTATACACATACGTGCACACACAACTAGCATTGCTGATTGGTAAGCTAACATGTCATTGCAGACTCTTTTTCTACGAGGAAGCTCTGCACTTTACCCCAGTAGAGCCAGCTTATTATGAGGTGACTCATCTTCTTTAAATAGATAAGTTGGGACACTTACCAGAGGTATGAGTGAGTTGATCTATGGACATAGGGAATAGCACATTAATAAAGGTGATATCAATGTCTACCTAAGTTGCAACTGCCTGCAGTTTCACTCTAGTGTTGGAAAATATTCCAGGATTGGTTGCTTCTGGATTTTTAGCACTTTCCTCAGCTGCACACCCATCTCTTCAACTGATGCTGAATTCTTGCAAAAATAAATGATTCTCCCTACACTGTTAGGGAAATTGGAACATTAAGACCAGATTCTTTCCATACTGGGATTATAATTATAATATCATAATTTCCAGCCAACAAAGAGACACTAGGTTGGAAATGGGTGTTTTTAGCTCCCTGCATCTTTATTTATCCCCTATTCTATCAAAGGATGCACACAGTTGTATGATGGAGGCCAAATTCTAAGTCTCTAGAGAAACTTGCCCAATCTATTCTCTTCCAGATTTATTGAACTCCAGCTCCTACAATCCTTAGGCAGCAGAAGCCTCTCAAAATATCCTGCCTGGATCAAATTCTAGATGTTTTTATTTTACTTTACTTATTATCTTGGCCTATTTTTAAAAAGCTTGTTTGAACTGACGTACAGAAAATCAACAGGAGTTCCTTTTCTCTTTCTCAGCTGCATCAGCTGCTCTTTCTGAGTAGCTGTAGAGCAGATTTACAAAACTTTTGTTGCTTCCCTCAATGGGAAAGAGGGCAGAAGTCATTTGCCTTCATGAAGATGAGTCAGGAGGCATCAAACATTAATATCCTTGCTCAATACAGGACACAGCAGTTGTGATTTGAAAGAATTTGCCCAGAGTTAAGCCCTTACTGACTAAGGATATTGTATGGCAGTGTTTCTCAACCATGGCAAGTTTAAGATGGGTGGACTTCAATTCCCAGAATGGCTGGCTGTGGAATTCTGGGAGTTGAAGTCCACCCATCTTAAACTTGCCAAGGTTGAGAAACACTGCTCTATACCCACCCACCCTTAGTTGATTTTCATCTTTTTCTGAGATGATGGACCCACCTTCAGACAAAGCACTGGACTAGAGCTGCTGCCATTTCAAACAGTTGAAGGGGTCCATGCGTGGCCCTGAGGTATTCTTGCAAATGCAGATGACAATAGAGTCTTTCAGTATATCAGCTTCCCATTTATTTACTCCCAAGGATCTTTTAAAGATTGAAGCCAGCTAGGGCCATGAGTCTGGAGGAGGTAGCTTTGAGCAGACACATGTTGGCCATAAACTTGGGTGTCTCTTCTCAACTTTATTTGAAGCACTGGCCTTCTGGAAGAGGTTTGGCAGAAGCGTTGAGTTTATTACCAAATTTGCTATCAGTTCCTCTATTTGTTAGCACTCTGTTTTTAAATTAGTGGCCCAACCTGGCACTGTCTGGGAGCTAATGGGATGTAGCTTTCCAGAGGTTGCCTCTCTTATCTTGGAGCATCTTGGCTCCTGGCCTGCCTCAGCCCCATATGATACCTCATCACTCTGCTCTTATTTCCCCTCTTGCCGTGGGCCTTGGGAATTCTGGCTTAATCAAAACATTATTAATCCCTTGTGGGGAGTTTATCTCCAGAGACCAGATACAAACAGTCCATGGAATAAAAGCTGGTAGGCTGGTGAGAGCCACCTCTTCTCTTCACTCTGCAAAGAAAGGAGCTGTTTAAAGGGCATATTTCTTGCTAGGCTAAGACAATCAAGCAGTTAGTTGCTGTGGGTTTAATGTACATGCGTAGACTGGCCTCACGCATTGCTCTAAGCCAAAATGTGATTTATTTTGGCTATTATGTAAATGCTGCCATTGTTTTCTTTTAAACTATAGTGGATAGTTAGCAAGAAATATTACTCTAGGCACTATGTCCCAAAAGAGTCACCGTAGGAAAGAGACTGCACTAGGCACATTGTTCTCTGCCTGAATATATTAATTAGTTCATGTATCATGCTAAGCCTTCATAATGTAGCAGTGTTTCTCAACCTTGGCCACTTAAGATGGGTGGGCTTCAACTCCCAGAATTCCCCAGCCAGAGAGCTTCCCCAAAGCTGGCTGGGGAATTCTGGGAGTTGAAGTCCACCTGTCTTAAAGTAGCCACGGTTGAGAAACACTGACGTAGTATATTATGGAACACATTAAGTCACTTGGGTTTGTTAAAAGCCGGAGCTGGGTTTGCACAACATGCCAAGCCAAAAACCAGTTAAATCAATAACTAGCTGTTGGCCTAAATCAATAGCTGGCTAGTTAGCTTGTAGCCTCACTTCCCAAGGATCCAGAAACATCGCCCATTTGGATGGATGGATGGTCAGTCAATATAGTTAGTTAGTTTCATTGCTGTAGTTGGCTGATACAAATACTGGGGGTGGGGAGAGGCTGGGGGTTGGGGAATATTCAAAGGTGTTGGGTGTTAATTTATTTTAATAAGCAGTACAACCTATTTAAGCCAATGCTGTGGAAAAAGGAGGGAGAATCATGGACTGTTGGGCACAGCTAGGGCAATCTTAACCTTGCTTAGAAATGTCCATACAGTTTCTGAAAGGAGAAGATTATAGTTGATCGACAGGCTGCCCTAAGAGACCATCCCTTCCCTGCAATATGTCATCTCCTGGGATTGTTCTAAGGCTGGGATCCCCAGCCTGAGGTCCTTGAACACCTTGACTATCATAACAATAAGTATAAGCACCAGCCTTTAGCATTGTTTAGAATGCCTCAGGGTTCCATGCATGCTCCATAGATATCCTTAGGAAATAAAAACAGGTGTCTATAGTCCAGTGGTTAAGACTCATGGCCTCTTCCCCAAGAAAGGGGGTGGGGAAGGATGAGCTTAGAATGGATGAAGACACAGTTAAGAACACTAGACCAATATCACCAGTTTATATTGTTTTGTGATGGGTCACCATATAAATGGCAGCCATTTTGTGAATAGGCAGCTATTTTCTGCTCTCAGAATCCCGAATTTTCCTTTCTGGCATCAGCCAGAGAGACTGGGGGCCTCTTTTCCAAGGCAGGGTTTAGCAGTCTGGCCTCTGGACATTTGGAGCTAAATCAGCTTACGTCCTCACGAAGCCTGATGTAAGTTGAGGTGCAGACTATTGAGTTGTTCTGCCTTGTTCTGATATATAGCTCTTTATTCATTTATTTATGCAAATGTTTGAATACCACCTCCTTCTTAAGACTCAAGGCAATTTTCAATCAAAACGAAGCAGAACAAACAGAATCAGTAAAAAAAAAAACCGTTTATAAGCTGATTTTGGGGGGTCCTGCTGTCAGTATCCTGCAGAAAAGGACAGTCTTCAAGACCTTAAAGGCCAAGAGGTTGGGGTCATTCCTTATCTCATATAATCCATAGGAGATAGTGATAAGAGAGCATTTCAAGATGGGTGGGGGGTTGGTCCTGCTTAGGAGCCCTGGCAAGTCTGCCAGATCTTCTGGTGAGTGGAAAAAGTCCTCTGGTGAATAAGCAAGGAAAGGTTCTTTTCTAAAGATGGGATGGTGGGAGATATTGTCTGCACCTGTAAGATGGACTTTCCATGGCCAAGGGAGGAGAAAGGCCAGCAGACACAATTACGCTGCAGCTAAGAGCTACTTATGCAGGCTGGCCTTCAGGAGAACAAAGCACTGCTTGTATTGGCTGCTTCAGCTGCTTAGTCAGCTCCTCTGTCCTTTGAGTTTTGCTGCTGCCTTAGAAAAGGAGACTGTGATTAGCGTGAAGATAATTGGCGCCTTAGGATGGAGGGATGCAGAGTTGGGCCTTTTAAAATAGGCATAAATCCTTCTCACTTGCATTCATGTCTTTTTTCCCGTAATTGTACGTCCAAGTCTTGGTTGGATGGCAGCTGAGCCCTGAAGTCCGCTTAGATGCCCAGGTTCCAGCTTGGAACTGTTAAAGGGATGGCGATGAATTCTGAGCCTGTGTTGAATTCACTCTTCTTGCCATTGAGGGTGCAGAGCTCCTGGCTCAGAGGTGCTGCATCTAATTAGGACCGTGCCCTATCCGAAGATGTGACTTGGAAAAACGTCAGTGCCAGGAAAGAGACTCTTGTCTTTTCTCCCACACTGTCCCTCTCAGAAGGGGAGGCCTCTCATCAGGGTGCCTTTCAGAGAGCATGGCCTCATTTTGTTGGTTTGTTGTTCTCCAGATGGTTAATCGCCCTCAGAATTCCCTGCCAACAGGGCTCTGTCGGCTAGAGATCCCATCACAGCTGCAAGGTACCAGGCTAGGGAAGAGTGGTGGTTTCTAGTCAGTACAGAGATGCCTCCTATTTTGTGGACTTCTTTCATACCAAGCATTTAAAGGTGGGGCCTTCTGAATGGAGAGCATGCATGCTATCTACCACAGAGGGGTACCAAGTTGGGGAAGACTTGGCCCAGGATATCTACTTGTGATTTAAAGGTGTGTCTCACAGCATTGCACAGATAAATTTGTTGCCTGATTGTTCCAAGAATGTATGTCTCTTAAGAATGGAACATTTGGTATATAACATCAGAAGTGGCGGGGAATCATACTCCCCTTTGTAAATAAGTTCTGTGCTGCTAGAGCACACGGCTTCTCTTGTTTATTTTATCCTAACCAAAATCTTTCTTTTTTTATTTGTCCTTGGAAGTTCTGGGAGGTGATCAGTGATGAACATGGAATTGACCCCACTGGAACCTATCATGGGGACAGTGATCTACAGCTGGATCGCATCAGTGTTTACTACAATGAGGCCACTGGTAAGCCTTCCTCTCCTCTTCTTCCTCCCCCCTCACTGTGTTAGCATGATTTGATCCCAGTGTTTTCCAACAAATAGATATGAACCCTTGTTGAAGTTCCTCATTGCCTCTAGTATCATTCCTTCTGTTGTGTCCTTGTTTATTAAAATGGAATATGTGAAGAATATAGATATAGGTATATAGACAGGGAATTGTATAGTCTGAGCTTGCTAAGAACCTCAACATTCATTATTTGAACTTAAAAGTAAGATGCTAGTTCTTATGTCTAATTAGATTAAAAAGCCAATTTCAAGATTATACTTGATCTTACCCTACAAAGATAGCCTAATATAGTGTTTCTCAACCGTGGCCACTTTAAGGCGTGTGGACTTCAACTCCCAACTGGCTGGGGCATACTGGGAGTTGAAGTCCACACGCCTTAAAGTGGCCAAGGTTGAGAAAGACTGGCGTAATGAATTGAGTTAAGAAAGGTTTACGCCATCATGTATTAGAAAGATGACTATTTTATAACATTCTTAATATCATATTGAAACTTGTCTCTTTTCTTTCTCTCCCTCTTTTTATATTTCTGCTACCCTGTTCTGTGTTCCTCCCTCCATCCTGTGTATAAGGAATCTCCAACTTCCTTCAATTCATTGATGGCCTTACCAATGCCTGGCCTCATAGTTAGAACCAGACTGCAGCTTGGTTACAGTCTTTCATCAGAGGAAGCTTAGTTTGCTACTGCAGTTGACTTCCTGTTACAGCTCTGCCTTAAATCTTTGTTTCTTTCTCTAGGGGGCAAATATGTCCCTCGTGCCATCTTGGTTGATTTGGAGCCAGGAACTATGGACTCAGTGAGGTCTGGACCTTTCGGCCAGATATTCCGACCAGATAATTTTGTATTTGGTAAGATGCAACTTCTTTCCCTGCGCCATTTGCTATAGTATATGTAGCTACATTTGATGGGGAAAAGTACAGGACTATGACTGTCTAGGTTTGAACAACCAATGTCTTCCATAAAATTGGGAATCTATGTTGGTAATTTATGTTGCTATAAAAGGAGGAATAGAACAGGTCTTTACAAAGCATTGATGTGATAACAGGGGCAGGCAAAGAAGTGTTTTCAGGACAAGCTGGGGTAGCTATTTCTTCTGGAATGCTTAGTTTAGCCTTCCAAATTTTGGGCCCCTTCAGCTGTGTGAACCTCAGCTCCCAGAATTCCTGAGCCAGCACACTTAAGAATTGTGGGGATTGATGCCCACGCAATTGGGAGGAGGCTGTCCTAGTTCATTTACCCCTAAACTGATGCTCTCCAGATGTGGTAGGCTATCATTTTCATGACAGGGTTGGGTTGGGTATAAATGGAATTGCAACCCAAGACATTTGGAGAGCACTCAGACAAGATTGTGTTTAATAGCAAGGCTTGCTGTGGAATTCTGTTTCCAGTGAAATTGGAATAGGCACAGAAGAAGGACAAAAAATCATGTGATTTATCTATCCCGCTCCTCCATATATAATTCATCAGAGTCCCTTAGAAAGGGGTAAGGGTCAAACCTCAATTAAAACAGCTTTTCCTGACCACCCTAATGTGCTCCCATGCTGTGAACTAATGGGAGATGCAGAGCCTTGTGAGTTATATGAACTGTATTATAACATTTTTGCTGGGTGAGTAGATAGAGGCAATCAACAATATAATTAGACTTCAGTATTCAGGCCAATAATCCGCTAAACAAATCTTTAGACGAGGAGTGGAAATAGCTCAATTTTGGGGGTTTCTTCCATACTATCTCTTCCATTATATTTGAGAAGGCTAGCAAAATGAATTTTCCTCTGGAGATTAGAGGGGTCTGCATATTGGATTTGGAGGAGCGTGGAGGATGAGTTCTAATACATGAACTTGGCTTGGGCAACTTAAGGCCCTCATATATTGCCTTGAACTTCATGTTAATTCTGTGTCTTGGCTCAGTGCTGCAGTTGGAAATTGCTCAGCCTTTGAGCAACTGGCCTGAGGGAAAAATATTAAAGATGGGCAAACTTCAAGATCCATATCAATACTTTGCCAGGTTCTAAATCAGTCTTGAAAGCTGGCCTGTCAAAAATTGCTTGACTTGAAGCAAGGATTCTAAGAATGATGGTATGCTCTTTCTCAAGGCAAACTGGGTTCACAGTTCACACTAAACCATAATTGCCTAGCCCTAATTTACTGAACCAACCACACATCATGCTAAGCCATCAGTCATGGCTTACAATCTGCATTGGTTGAGTCTGGTATGATAACCCAAACAAATGGTGATGGTGCATAGTCAGCCACTTTTCCCTATCTTAAATGGGATGTATTTCTGGGAGCTGAGATCTTGGGTTCATACAAGGTGAATGAGTGTAAACAGTTTGATGCATTCCTCCTGTGATGGGTTTTAAGAACTGGTGTTGCACATTTAAGAAGATAATCTGCATGAATCTGATGGGGAAAGGCCAGGAATCTAGAAGTAGCTAGCAGTCAAAAGGAAGGGTGGCTTCTTAACTCAACTTAATGATTTATTCCCCACCTTCTCCTGCACCTTTCAGGCCAGAGTGGAGCTGGTAACAACTGGGCCAAAGGTCATTATACAGAAGGTGCTGAGCTGGTGGATTCAGTCCTGGATGTTGTGAGGAAGGAAGCCGAGAGTTGTGACTGCCTGCAAGGGTTCCAGCTGACCCACTCTCTAGGTGGTGGAACCGGTTCTGGGATGGGCACCTTACTGATCAGCAAGATCCGTGAAGAGTACCCTGACCGCATCATGAATACCTTCAGCGTGGTGCCATCTCCCAAGGTCTCTGATACAGTGGTGGAGCCTTACAATGCTACCCTCTCCGTCCACCAGCTGGTGGAGAACACAGATGAGACCTACTGCATTGACAACGAGGCCCTCTATGACATCTGCTTCCGCACCCTCAAGCTGACCACTCCAACCTATGGGGATCTTAACCACCTGGTCTCTGCCACCATGAGTGGTGTAACAACCTGCCTCCGCTTTCCTGGACAGCTGAATGCTGATCTCCGCAAGCTCGCCGTGAACATGGTTCCATTCCCTCGGCTCCACTTTTTCATGCCTGGCTTCGCTCCCTTGACCAGCCGTGGCAGCCAACAGTACCGGGCCCTGACAGTTCCAGAGCTAACGCAGCAAGTTTTCGATGCCAAGAACATGATGGCAGCCTGTGATCCCCGCCATGGACGCTACCTGACCGTGGCAGCCGTCTTCCGAGGCCGTATGTCCATGAAGGAGGTGGACGAGCAGATGTTAAACGTGCAGAACAAGAATAGCAGCTACTTCGTTGAATGGATCCCTAACAACGTCAAGACGGCCGTGTGCGACATCCCTCCCCGTGGCCTGAAAATGGCGGTCACCTTCATCGGCAACAGCACAGCCATCCAAGAGCTCTTCAAGCGCATCTCCGAGCAGTTCACGGCCATGTTCCGCCGCAAAGCTTTCCTGCACTGGTACACGGGCGAGGGCATGGACGAGATGGAGTTCACAGAAGCGGAGAGCAACATGAACGACCTCGTTTCTGAATATCAACAATACCAGGATGCAACAGCCGAGGAGGAGGAAGATTTTGGAGAAGAGGCAGAGGAGGAAGCTTGAGGTTAAGCCTTGGCGCCCTTTCAACCCCCGTTCAATAAATCCGCACAAAATAAAAATTAAAAAAAATTGCATCTCCACGTTCTGTTCCTTTTTCCTTCTTCTCAAATCTAACCTGTCAACCCTCTTTTCAGACTATTCTTACGGGGCAGGCTCTGACACTGGTTTAAAGCTGGCTTGGCTCTTACAGATCTCTTTTTAGTAGCGGCAGTACTACTACTAGTGGGCTAGGGGGCGCTGTGTGAGACACTGAGAAAAGAGGCAGTTCCTTCTCTTCCCATATTCTTACATATTTATTAGTCCCCCATCTTTAATATCTCTGTTCACTGTGCCAACTTGTGAAACTACAACCTTAAGGGCCTTCAGCTCTGATAAAGTAGACAGTCAGGAGCAGATTTGTTTAGAGGAAAACAGATGTCTTAAAGATGGAATCACTTCCTCTTCCTTCTGCCAAATGTTATGGTGCTCCCGTTATCATCCCGGCTTTGCCTTAATGGCATTCATCCTTTATCTGTAACAGAAAAATCCTTGCGTGGGCTGGATTTGGCTCTTTTCTCATTACTGTTCATGTCCCATCTGTCCTTCCCTCCCGGTGACCCCACTCTGGCTTGACGTGTTTCAAATCTGTGACTAAACTGAAGGATATTGTTCGCTGGTTCATGTCTTGCCAGAACTGAAAAGGTACAATCCAGCCTCAAAGCACGATCTTGCCCTCTCAAAGCAGGCCTTTGTTCAGAGTTTAGCTTTAATCTCACCCCAAATCTCAGCTGATGATAATCGCTCCTCTCTTAGCTACAATTCCAGCCGTGTTCCAAAGAAGCGCCCCATTTGCAGGTGTCCTAAATAGCATTTGAGACTATACAGGCAAAGAAGCTACAGGTGTATCAAAGGATGGGCATCCGTTCTGGACCATTATGGTACATGCATGTTCAAGTGCGATTTTTAATATAGTTGGAACAATCCTGGGCAGAGGTGCACCACAAGGAAATTCACTTCCGCCCCATTCTAACTGGGTGCTGTAAAGAAACATCGCTTAAATGCTGTCCAGGAAGCAACTGTTCCACTGAAACAATAAATCGCAAGGGGGAAAGGTACAATGTAAGTGCCGATTTTTAAAACTTGACTTTATAGAGAGGTGTAGAGATAATGTGTGGAGGGTATGTCTGCTCCATAAGAATGGGAAGTCCAAATGTTCCTGGGTGTGCAAAGGGGCAACATGGGGTGGATTTGTCTTAACCTGTTAATGGTATTCAAATATTTGCTTCAGGATCCAGTTTTAGTTGATAATACATGGCCTAGCATCTTGTTGCAGATGTAAGCTGCCAATGTGTCGCTGAAGCTGTAGCAAGCACTGAATGTAGAGAGGCCTCCTATACCTGGAGCTAATGTGGCTGACTGGAAAGACATAAAATACATAGCTTTATGCCCCAAAATAGGGCAAAGGCTCTCTGTCTTACCTTTCTCATTCTCCTGCCTGTTGCCCCAACTTTTCTTCCCACCTGTTCCACTCATTTGCTTCCTTTGCTTTTTCTTTTAAAAATCCCTGTTTGTTCATCTTTGAAAAGTCTTGTGAACAAATAAAAAGTTTTTTTTTTAATGTTTCCTTTGCATTGAGTGAATCTGGTCATCGACCTTGCGGGAAGAGCCTCATTCATCCATTAAAACAACGAAGTGGCATTTTCTAACTGGCAGGCAGAACAACACTTCTATTACATTGGATAAAACATTCAGTGAGCTCTGGATAGGATTGGGAAGGCTAGTCAGTTGGGTCAAAGGGGAAGGAAGCATGCACAGATTCTGGAATTGGCTGCTTAACGGGATCTGGAAAACTGATCAGCAAAAGATTGGCTGGAAAACATGTTACCAGCTATAGAAGTAGAATTGTTCAGATTGAAAAATGCTAGGGAGGGTCCAAAGGAGATAATGCTATCTTTACGTGAAAGACCACACATGCTTTCTGTTCTTTGACCCCCACCACTGAGGAGACCATATCAATGCATTATGCAGTGTAACTTTTAAATGAGGGAACATGCTACTCCATTCCCAAAGCTGTGAATACATAGCCCTAAAATTGGGGTCTAATTGGGTCCAAAGATTAAACCCCCCAAATCGCTGAGGTCCCATTGATATTCATGGTTACCCAACTGCATATTCTTCAAAAGTTCAGCTTGCACTACAGTGCTTTCTCCTGTCCTCACCTTGTTAAATTGGCCTTGTTGGCCAGCCAGGAGACCATCAAGAGTGGTGGGACTCTAGAAGCAATTTATCAGGAGAAGCTGGGTGACTTAGGGGGCCACTGCCCTGATTAACTCCACTGGCATTTTAGTTAATCTTCAGATATTTATATTGAGTCACTGTTCTGATTCATTTCCACCAGTGTTAGCAGAAACCTGGATTTCAGAAGGAAAGTCTTTTTTCAACCCACTGGGAGAGGCCAGGACCAGAGGCTTCCTGCCCACAAAGGCTGATGGTTGAACACTGAGCTACAGCCCAGTTAGGTTCAGTTGTAGCAAGCAGCAAGCCTGAAATGCCTAAAACTTCTGCCCTCAAGGCAGAGTTGTCTTCAAGCAAAGATGACTCTGGATGACTTAATAGGCATGTTGGTGTCTCAGCAATCAGCAAACGGGTTTCCCCTTGCTTCCAGGATGTTTTTTCAACTTCCCAGTCTAGTTTAGGGCCCCAAGATTTCCCACCAGCCCCCCAACCATGTCCTAAAGAGGTTGGAACCCACATGGCTTTGAGGTGGGGATTGGCCAAGATCGGCTCAGTGTAGCTACTCCGTGATGACGGGATTGCCTTCTGGGTTTGCTCAGGGGTATGAAAAAAACTCATCTTTCCTTCTGGGATGCATTTTTTTTCCTCCTTGTGAACACGGGCTGCAAAAGGCAGGCCAACACAGCCTAAGCAGAGTGCTCCACGTGGCAGACGAGGGAAGCTGGCAGGGAAGAAGCAGAGGTGGGGTTGAGTTCAGCCTTCCTATACATGGTAGCAGCCAGGCTCCCACGGGTCAGACTGTTGAGCTATCATATTTTGTGCGTGCTTCATCAGATTTTTTTTTAACCACGCCACCACTCTGGCTGGATAGACCAGCTCCGTGGCATGCAGGGGCAGCTAACAAGCTGAGAACAGAAAGGATCTCTCTACTCGCAAATTGCTTTGGGGGTCAACAGGCCACAGTGTCCTTCTGCCTACTGCAGCACAAGTCCCGCATGCTTGCTCACTGCTCTGGATCCTGGTCTTGTATAATAAATATATAGGCTAAAGCTTTGCCGGAGAACTGGAGAATCGGTGGAGAGCTGCGTAGCACATGCATGCCTTCGATATAGCAAATGTTGCATTTTCCTGCTTGCAGCTGCATAATCTTAATGCTTCTTCTCCAAGCCAGTGAAGCTCCATCTTTGGAATTGCACTCTTCTTAGGCAGATGCTAAAGCAAAAGTTGCAGTCTTGGGGTGGGGGGAGAGAAGCTAATCAATATTACTAGCAGGCCAATGAGCAAAATATGTGAAGGTGATTGAAATGAATGGGTTGAGTCATAGAGGGCAGCCATAACTGTTTCAGGAATAGCAAGCCATCTCATGTGCTTCTAGAGCAGCGTTTCTCAACCTTGGCAACTTTAAGACGTGTGGACTTCAACTCCCAGAATTCCCCAGCTATGCTGGCTGGGGAATTCTGGGAGTTGAAGTCCACACGTCTTAAAGTTGCCAAGGTTGAGAAATACTACTCTAGAGAGACAGAGAGAAAAATGTGAAATCTAAATATAAAGTCTATATTAGATAACCTCATATATTACAAGCTGGATGTTGATTATAAGGAGGGAAGAAGATAAAATGGTTTGATTGCAGCTGGGATTCTTGAATTCCAGAGTTTAGGGCTGGGTATTTTGTTTTTGGATGTAAGGTTAGAAGATGGGGTTGAATCTACAGCTGGACTTGGAGGGAGACAGAAGATTAATTCAGGGCAGTGGGAAGGGAAAAGCGCAGAGTCTCAGTACAAGGGAAGATTTAACATGCATACGGTATACGTGTGTGTGTGTGAGAGAGTGCGTATAAGAACTATGCTGTGGGGAAAAGAACAGAGGAAAAGGACTTAGCAACCCTAAATGAAATACAGATGGCTTTTAGTCATACAACTATTCCAAAAGAACTTATTTCCCTGCTTTATTTGGATTACCTACTTGGGTGGGACAATGATGCATCTGCAGAGAGCTATCTGAAGCTTGGCCCAGAACAAGCCGGCAGAGGCTGGCTCTGACATTTCCGAGCATCTGGCTTCCCCGCAGGGTAGCCTGTTCAATTTTAATTCCCACATTCTGAAAATGTTTACTTTAATATAAAACTAATCCATCAGTAAATTAATTTCATGCTATCCCAGGAACAGGAACATGAGCTCACGTCCTGCTTGTAACCTTCTGAGAGACACCTGCTTGGCCATCGTGGGAGACAGGATGTTGGACCTGGTGGGCTTTCAGCCTGATCCACTAAGCCGGTTTTCTTGGCCATTGTGATTTCTTTTTTTTGATAGAACGAACTCTGCAATCTTCCCTTACTTCCCTTTCTGTTCACAAAAGGCACACGCTGGGCTCCATGACACACAGAACTCAGGATTGTGAGCCTCCAAGGTATTGTGCTGTGTTTCTCACATGGAGACTTCAATCACCCAATTGTCTTGGCTCCATCCAGGACCGTAAAGTGGTGGAGAGAAGGTCTGGGCCTATATGGCACTCCAGAGCAATAGGAACAAATGTAGGACATGGATCTATTTAAGGCACATATCCTAGTCTCATTTTTTAATCAAAATGATTGATCAGTGGAGCCTTAGAATGCATAGCCACCAACATGAAGGTAAACGGCAAACATTTGCAACCATAAATATCCCTTGGGCCATTCAGATATTTCATTTTAAACTTAGGGGATGTGATTTCGTAGTCTTGGTCCAAGTGGGATTACTGTGTTGGAAAATGCAAATTATTTTGACATAATTCATTTAACAAATTGCATAGTCAGCGTTGTTGACCGATGCCTTTCCATGCCAAGAAATGTTTTGAGACTCTGCTTGCATATATAGCAAGAATTCTGCCAGATAAAACTTAAGTTAGATCAGTGTTTTTCAAACTTGGCAACTTGAAGATGTGTGGGCTTCAACTCCCCGAATTCCCCAGCCAGTTGAAGTCCACACATCTTCAAGTTGCCAAGTTTGAAAAACCCTGAGTCAGATGATCTCCATTGGTCTAGGAGAAGGGGACATGTCACATTTTTAATCTGACACACACCTAAAGATCAGGGTGGCCTGATTATTACTGCTTTGCATGGGAAAGTAGATTGCAGTTCTTGATAGAAAGGGAAGGAAAGCCCTATAGGATGTGGTAGGACGTGTTGGTGCAACTCAGCTCAAAAAAACAAATTAATCAATGTATGCACGCTCCACCACTTCAACTCCTAGATCATACTTTATGGTGTATATTGGGTTTGTGTGGGTGCATTCACTAGTCTGCATTTTTAGCAAAGTATCTTGTGCAAACACAATCACAAAATGCAACATGTTTTATTAGGACTGTAATCGCTGGGAAATGAACAGATGTCTTTTAGGGAAGAGGTTTTAACTTAATTGAGTCATCTGGCATCAGAGCTACAGGCCTATACCTCCATGTCGAAGTGAGTACTCTCTAGTTGCCTGTTCTCTCTTTTTGGTAGGTCCTAATAAGGCAGTCCTCATTTAATGACCATTTGTTTAGTGATGGTTCAGACTTAATGATGGTGCTGAAAAAGCCAACTTACAACTGGTGCTCACACTTATGACCATTGCAGAGTCTCCGCAATCACGTGATCACGATTTGAATGCTTGGCAACCGGTTCGCATTTATGACCATCACAACATTTTGTGGTCACATGATTGCCATTTTCGACTTTCCTGGCCAGCTTCTGGCAAGCAAAATCAATGGGGAACTGTGTGATTTGCTTAACGACCATGTGGCTCACTTAACAACTGCACTGATTCACTTAATGACCACCCACAAAAAAAGTTGTAAAATCAGGCTGGATTTGCTTAATGACCACTTTGCTTAGCAACCAAAATTCTGGTCTCAATTATGATTGTTAAGTGAGGACTACCTGTAAGGTTATCTGATGATGAGAACAGTAGAATATAAGAGCTGCTTTTGCACCCCTTGAAATATCCTAGAGTTCCACACTGATGCAACCTCAGAGGCATTGTGGCTTATAGAAACCATGGTTAGACCCAAACTGGGCCAAGTGCCAGAGCAGATAGCAGCATAAGGGACTGACAGAGGCCCACCAGAAGTCTGATGATCCTGGATGGGTGGAAACTTAGAATGTTTACTTTCGAGAATGATTAAAAGGAAGTACATTGCTTTCCAATCTGCTTTTTTTTTTCCTCTTCCCTAGACCAGGAAAAAAAAACCTATATTCATGCTGGTTAAACAGCTAACAGCAAGCAGCCAACTCTGCACTTAGCCTGATAGATTCTCCTCCCTTTGCAGGCAGGATGTGTGCACGTCACGTCATGCCAGAGAGGAAACAGTGCTCTGAGTCATAGCAAAGGGGCCCAGCAGAAGTGCCCTTCGTTCACTGCTACCCTTTTGCAACGACACGTCACTTTCTGCCCATCCTGGCTGCTGTGAAATCCACTGCCCCTTGCAGCTGGCGACTCAGTGTTGAACTGCACGCACACAGCTGCACAGCCCTGGACCAGCTCACTCCGTTTCCGCACTAAATCAAATACAGTGATTTGAGCTCAGGAAGGTCTGCTCAGTGTCTGGATCCAAGCAGCCAAATGAGAGTAGTGTGGGATTAAAAAGCTGCTGAAGTCTGTTTTAACTGCAGCGTGTTAAGAGTGGATCACCCATGCTGGCTGGGGAATTCTGAAAGTTGAAGTCCACATGTCTTAAAGTTGCCAAGGTTGAGAAACACTGGATTAACTAAAAAGCCAGGATGGTGTAGCAGTGAAGGTGCTGGGCTAGAAACCAGGAGTCTGTGAGTTCTAGTCCCGCCTTAGGTATGGAAGCCGGCTGGGTGACCCTGGGCCAGTAACTTCCTCTCAGCCCAACCCACCTCACAGTGCTGTTGTTGTGGGGAAAATAGGAGGAGTATTACGTATGTTTGCTGCCTTGTGTTGACCATAAATGTGGGAAATAATAATAGTAGTAATACAACTGCAACCCAAAGGAATGTTAGAGGTTATGCAGCCAAATGGAATAAACTGGATTCTATTATATCTATACTGATAAAGCAAGATCACATGTAAAACCGACGAAATGTCATTTGCTCCATGCGCTTTTTATCCTCATAGCAAGCATTTCCTAGGCTCAGACTGTGAAAATGTAGACCAGGAAAGAAGTAGAAATGGACACACAGAAGGGCCGTAACAGGCAGTAATCTTAGGGTTTATTCTAAAGTCAAGGTTCTCAGTAGCATCAAGAGCAGAGTGTGTCCTTCTCCTCAGTAGAACACAGGCAAGGCACCATGCTGAGGCCACAACACGCAAGCAAGCAGGCAGAGCCTGGCATATGTGAATTCAGAAGCACAGACACAGGGGTGACATTTAAGCCATCGCAGAAGGGCTACGATTTGACTAAGTGTGCTTCATGGGGATGTGAGCAGATGGCCCCCGTCGTAGTCTGGGACAATGAGCGAAGGTGAGAGTATCAGCAGTCAGAGCACGGAGCTGAAAGGCTTCAGGGAGAGTTCAAAATTGAGGGGAGAGGTAACAGCCAGGCAGTGAAAATGTGGACCCTTCATATTTTTCCTCCTAGAGAAAAAATGATGTACGATTGCTCCATCAGTTAAAAGAGATATAAGGCACATTCAGATGCTGATTTTAAGAGGAAATGAACATGCATTCAGAAGAGACACCTACCATCCTGTAGGGGTCTCCTGCCTCTGGAATCTGGGCAGGGTGGACTGTCTCTTTGGTAGGGGGACCTTTGTGATTTAACACAGGAAAGCTGCTACGGACACCTGCTCCCCCAAAAAGTGAGATTAAGAACTGGGGGAGTGGGGGGTGGGGAGAGGACAGGAGAAAAAGGCAAACACCAAAGAGGAAGAAATCTGCTAAGTTGAGGGATCTTAGCTATACGTAGCACCAAACACTATGGAGAAGATGTTGATATACCTAGTAAGCTAGGAAGATTTAGCTATACAGACCTAGACTCTCTACACATCACTAAGTTTAATAAGGATTATAAAACGGAGTCCCTCCCTACACATAGGTGGCCACCCTTTATGGAAAATACTGAATAAAATCCTAGATAGCCTCAACTTGTTAGAAGTCCTTGAAGCAAAGCACCCACAGCCTTAAAAAAACAGGTCTTGGACTTGGACCTTTATCCTTACTCCATTCCTACATCCCTCCCAACCGTTTTAGAAGTGGAGCCATCATCAGATCCTCAAGGACAGATTACTTTGGGGAAAAAGTATCTAGTGGCCAGCAGACTCCAGGCAGCAAAACAACATCAGGGAAAGGCGTAAGGGGATCCTGTTTTACAAGCGATGGTGGAAGTCAGTATACTGCCGGGTTCACATTGCGGCATCACCAGCCACAACAGTTGTACAGCAGAGTGACAAGACCTCAGCAGTTTGGGATACTGATCAACATGCAGCAGTTTTGTCCATAATAAAGGTTTGGCATTCACAGGAGGGTGCTGAACGGGAAGAACTCTATATATGGACACATACTAATGAGGATTGTGGGTGTTCACGCTCAAGAAGAGCTTCCTTTGTCCTTCTGAGCCATCAGTTCATCCGTCCTGGTTTCTTCTGATTTATCTGCTGGTGAGACACAAAAAAATTAAAGTTCAGTCATCACCTCCATGAATATGGAGCCTTTCCCAATTGGAATACGCAGTAGGTATGTTTCTTCATCTCCCAGAATTCTCAATAATACTCATGCTGGCTGGGGAATTCTGGGAATTAAAGGGCTCACAACTAGAGGATGCTCAGATTGGGCAAGGTTGATTCAGATGGGCCACTAGAATATAGACATTCTGCAAATGAATAGGCAACTGTGGCACTCCAGATGTTGAAAAACTACAACTCCCAGCATCCCTAGAAAGCATAATCATTAAAGGTACCCTAGGCTATCTACTACCAGAAGATGAAACAGAGAAACAACGAAGAGTTGCTCATCACTGGAGCTGTACTTTCTCTTTGGCTAATTAAGGAGCTCCTATTTTGTCTCCAACCAATTATTTTTCCTCCTTCCACAGAACCCACTTGGTCCACTACAGCACTAAATATGGAGTGGAAGCCAGGATAGGAAACTATATACTTATTCTGGCTAGTTGCCATTGAGATGGGCTTTATATTTGTTCCACTCCCACCACTTCCTCCCCATAGCTCAGCAATCCTTGAGTGATACCTGAGAGATGCTAACGCCGGTCAGTTTCTCAACAGTGTCCGGCAGTTTATTCATAATTTCCAGCACTTCCCCAGTTATCTTCGCTGCACCCACGTCTCCGTTCCCACTTGACACCATGGTGATCTTATTCACGGAAGTCAACGGTTTGCTGATCTCTTCAGCTATCTGTGAAGGGAAGGCGAAAAGAGTGTAGTCTGATGTCTAAGATAGCAAGCTTGGATAGGGATTACAGTTCAAGGCCCTGCTTGATCAGGAGAGCACTGGATGACTTTGAGCTGGTTGCCCTCTCTCTGTCCAACCTACCCCCCAGGGTTGTTGGGGTGGAAAAAATCAGGGAAAATTCTCATACAAGACGTTTCCAGGGCAAAACGGTATGGAAAGGCAGAAGATTATCATCACCAACTTCAAAGGGACCACTGAGACCAGAGGTATCTTCAAAGGGCCCAAGGATATACACAACGGTATCCACCAGTCAAGGGGCAGGCCGCCTCTAAATCAACCAGTTTTTGCCAAATTACATAAAAATGAGAAAACGTGACAGTTATGAAGTGCAAGTAGTCCTTGGGTTACAACGGCAATTGGGACTGGACGTCACGTGACCGCATCGCTTAGCAACGGCAATTGACTTTGCTTGTGGGAAGCTGGCAGGGAAGCTCGCAAATGGCGATCACATGACCGTGGCTCCCCGTGACATCATAATCTGGGCAAACAAGCACCCGGATCGCGATCATGTGACTGTGGGGACGCTGTGATGGCCAGAACTTTGAAGACCAGTCGTATGTCCACTTCTTCAGCACTGCTGTAACTTGCCAGATGTCTTCTTCTTGGACAGCACCCCCGTTTTATGCCAAAGCCTCCATCTCCTTCCTTTCCGCTTGGGATTACGAGAGGACATGCTTACCTCTGGAAGCTTCTCCAAAAGCATGTCCACCATGGCCACTTCTCGGTACTGCTTAAAAGCTTCTGCCTTCTTAGACATCTGCTCAGCATCAGCCCGGGCTTTGGCCTCAATTGCGTATGCTCGGGCCTCGCCCTTCACCTGCAGGCAAAAACGGGGTTTCAGCGTGAGCTGGCTCAGCTTGCCGCTTGTCCCCCGAGCCAGAGAACAGGAATCTGCTCACCCTGATTGCCTCTGCCTCTGCCTCCGCCTGCATGATCAGCTGGGTCCTGTTTGAGAAGGAAATAGAGCCACAGTCAGCCCTGTGTCCAGCCCCCAACACTCAAAGGCCATTTGAGTATTTCCCCTCTCAAAATGGAGGGGAAGACCAAGAAGCGGCCGGGCTGTGTGAGCGGCTTGAGGTGACGAAGCTGGAGCAAGAAAACAGGCTTACTGGAAACCATACTCGAGGGTCCAGCATTTACTCATTTATCTCTCATCTCTCTACACCGCCCCTCTCGTGAGCATGGAAACCATCCCCGATTTTCAGCTGGAGAGTGAGCTGAAGGGAACGGAAGAGGATTGTACGCATGGAGACAACTCTGGGAAGGCTGTCTGCACAGAACAGCGGAGGATGGGAAGTTTACAGGCTGCCAGTGGGGGGACGGGACCAAATGGTGTTCTGGAGGAGGAAAGTTAGGCATCTATGACGTTGGAAAGGGTACCTCAACAAGAATGCTGTTGTAGCTGTCTTGTGTTGCTGTGCAGGAATCCTGATGTGTGTGACTAAAAATCAGTGTTCACCTATGCAAATCATCCCTAACGAAATCTAAAATGGTACAGTCCAAGGACGATTATGCCATAGATCAGCTCTCTGTACAGGTAGCCCTTGCTTAACAACAATTGGGACCGGAATTTCTGTTGCTAAGCAAAACCGACCTGATTTTACGACCTTTTATGTGCTGGTCGTTAAGTGAATCACTGTGGGTGTTAAGTGAACCACGTGGTCATTAAGCGAATCATGCAGTTTCCCACTGATTTTGCTTGCCAGAAGCCAGCCAGGAAGGTCGAAAATGACAATCACGTGACCACGGGACGCTGCAGAGGTTATAAATGAGAACCAGTTGCCAAGCACCCAAATCATGATCATGTGACTACAGGGAGTCTCAGATGGTCGTAAATGTGAGGACTGGTTCTAAGTAGGTATTTTCAGCACTGTTGTAAGTTTGAATCATCACTAAATGAATGGTTGTTTAAGTGAGGACTACCTGTATCACCCAGATAAATTAATACCTTGTCTGATGAGATTTTCTGGATTGTACCCTTTCAGATGACACACCGCATGTGAGTGGGGAGTGCTATTTTTACAAAAAAGCATTCCATTATTTAACACTCTAAAGTGTAGTCCGAGGCCCAGCATCAGTTCCCCCTTGGAAAGCTGCTCTTCTGTTCTGGATAAATCAAAAGCTGTAACAGCAGACTTTGTATAGGAGGGAAAGGGGGAAACAGAGGAGTCTATGCTCGTGCCTTTCAGCCTCTGCTAATTTCTCCAACCGGAAGTGCTCTGCTTCAGCTGGTTTCTTGACCTGGGCCTCCAGCTCCCGTTCCTTACGGGTCATCTCCTGCTCCTGGATCTGAATCTGCTGGGTTCGCTCCACCACCAAGACCTGCATCTTTTGCTCTTCAATTTTCTGCTTGGTCTTGGCCACCTGCACGAAGGACACAGAAAGCACCCTGAAGGTACCAAGAGAAGAGAGTATCTATAGCTCAGGGTTGAACTGCAGAGTCCTTGGTGGTCTCTGAGCTTGGCTGTTTGCTTGCAGACGTTTCATTACCTGACTAGGTAACATCGTCAGTGCGAGGGAGGGTGGGGTTCGCTCCCTGTGCATATACAGCAGCTTGCCCTGCCAGTGTTGGTGGGGGTGGGGGTTTCTCCTTGGGAGTTCCTTGATTAGGATATTGTTTTCTGCTTGATTGTTTGTCTGGAGTTAATCCCTGCTTATCTGGGTGTTGGCTGCTGGAGGGGATGTGTTCTGGTTTTTTTGTTTCCTTCGGAGTTTTTTTATTGTCTCTTTTGAATGGTGTGTTTACACTAGCAGGGCAAGCTACTGTATGTAAAGAGGGAGCAAAACCCCACCCTCCCTCGCACTGATGATGTTACCAAGTTGGGTAATGAAACATCTGCAAGCAAACAACCAAGCTCAGAGAGCACCAAGGGCTCCACACCCTGAAGGGCTCCAAAACTCCCTGGTGAAGCTCATTCATGGCTCAAGATGTCAACATCTGGGACATTTAGAGCTGTGCTTATGCTCGAGGAAGGATGCAACCAGACCAGAAGCAGGCACCCCAAACATTTTCCTACGCACATTTCATTTGAGAATAAAATACACTACAACCTATTCTGGCTCTGCCATTAGCCAATCCCCTTGTTTGGCTGCACAGTGGGTGCCTCACCTGGAGCTGATAGGCCAGGTCCGATTCTGCTTTCCGCGTGTTCACCTCGATATCGTAAGCAGCCTTCTTCAGCTCATAATCCCGCTGGGCTTTGGCCATTTCAATCTCATTCAGGTACTGAGCAGACAGTTTCTCTTGCTTAGCTTTTGCTTCCTGGAGGCGGAAAGATGGGAGAACGCAGAGGCGACGCCCACAAGGAAGAGAAAGGCAAGAGCTCAGTGGCATGCAAAAGCTTTGAGCATCAGAAGAGGTACCGGGTTTGATTAAGGAAGGGAAAGACTCTCCAGTTCAGTTTGACTCCTAGTGGCTTCATGGGCAAGTCTGTGTAGGATTATTGATACTACTGGGAAGTCATTTGGCAGTCACTGCCTCTCATCCAATTAATATCCAGATCTGAACGTACTTAGCTTTTTCAAGATCAGTCCAATGCTGCCACCATCTGAGCTGGTTCAATTACCCATCTGAAAAGAAGGCAGAGCTGGGAGACAGCTCCACTGGGATACAGAGAATCTGCTTCGGACTGTAATGGGTAAGGCTCTCAGACGGACTAGCACAAAACCAGAACAGCTTTTCTTTTGTGTGTTTTGTTTAGTGGTGAGTGTTTCTAATGAAAGGTCCATCACATTTTATTCATCAATAAAAGTATGAAGGTTCTGAGATGCTGGAACATTTCCAAAAAATATATCAATAAGTCTTGGAAAAGATATTCAGATGTTGTGATGTGTGTGTATCTACAAAGATTGGAATTATGCAAGCCATGGTGTTCCTTGTGACACTCTATGGAAGTGAAAGTTGGGCTTTGAAGAAGCAGGATAGGAAAAGTGTTGACGTCTTTGAACTTTGGTGTGGGAGAAGACTCCTGAGAATACCGTGGACAGCCAAGAAAACAAACCAATGGATCATTGAACAAGTCAACCCAGAGTTCTCCCTTGAGGCACAAGCGACCAGGCTCAAATTATCCTACTTCAGTCACATTATGTGAAGACCTCACTCTCCGGAGAAGACTCTCTGGAGAAGACTCTAATGCTGGGAAAGGTGGAAGGAAAGAGAAGAGGACAACCAGCAGCAAGGTGGACGGATACAGTTACAGTGGTGATGGGTGTAGGGTCTTCGACCTCTGGAAGACCTGCCAGGTCATCATGGAGAAAATCTATTTATGACTTCCAGGGGAGGTAAGGCGATCTGAAGACGGCTCTGCAAAAGCAGAGCTGATGAGCGTGGCAAAGACCGAGGAACCGGTAAGTTGACTGGTTCCTTGGAACCCCTCTGGATAAGGAGAGGATGGGAGATTGTCTACAAGAGGCTGGATTGCCTAGAAGAACAACTTTATGCAACGTCAGAGCTCTGGCAAGTCAGCTAAGGAGGGAAATGAGGAAGGGCGCTTCTCCCTGCTGACAGATACAGTCCATTTCTTAGCAATGTTCCCACCATCTGGTAACCTCCTCCCAGCAAATAAAAAAAAAAAATCCCTAAAACAAGGAAGCAGTCACACAGGAGAAGTCCATCTCACTTTAGGTCCTCCACTCTGTCCTTCCACAATGGCTTGTGGAAAGAGCAGGATGGAGACAGACCCTCCTGGAAAAATCTGTCTATGTGGTTGCTCAGAGTTGATGCCAACTCTCTTTCTCTCTCTAGATCTACCTATCTATCTATCTATCTATCTATCTATCTATCTATCTATCTATCTATCTATCTATCATCTAGGAGTTGATGTCCCACGATATCTATCATCCATCCATCCTCACCTTAGGTCCTCAACTCTGTCCTTCCACAATGGCCTGAGAGCTCACCTTGATGCCAGCATCCCTCTTGGCTTCAGCTTCTCCAATCCTGGCATCTTTCTGTACCTGAGCAGTTCGGGCTTTTCCCAGAGAATGAAGATAATCCTGTAATGGCAAGAGAGGGAGGTGATGGTCAGGAAAAGCAATCCAAAATCCAGCATCAAGAAAATACCTGTTTTGCAAACAAAATCTGGTGATGCTTGAATTCTGACTTTTTCTTAGGTTACTAAACAGTTGCAGAATGGACAGGCTCTAGGCCTGTTTCTCAACCTCAGTGACTAAGCCCATGCTGAATGGGGAATTCTGGGAGTTGAGGTCCATACATCTTAAAGTTGCTGAGGTTGACAAACACTGCTCTTGGCAATGGGGACATCCAGGTCCTAGTCCTCCCTCAACCATGGAAGTTCCCTGGAGCACTCTGGACTAATCATTCTCTCTCAGCCCAACCTCTCTCACAAGGTTGTTGTGGGGAAAAACAGGAAGAGAGTGCTATGTACGCTACCTTGAGCTCCTGAATAAGATGACCTTGGAGAAACTATGCAGAAATGACACTTACAACAACATAAACATGTGTTAAGCCCAGGAAACTGAGAAATTTGGCTCCACCTTAATTCACTAGAGCAGTGTTTCCCCAATGGCTGGCTGGGGAATTCTGGGAATTGAAGTCCACACATCTGAAAGCTGCCAAGGTTGAGGAACACTGAGCTAGAGTAATATAGGAAGGGAAAAGTTTCAAGATTTTGTTACTATAGCCTATAACCATATGCTAGAATTCCAGTCAAACTTGGGGAATCTGTTTCTTGACCTGGCCAGCCTCAGAGGACTGACAGATATAAATCCAATCAGTCAATAAATATGCTCAGCCCAAAACTTGGTTGTCAGTATCAAAAGGAAGCTCATATCATCTTTCTATTAAAAGGAAAAAGAAATGGGTCAAGCAGCTCCATTTGGCGATGGGACAGGTTGATGATGGTTTTCTGTTTCTATTGCTGAAAGACTGTGAATCAGACATTCTTACCAATCTCCTGCCAGGAATCCCTGGGTTTGGGCATTCTGAGTGAGATGGACAATGGTTCGCATGTGTACCTGGTCATCGTGGATATCCTTGAGGGTATAACTGACCACACTGATTCCCATGTTGACCAGGTCAGACGAGGCCACTTTGAAGACCTGCTCTGAAAACTTCTGCCGGTCCTTGTAGATTTCCTGTTAAACAAAGAAAGGCCACCACGTTAGGACCAAGCAGAGACTCGGATCACAAGCATTTAAGCCCATAAGAAAGCAGCATCAGCTTTTCTTTTTATTCTACAGCCCAGGCTTGCATGCTTGTTTGTGAACTCTTCAAGCAGTCTTTCTTCACTGCGTCCTCTCCACATGGGTTGGAGTCCAAGGCCCAACTGTCCCATGGCTAATGCAAATCATAACCCTATGCAGGATTATATTAGGCTATAATCACATGATTGTGGTTGCCATCTTGACCTTTTTGACCCCTCCTTCAGATACCCTTGACTCAATGCAACTGGATACCAAACTTTGGAAAAGCTAGATTAAAATAATAGCCCCATGTACACAATTGGAGGGAAAACATCCAAGCTTTTATGGAGGTACCTCACCCATTTTTCAACCAGCAGTAACAGCTTGCACATACACGCTCCCACAGGCAACCTCACCTCTACTGTCATATGGGCCATGATGGCTCTCTGATGGCCTTCCAGTGTCTCCAGAGCAATTTGGGCAATTTCTGCTTCAGACTTGCCCAGGAACATCTGGCAAGCTGCTGCCAGCATCTCCTTGTTCTGGCCCTGGATCTTCACCTAGGTGGGAAAGATGGTGTAGAAAGTGAAAGAGGAAAGATGGGAAGAGTTCCCTGCTTATGGGGTTTATCAGACCAAGGAGATTTCTCCTCCAAGCAGCTAGTGATTGTCCTCTCTGTCCTAGAAGAGAGTTGAATCGAATCAAATCAAGCAAAGGTTGATTTGTCTGATATGAGAATTTTGCCCTGGGCAGAAAAATCCCTCCAGCCCTATATTCTGTGATGGGCACAACTAATACATGGTTGGATGCATTTTGTACAAGGTTTGTTGTTTATTCGTTCAGTCGCTTCCGACTCTTTGTGACTTCATGGAACAGCCCACGCCAGAGCTTCCTGTCGGTCGTCACAGAAGGTCGTCCTGTCCTTTGTACAAGGAAGAAAGAATAATTCCTGCCTTGGGCAGGAGGTTGGACTCCAAGGTCCCTTCCCACCCTATGATTCTATGATTCTAAGATAATAGATCATTCCAGGAATGGCCAAATCTTTAACTGGAATTCAGCAAAATAAAATGAATTCAGTTGGGATTGTACTCCTGTTTTTCCCCAGCAGTACGTTGCTTCTCATGATATCCTTCGGTGTGTTGCTGGAAAAAAAAATTACCTGCGCAATGCCAGTGACTGAAATGGGGACTCCATGCCGGGTGTAAACTTTCTCACTCTTCACATTCAGGGTCAGAGTATTAAGTGAGATCCTGACGGAGCAGGAAGGAAAGAGTTAATGCACACACAAGACACGCACCTGTCGGTTTCAGCTCTATGTTACCCTGTATTTCTGTCAATGAACTCAATGAGGGCAAACAGGGTGACCCTTTGTTCCATTTGAACCTCACAGCACCCTACGAGGTTAATGTTTAGAGGGTAGCCAACTGGTTGAACACCTCGGCATCTTGTCAACCCTGGCTGATCTCGGAAGCTAAGCAGGGAAAGCCCTGGTATATACTGGGATGGGCAACAGAAACAAAACCAAGTGGATGCAATTGCTCAATTAAAAGACCAGCCAAGCCTTGGTGAGATCCTGGGTACCTTTCAATAGAGCCACCACAGAAGGACTCACCTCTGGATCTGCTGTATACACGGTACCACAAACACCCGGCCTCCAGCAATCATTACTGGGGGGCTGCGGCAGAAACCTGGGGAGAGGAATGATCAGTGCCGAATCTGCACATAGCAGAGAGCCCAGTCAGATCCCTAGATCAACCCAGGGCTCTCCAGCCATTCTGTACTTGGGGTCCATCCTTTTTTAAACAAACAGAGGTCCTTAAACTAAGTCGATTGAATAGTATCTTCTTAAAACTTGGAATAAATGCAGACTTAATATAACTGATGTATGCAAATGCAGATTAATCACCCACAAAATTTAAAAATATACAACATGGAAGTAAAATCAAATGGGTGAGATAAAATACCAACGTAACAAGGAGCCTCTATAGACCAGTTTGGACTAGTGGTCAAGGTGCTGGGCTAGAAACCAGGAGTCTGTGAGTTCTAGTCCTGCCTTAGGCATGAAAGCAGGCTGGGTGACCTTGGGCCAGTCCCTCCCTCTCAGCCCAACCCACCTCTTCCCCACCTTGCTGTTGTGGGGAAAATAGGAGGAGGAAGGAGTATTAGGTGTGTTCACTGCCTTGAGTTATGCATAAAAATAATAAAGGCGGGACAGAAAATTAAATAAATAAATAATAGTGTGACGTACACCACTATAATGGTATATTAATTAATTAATTAATTAATTAAATTTTTATCACCGCCCATCTCCCCACACAAGGAGGGACTCTTGGGTGGTATATTAATTGTGCAAGTACAAATCTAATATACTGCAATCTATGAAGTAAAAAAATCACTGCCTGTTTGATTACATAAGAAAGCTAAGAAAGAGGAACAGAAAATGGAGCACTTACCTGAGACAACCATGGCTTCGTTGGGGCCACAGGTAAAGAACATCTTGATGCCTGGAGAGTCTGGAAAGGAACAGGAAACTGGGATTTCAGTATCTGGCCTTCCAGTTTTCCCCACTGTGGTTCCTCCATGCTTGCATCAGGGTGGGGCAATGTGAAGCCCTCTAGATATTGCTGAATTCCCAGATGGCCAGTGGCAGGAGATATAATTCAGAACTAGAGGATTTTCATGCCTCACCCAGAATTAAAATACACATACACCCCTACACACACACAGCTAATCCTCCCCTTTCAAATTAAACGGACCTAGGAACCAGTTCAATGAACTATCTGTTTGTCTACAGCCAAGCTTGCAGTGATTTCCTTAAAATCAACTCAACTTTGGACTCAGCACCAAAAGAACAGGGAACTGTGGCTCGGTGATAGAGCGCCAACTCTTGCTGTAATGGTTGCCTATTCTAAAACACTATCAGACTCATGAGCAGGAATTCAAAGATATCTGATTTATTAAAGAATAGTATGCAGGATCACAGAGAAAGCTGAGAATGATAAAAGCGCACCAAATTCAAACTAAAAACCCTCGGTGTAAATGAGATCCCTCCCCCCGTAGAATCTTCCCAGGCTCACAATCCCAGGTGCTCCTAACGGTTTCTGATGGTCTGCAGGAAAAGTCCTTGAACAGAGAACATAACCCAAACACATTCCATTGTAATGAACACAGATACAGAGCTTGGTATAAGGTTTCACAGCAGCTCTCTCCCAAACAGAAACGCGCGTCAGCACCATGGCATGTGAAACGTTACGATGTATACTATACATTGAAACAGTGAACTTGACATACTGCCCCCCCAAAAGAAAGGAAACACTAAGCAGCAGGCCTCAAAGGATAAGCAAGGCGGAAACGGTGAACTAAATCAGGAGCATTAACATGGTGAGCAGACACCCATTCAGGATGAGGCAAATGTTTCCATCGGACCAGATACTGGAGGGTGCCTCGAAGCTTGTGAGAATCCACGACCTCCTTGACCTCAAAGTGCTGGTGGCCGTCAATCATGATCGGAGCAGGAGGAGGAGGTTGGGGATGCCAGCGGGAGGAGTGGTGGACAGGCTTGAGCAAGCTGCAATGGAAAACAGGGTGCAAGCGTTTCAAATTGTGAGGCACATCCAGTTTAACAGTAACTGGATTGATAAGACCAACAATAAGGAAAGGACCAATGAACTTGGGAGCAAGTTTTTTAGAGGGTTGTGGTGACTTGATAAATTTGGTAGATAGATACACCTGATCCCCAATCTTGAAGTCATGTTGCAAGGAACGATGCTTATCGGCTTGAAACTTGTAAGCAACCTGGGCATCAGCCAAAGCTTGTTGAATCACCGGCCAGGAATCAGCCAGCTTAATAGCCCAGTCAGAGGCAGAACATGTTTGGGAAGGGGGTTGTGGAAGTTCAGGGATGGGAACAAAGTCATGACCAGAAACCACACGAAAAGGGGTCTGCCCGGTACTTTGATGGACAGCATTGTTGTAAGCCACTTCAGCAAAAGGTAGTAACTCCACCCAATCGTCCTGGTGGTAGTTAATGTATGCTCTAAGAAATTGTTCAAGAGTGGAGTTCAAAATCTCAGTAGAACCGTCAGTCTCAGGATGGGAAGACGTGGATAGCGCTTGCTTGGTGCCAATCAACTTTAAAAATGATTTCCAAAACTGGGAAGTAAACTGTGTCCCGCGGTCACTGACCAAACGGGAGGGGGTACCGTGGAGGTGGTAGATGTGGATGAGAAATAGGCGCACCAATTGCGGGGCTGACGGGATGGATGCACATGGAATGAAATGTGCTTGTTTGGAAAAAAAATCTTTTACAACCCAAATGACAGTTTTCTTCTGATTGGGAGGAAGACCCACAATAAAATCCATAGAAATCTCGTCCCAGGGACGGGACAGGCTGGCCACGGGCTGTAGAAGCCCCTGTGGTTTCCCCCCCTTACGTTTTGACATTGCACAAACAGGACAGGAAGCCACATAGTCTTTTACATCGTGTCTCAAGGTAGGCCACCACAATTGACGATGAACCAAATGTAATGTTTTGACAAAACCAAAGTGCCCAGCAAGTTTATCATCATGGGAACGCTGTAAAATCTCAGCTCTTAAAGTTTCGGGTACATAAAGACGGTGTTCCACCCATGCCAGACCGTTTTCAAAAGAAACAGTGTCTTTATTAGCTAGCAACCAAGTGTCAGATTTCAGCGCCTGGAGAAAGTCTTTCTGTAACCGACAAGGAACTTGCACCTTCCACTTCCCAGACTGGGCTGGGGGCGGGGTTGCTTGCGCACGGGTCTGGTTCCGAGTGACAGCAACCAAACCCAGTTGTGGTTCAGTGAGAACAGTCCCAACCACGTCTGCCCCCTGATCAAAATCCTGAGGTAAATGCGACAAAGCATCGGCCAGAAAGTTTTTCTTTCCTGGGATAAATTTTAACTGGAAGTTGAAATGACTGAAAAACTGAGCCCAGCGAATTTGTATAGGACTGAGACGCCGGTGGGGTGCGGAGGGCTTCCAAATTCCTGTGATCGGTCCAAACCTTGAAAGGGCATTTAGCGCCTTCAAGGAGGTGACGCCAGGCTTCCAAAGTGGCTTTACAGCAAATGCCTCCTTTTCCCAAACATGCCACCGGAGTTCGGTTTCAGAAAATTTTCTGGACAGATAAGCGCATGGTTTTAAGTGATTTTCAGGATCTCTCTGTAACAATATAGCCCCAACTGAGGAGTCAGAAGCATCAACTTGGACCACAAAGGGGCATTCAGGATCGGGGTGCTGTAGAATAGGCTCAGCAGTGAAGAGGGTTTTTAACTTCTCAAATGCTGCCTGGCATTCAGGTGTCCAATTCAACACTGCCCCAGGGTTTTTTACTTTGCGTGTCTCCCCCAAGCCCTTGGTGCGGAGTAAATCAGTGAGGGGCAAAGCAATCTCAACGAACCCCTGGATAAATTGCCGATAGTAATTACTGAACCCGAGGAAACTTTGCAATTGCCTCCGGGTGCGGGGACGTTCCCAACTTAAAATTGCCTGGATTTTTGCAGGGTCCATTTCAATGCCCTTGTCAGACACCCTATAGCCCAGATAGTCAAGTTGGGTCTTGTGGAATTCACATTTGGAAAGTTTGGCACAAAGTATGGCATTTCTAAGCTTGCGTAACACCTGTTTGAGGAGGCATTTGTGTTCCTCCTTGGTGTCAGTGTAAATGAGAACATCATCTAAATAAACCAGGACCCCTTTAAACAAATGATCATGTAATACTTCATTAATCATGGTGATAGTAATTACTGAACCCAAGGAAACTTTGCAATTGCCTCCGGGTGTGGGGACGTTCCCAACTTAAAATCACCTGGATTTTTGCAGGGTCCATTTCAATGCCCTTGTCAGACACCCTACAGCCCAGATAGTCAAGTTGGGTCTTGTGGAATTCACATTTGGAAAGTTTGGCATAGAGTTTGGAATTTCTAAGCTTGTGTAACACCTGTTTGAGGAGGCGTTCGTGTTCCTCCTCAGTTTCATTGTAAATGAGATCATCTAAATAAACCAGGACCCCTTTAAAGAAATGATCATGTAATACTTCGTTAATCAATTGCATGAAGACTCCGGGCGCCCCTGCCAACCCAAAAGGGAGGACTTTGTACTGAAATGAACCCAATGGGCAATTAAAAGCAGTTTTCCACTCATCTCCAGCTCGTATGCGGATGCGGAAATAGGCTTCACGAAGATCGAGCTTGGAGAATATCTTGCCCGTAGACAAATGAGCTAACATGTCCTTCATGAGCGGAAGAGGGTACTTGTTGAAAATTGAGACGGAATTTAACCCCCGATAGTCCGTACAGAGTCGAAGCGTGCCATCTTTCTTTTCACGGAATAGCACAGGGGCCCCAACTGGGGAATTTGCAGGTTCAATAAACCCCCTTGACAGATTTTTGTCAATAAAGTCCTGTAATGCCTCAAGCTCCTTCTGAGTCATTGGATAAATTTTTGGCTTGGGCAATTGAGCATTGGGAACCAACTCTATCGCACAGTCAGTTTTCTGATGGGGGGGGTAGCTGATTTGCTTCCATTTCCCCAAAAACGTCTGCAAAGTCTTGGTATCGATCGGGCAAGCCTTCTAAATGTGCCAAGTTAGGGCACGGTGTGGAAGCCGCAGCCCTTCCAACTCCTGCACGTGCATCTCCGCTGTAGGAGCTTGGTAAAACCCATCTTTAAAAGTCACAGTTCTGTGTTCCCAGTTTATATATAGGCTTCGATAGGTCAACCAGGGGATCCCCAGAATTACCAAGGGATTGCCAACAGGTGCTACTACGAATTTTAAATCTCATGGTGGCTGCCCATTTGCATTGCCACAGTTCCAGTGAAATGGGTTGCCAGCCCCTCCCCGCTGTTGAACCATCCAACTGTGTGAAGATCAAAGGCTGCTGGAGGGGGAAGCTAGGCAGGTCCAAAGCAGCAACCAGATCAGGGTGAATTAAACACCTGGAACACCCAGAGTCAACTAAAGCCCAGACCTCTGTAGTTTTTGTGCGGGAACCCAACTTCACTTTTACTGCTAAAGTGGGACAGTCAGCACTCACCATAGCATCCTCGCACCCATCCTCCTCCACCTGCCCGCAGGCGCTCTTCATGGCAGGTGGCTGGCATTTCCCGCCGGCTCCTTAGAGTCGTCTTCAGCCTCTCCCGAGGAGTAGAATACTTCCTCAGCGTCGGCTGCCCCCTTGGCTGCTGTCATCCGCCACAAGGGGGGGGGCGATTTGGCCGGCGGCTTGCCCGCTCGATCTCCAGCCTTGGCTTTTGGGCAATCAGCTGCTCGATGCCCTTCCTTTCCGCATCGGAGACACTGACCCCTCAAGTAGCGCCAATCTCTCTCCTCATCCCAGGCCCAATAGCCTGACCGGGCAGCAGTCGCAGCACTTCGGGGTCCCCTCATGGTGGCTGGTGGTTCTTCAGGTTGTCTGGTTTGCATGAAGTGCTCAGCCTTGCCTGCCAGACAGATCCATTCGTACAATGACTCTGGGTCGTCCCTACACAACGCCCACCGTAGGACGTCCCGGTTGAGTCCCTCTTTAAACTGTTCTATTAAGGTTGACTGAGACCAGTCGGGGATTTTCCCAGCTAGAGCCTTAAACTCCAGGGTGTAATCAGCTACAGACAGTTGGCCCTGGGTAAAATCCTTCAGCGCCTTCTTAGCTCTTGCCTTGGCCAGAGGATCCTCAAAATGCAGCTTTAACACCCACATGAAGTCCTCGAAATAATCAAGTGCAGGGGAGTCAGCCTCACTTAATTGAACATACCAGTCAGCCGCTTGACCCTTCAACTTGGTGGCAATGGCAGTTATCTTAGCCTCTTCGGAAGGGAAGTATGCTCCAAACTGCCTCATGTAACTTTTAGCATTAGTTAGAAAGAAAGATAACTTGGTTGGATCCCCATCAAACTTGACAGAAAAGTCTCTCACCCCCACTCCTGTTGGAGCGGAATCGGCGGCTGCTTGAGTGCTTGGGCCCCAGGTTACAGTAGCTCTCCCTCTTCGGGGTGGGGACACTGGTGGTCAAGCCCTGAGGGGTGGAGATTCATCCCAGAGCTGTCTCTGGCCCTGCTCCGCCGGCAGTCCGGATGGGAGGATGGGGGATGGTTGCGTGAAGCTGGGATCTCCTCCGCGCCTCCCCTGCCCCCCCAATGACAGAGACAGGTTTCTTAGCATGCACTCCATCGATTCTATTTTAGCCTCCATCACTCTTAGCCTTTCAGGGGTTTGAGATTCCTCCCTCCCTCGCGTGTTAGGCTGTCTCTCCATTGATACCGTGGTAGATTCTACGTCTGGGGTCAGCGGGAACCGATACTTCCAGGATGCCTGGGACGTCCCTGGCTGGGGTTCTCCCACTTCATCCCAGGTGATCAACTCTGCAGGCGATTCGCTGGGTGCCGGTTGCTCTGGTTCTCCCCCATCTTCAGATTCCTCTACCTCAGGACTGGAACTTGATTACTCCCGGAAATCTGAAGGTTCTGGGGTGAGGCTCAGTTCTCCGCTCTTGACCGTCGACTCGGGCATCAAGCTAGCTGTCTCCTCAAGTCCCCCGGTTGTGAGCTTGGACTCGGCCATCGTTAACTATTTTCCCTCACAAGAAACTAATCTTGGTAGGAGCTAACAGTATAACTTTGGTGATTCTCACCTTTATGTAATGGTTGCCTGTTCTAAAACACTATCAGACTCATGAGCAGGAATTCAAAGATATCTGATTTATTAAAGAATAGTATGCAGGATCACAGAGAAAGCTGAGAATGATAAAAGCGCATCAAATTCAAACTAAAAACCCTCGGTGCAAATGAGATCCCTCCCCCCGTAGAATCTTCCCAGGCTCACAATCCCAGGTGCTCCTAACGGTTTCTGATGGTCTGCGGGAAAAGTCCTTGAACAGAGAACATAACCCAAACACATTCCATTGTAATGAACACAGATACAGAGCTTGGCACAAGGTTTCACAGCAGCTCCCTCCCAAACAGAAACGCATGTCAGCACCATGGCATGTGAAACGTTACGATGTATACTATATATTGAAACAGTGAACATGACACTTGCATGCAGAAGGTCCCATGTCCCTTTCCCAGTATCTCCATATGGAAAGATCCTTGCTTGAAACTCCAAAGAGTTCTTATGGATGAAGGGTTCTTGATGAATCTACTGAAGACAATGAAGCTACCGCCAAGCTAAACTGGCCACTGAGCTTGCTCCAACCCAGGAAGTTTGGCAACTTCCAAATATACGGATTCCAACTCCAGAATGATCAGTAGTGGCCACACATCTGGAAGCTATCAAGGTTGGGAAACCCTGCTGTAGCCCAAGTTGCTTGTTAGGTTTCTATGAACATTCGCACAGCACGTTCCTCAACCTGGTGCTCTCCAGATGTGCTAAGCCCACTCTCACTTTCCACCTGAACTAGAAGATGGAGGTTAAAATGTCCAACACACCTGAAGGGCACCAGAAAACCTCCTCATGGATCAGACAAAAGGCCCTTGTGGCAATCTTTGGCTTCTGCTACAGGTTGCTTAGGCATGTCTTTGGAATCCTCAGTTCAGGAATGGTCAAAACAACTTGCTTGGATAAGAGTTTGTCCATTGCTGCTTAACTTCTATTGCAGCCAGAGAGGAGTTGTGGGTTTGTGCCTTTCTGTTTGTGTGAGCACATCGTTCCTGACCTGAGAACCTTCTCCATCTGTGGTGGTCATGCAGGAGACGTGGTGGCTGGGTTCATGCATAACAGGAAGCCAACAGATGGTTGGTCTGTTCTTAGCTTAAGTGAGTGATGGGTGAGCCAGGCAATTTCTAGGAACTAAGACATTATAATTTTCTCCGCAAACCATGGTTAAATTCTGGTTTATACTTATGTGTAAGAGTAAATTGAGCCAAAATGAAGAGAGCCTTACATTCAAAAAGCTTGACTGGTGTGTTTGTGAGGTGGTTCCCTTGCTAATCTAATCTTTTGTGTGCCATATGTTTTTTAAACTTTTTAATAATGACTGTCTTTTTGAACATGTTTATTGTTTTATCTCTTTGTCGTACGCCACCCAGAGCCACTTCTTGTGAGATGGGCGGCTATATAAATTTGATATATAAATAAATCAATAAATATTAAAATGCAGCTTTATTTGCATAGGAAAAAAAAGCTATGCCCCAGGGAGATCTTCTCTAGCACTCTGTGAATAGGGTACCACAACTACAAAGGTCTCGTTTCCATGGACAATATCAAAAGAGGCAATATATACAAATCCCAAGCCTTACAAAGCTTTGAAGTTCACGACCGGCTTTTGGAATCATCTCCAAGACAGGACAGGAAACTTGTACAGCTGTTTCAGGACTGGTGAGTGATCTCCACTCACCAGGCCTGGTTAGCTAAGCTTGCATTTGAGTTATCTAAACTTTCCAGAACACTTTTGAAGGCAGTCCCACCTCAAAGACCTTGCAGTCAGTTACACACCCTGACAGGAAACTTACAAAAGTCGCAGTGCATGTGCTTGGATGTAGAATATGATTCTACGTGGGCACCTGAAGTTAAATGTCAACACAGCAGGTACTTATTCATAACACAGTCTAGATCAGTGTTTCTCACCTTGGGAACTTTAAGATGTGTGGACTTCAACTCCCAGAATTCCCCAGTCAGTTCAGCTCCTTGCAGACTTCCATTTCAGTCCATTTAAGCAGCCTCTGATTCTGCCAGATGCCCTCAAGTGGGCAAAGGGCCTGTTCCATCAAACCAGTGTTTCTCAACCTTGAGAACTTTAAGGTGTGTGGACTTCAACTCCCAGAATTGCCCACAGCTGGGGAAGTTCCCAAGGTTGAGAAACACTGATCTAGAGTTTTAGTGTTTTGAGGGTTCTAAGGTTATTTTAGAATGCTGGATGGGTTTAGAATGTTCTAGAATTATTTTACATACATAAAATAATGTAACTCACCCAGAGCTTTTGCATTTACATTTATACCTAAAGTGGAAGGGATCAGAGAGGTCACCTAGTCCAACCCCCTTCTCAGGTCAAGATTCCAGGAAAGGAAGCCATCCAGCTCCATCTTTGAAAACTTTCTGTCAAGGTAGCCCATCATTATTAGCAGATGGTTCCAATGATCAATAGCTCTTAATTCCTCCTAATTATCCTGATTCCCATCCCTTTTAATCTCCAGCCGCTGCTCCCGTTCTTGTCCCTCCTTTGGATGTTTTATATTTCTTCTGGATACACCAATCACCGGCAAAGGGTATTTTTTCCCCCCTGGCAAGGCCCAACCTTTTCCAAAGGAAGATCTAATTATTTAGGCAGTGCAGCTAGCAATGGGGCGTTTGGATCAAAGCCAGAGCTGAAAGCTTTCCTAAGGCGGGCAGACCATGAGGACTAGTGCGTTAATTCAAAGCAAGCACCCGCAAAGGGAAAGAAGACCCAGTCAATTTCTACAAGACAGCAACTTACAGCACCATCCAGCCATTTCTATGGTAACGTAAAGCTTTTCTTCCTTACTGACATATTGCCACCACGATGGCTTAATGACACTATAATTCGCTGAGGAAACAGCCCGAGAAAAATAAGTCTGGAAAAAGGAAAAGCAGGCCTGTTATTTGTGTGGGTTTTGCAAAAAGCGCAAGGAGAGAGGATACGACCCCCCGATGGGGCTGCGTGCAACCTTGCAAACTGGGCCAGCTTTTTCCCCCTTGCACGCCGCCCGTCCACGCGCCCCCTTCCTGGCGCGCCGACGCCCGGACCTACCTGCCTTTCACGGACCCGCTCCCGCTCCAGCTCCTGCGGGCCGCTCCGGACGGACCCGCCCTTCCACTTTCCCAGCAGCCCTCGGAAGCGAACTTTCGCTTTTCCACCCGCGCAGGCCCTGCTGGCGGCCGCTCCGCGGCGCAATTGGCAATAGCGGCTGCTCGCGGGCGGGGAGCGACGGCGCGGCCCCTCCGCTGCCCGCGCTCCCCTTTGCCTCGCGTGGCTGCTGCGTTCCCCCCGTAGAGCGGAGCGGCGGCGGTCCGCCTGTGGAGGCCCGTCTGGTGGCGGCCAGGAATGCGGGAGACCGAGGCTGAGAATGGGAGGGGAGAGGGAGAAGAGCTGGAGAAGGGAGGAAGGGAGATGGAGGAGGAAGGAAGGAGAAGGGAAAAGAGATAGAGAAGGAAGGAGAGAAGGAAGGAAGGGGAAGAGAAAAGAGGGAGAGAGAAGGAATAAACAGTTGAATAAACGCAAGGAAGTGAGGTGTAGGTTGAATGGTGTAGGTTCAGAACAAAAGCGTTAAAATGCAAGTCAGAAAGTGTGAATTGGTGTCACCTGGCCCATTGTGGGTGCCTATAAAAGTAGGAATCTATAGCTCAGTGAAAGTTGCGTGCTTGGTGATTATTTATTTATTTAAGAGACTTACATGAATGCCCATCTTTCGTGCCATAATTATGGGTGGCTCATACCCACAGCGCTAAAAATATAAAAGAAGCAATTAAACACCAACATCCAAACAGGGACGCGGTGGCGCTGCGGGTTAAACCGCTGAGCTGCCGATCGGAAGGTCGGCGGTTCAAAACCGCGCGGCGGGGTGAGCGCCCGTTGCTCGTCCCAGCTCCTGCACACCAAGCAGTTTGAAAACATGCAAATGTGAGTAGATCAATAGGTACCGCTTCGGCGGGAAGGTAACGGCGTTCCGTGAGTCATGCTGGCCACATGACCCGGAAGTGTCTATGACAATGCCGGCTCCAAGGCTTAGAAACGGAGATGAGCACCGCCCCCTAGAGTCGGACTCGACTGGACTTTACATCATCAATCCAAACAAAAGAACTCTTGGCACCCTAAAACAACCCTCCCCATTACACCATCACAATCACTGGGATCCAGCCTCACCCTATCCCAATGCTTTTTAAAAACTCAGCTTTTCAAAGAAGACTTAAGGGGCCTGCCAGATCTTGGGCGCAGGGCATGTTCCACAACGCAGGGGCTGCAAAAGACATGCTTAATAATGAAATAACCAGGGATGAGTCTGGTGAGAAAGGGTGCAATAGTCTGGATGAATGTAGGGGTGGGGAATTGTCCTAACAACCAGGAAACACACTGAGACAATGAACTGGTCTCTAATATTTATTGCTAGTACTTAACAGGAATCCTAACAAACTGAGAAAGCGTGGGAAAACCCAGCCATATAAACCCCAAAGGTTAAGGCGGTCCCGATCTGTGTCTCTTGGAATGGCTGACCAGTTCCTCAGTGCTACGCATGCGCTTGACAGTCTGGATGGGAGCCCCCTGCTGGCCATCCTTACTCATGACAGGAATGAGGTAATTATTCTGCTCAGTGACATGAAGGGACAGGGAGGTAAAAGGGGTATAAAAGAAATAATACTAATTTATTAAATTTATATACCTTGAATGAGCATGACACTGTGATTACAGGGCGATTCACACACACAAAGGAATGAATCAAAAACAGGATTCGATTCGATTATGGTGAAAGGCCAAAATAATTGGTGAGGGCTGCCGGGATGTTGAGATATTCTGAATGTTGGGCAGACGTTTAGTAGTGCTAAGAGGAGCTACTCAGGGCTAATGGACATGGAAGAAAAGAAAAGAAGTGAAAGGAACTAGAGTGAAAGTAGAATGACTTCAAGAAGAGAAAGTACAAGTCCTATGTTAAAAAAGGTTAGATTATTCTCCCAGCAGAATGAATGGAAGATTAATGAAAGAAAAGAGGATGCAGAAATTGCTTGGAGCTGAGTGAAAAAATGTTACGGAGGATGAGAGAAGTGTGTGGAGTTACACTCGTGGGACGTACGAGTAAGGATACTTGACGGAATCGTGTGAACGGGGCTGTGGATGAAAGACCAGAGGTTTTACTCAAATCACTCCAGCATGCAGCACCTTATGTGGTTCTGGGCATGTCTTGGTATCATGGCAGAAAAATAAAAGCACTATTAGAAAATTGACCCAGAACCATTACAGTTAAGTGAACGAATTATATAAACTTGCAGGACAAAGAAATGTAGAAAAAAGATCTATGTGGTCATTAACAGTTGACACTGGCTTGATGGCGGATAATTAATCCAACAGAAAAAGAACAAAGAAATGAAATCAACAAAATCAGTACATCGGTAACTTTTCATGTGTAACTTCAGATGCGCATATTCCATATAATGTGAGTATCTTAGCCAATCAAGATGTACTATGAGTTTGCTTGTATTGTGCATGTGTAAAAATAAAAGTTATTAACGTTTATTTATCAATGTTCACTGAGGGCATTGGCCTCTGATCCTGTGGGACAGATCCAGCAATTGCTGTTAAAGAAGCTTGTAATAAAACTTTCTCTTTACTTACAGGAATTGGGAGAAATAATCTGTTTTCCACAACAGGATGCCCTTGTCACGCCTCTGCTTTGAGAATTGCCCTGTTACCAGTTGGGAAGAGTGAAGGGATGGCTCTTTGCTAGTTTCCTTTCAGCCGTACCAGTTAGACCAGACAGGAAACACGACCAGATAAGCTAATTCTACTTTATTGTAAAGATACATTGACAGAATTTTGCAAGTCTGAAAGTACAATTCTCCCGCCATCTCCTATATAGCCTGAGAAACTGGGAGGGGGGTGGCCATCTTTGGTGCCATCTTTGGTGCCCCTAGATCGGCACATATAACACCCCTGCTACGCAAGCTGCACTGGGTACCAGTTTGCTTCCGGGTCCAATTCAAGGTGTTGGTTATCACCTATAAAGCCCTACATGGCCTGGGACCGCGTTACCTGAGGGACCGCCTCTTCCCCACTTCATCAGCCCAGCCCACCCGATCATGCAGAGAGGGCATGTTGCGGACCCTGTCGGTAAGAGAATCCCATCTGGCGGGGTCCAGGAAGCGGGCCTTCTCTGCAGTAGCTCCCACCCTCTGGAACATCTTGCCCCCGGAGGTGAGGTTAGCCCCATCGCTCCTGGCCTTCTGGAGGAACCTGAAGACTTGGCTCTGCCATCTTCCTTGGGGCGGGGAGGGAAATAGTCACGTTTGGGGATGGCTAGTGCCTTAAGTCCTCCTCACACACATGGACTGAATTAGACCTTCTGCCACTTGGATTTTATTCTTATTTTATATTCATTTGTTAATTATAATTACATTTTTATATATTGTATTTATATTTTATGCCCATTGTTTTATTGACTACTTTTATTGTAAACCGCGCAGAGTCCCTCTGGTGGGAGGAGATGGGCAGTGACAAATTTGATAGATAGATAGATAGATAGAGCTTTTAGAAATTTAAGGAGGAAGTGAAAGGAATGCAAACTTTCCAGACATGTGGTAAGGGGACTGGATTGTTGGCAGTTTCCTGTTGATATTTGAGGGTAACCCGGGTTTCCCCTCAGTAATGTTATACCAGGATGCAGCCTAAAGGCACATGGTACTAAAATTGTGCTAAGCCTAAACAAAATTTGGGGATAATCAGCAGAATGAGTAGTCCTATTGCCTGACTGAGAATGGACCCAGGATGAGACATCAATCACTCAGTCTAGAATTGTGCTAATCAACTTCCTGTTTCTTTGTGGTCTAGAATGATATATAATATTTAATGTGCAATATTTTCCCCAAGTCATTGTTTTATTGAGTAATAACACACAAATAATACCTTGTAAAATGCAAATACTGGCTGGGTACAGTGGTATAAGGGGGGTCCCTTCTGAGCCTCTTGCCCCACCCACTGTCCAGCTGCGGGCTACGCCCTCTCTTATCTGACTGTTCCCTAGCAGCATCTCTTGGCCCCGTCTCCCAAGGTCATTCCCACATGCCATTACAAAGGCTGCTTTAAGGTGTTCAAAATGTTTTGCAAACGGAAATATTTCTTTTCTATTTATCTTTACCTTTTTTCTTTTCTTTTCTTGCACTTTTTGCTTTTTTTGAGTTCCTTCTTTTCCCCTTTCTTACTTTCTTACTTTATGTCAGTTTGTGTTGGTTTTTAATCTTCTTGTTTAAATGCTGTAATCAAAATTATTTTTAAAAATGCTTTGCAAGCACAGCATTTCTTTTTTACCAGAGGTAGATGACAATACACTTTGCAGTCACTAGGTAGTGCACACAGATCAGCTAAGCCTGATCGGAGATCATATAATTGTGCGCCACCTGGTGGTTGTAAGGTGTATGGTCATCAACTTCTGGATTACTAGTCTTGTCTGTTAGCTACCATGAAAGGCAAAAAGTCAAGTCTCCCTTAAGTGAAACTCACCTCCTGCAACTATGCAGATTTCTTGGGAGAAATACAGAGGGATTTGCCATTGCTTTCTCTGAGATATTAAGTTGGTTCCCTAGCCTACCCTGTAATCCTGGGATTTCCTTGTGGTCTCCCATCCAAGCACTAACAATCAAAGGTAGAAACTGTGGAAGCAGGTGAATAGATCCTCCTGCGGATAGGGATTAGAAATAGGCTGACCATATTTCATTGAGACAAAAAAGGGACATTGGGATGACAAAACAGGATCGTGCCTATGCGGCCTCTCTTGCCTCATCCAACCCGACACTCCCCATGGTTTACGGAGGAGTTGAGGGTTTTGAAGCGGCTTAAGAAACGTCTAGAGCACCCCTGGAGGGAGACAAAGACTGAATCTGACCGAACACTGGTTAGAGCTGCTGTTAAGGCCTACCTGGTGGCAGTAAGAGCGTCGAAACGCCAATATTTCTCTGCTCTTATTGCATCTGCAGAATGTTGCCCCACAGCCCTGTTCAAGATCACACGTACCCTTCAGGGGAAGATGGGCCCAGTGACCCACCTACAGGGCCATGTGGAAGAGTTTTCTGAGCATCTGCAGGATAAAATCACTTGGATTCACTCCAAGTTGGACTCCAAGCATGAAGCAGGGTCTGTGGAGATGCCAAGGGAACGTTCTTGCCCAGTTATCTGGGAACAGTTTGATCCTGTTGGACCCGAGGAAGTGGACAGGATCCTCTGGATTGTGAATGCCACCACCTGTCATTTAGATCCATGCCCCTCCTGGCTGGTGAAGCAAGCCCAGGAGGTGACATGTGGATGGGTCCAAGCGATGGTTAATTATACATCTCCATCCCGGGTGAAGTAAGTGATGCAGTGACTGCCCTGTCTCAGTGCCTGGGGGTTGTGGGGGCCTAGATGGGGAACAACAGACTTCAGCTGAACCCTGGTAAGACAGAGTGGCTGTGGGTTGACGGCTCCTCTGTATCCGGGAAATTGTCATCTTTAGTTCTGGATGGGATGGCACTGCCCCAGACAGACCTGGTGCGTAATCTGGTGGTTCTTCTGGACTCACGACTCCTGCTCGCAGAGCAGGTGGCAGTCATGGCCAGGAGGGCCTTTGCTCACCTTTGGGTGGTGCGCCAGCTACGCCCATTCCTGGAGCAAGAGGCCCTCCGAACAGTCACTCATGCCCTCGTCATCTCCCATATCGACTACTGCAATGCACTCTACATGGGGCTACCCTTGAAGAGTATCCAGAAGCTTCAGCTGGTCCAGAATGCAGCCACGCAGGTTATTTTTGGTGCCCCTAGATCAGCACATATAACACCTTTACTGTGCGAACTGCACTGGATGCCAGTTTGCTTCCAGGTCCAAGTCAAGGTGTTGGTTATGACCTTTAAAGCCCTACATGGCAGGGGCCAGGTTACCTGAGGGACCGTCTCATCCCCACAACATCGACCCACCCCACCTGGTCAGGCAGAGAGGGCATGGCGGGGTCCAGGAAGTGGCCTTCTCTGCAGTTGCCCCCACCCTTTGCAACACATTGCCCCCAGAGGTGTGGCAGGCGCCTTCACTTCTGACCTTCAGGAGGGCCCTGAAAACCTGGTTCTGCTGTCTCGCCTGGGGCGGGAAGGTGGGCAACCATTCATGGGGTTGGCTTGCGCCTTAGAGCCCCTTCCACCTGATCAGAATTTTTTTAACCTCTTGGATTTTATACTTATTTATATTGTATTTTATATTTGTAAATTGTTTTTATAGGAACTTAATTGTTTATTATTATAGTTTTAATTTTATTGTAAACCGCCCAGAGTCCCTCTTTTGGGGGAGATGGGTGGTAGCAAAATTTGAATAGTAAATAAATAAATAAACAAATAATAAAACGGGATGGGGTTAAACTTACATAATATTCTATATTCATGAAAAAGATGATTAAAAAAGTTATTGACAGTAAGCTGGGAAGGTGCAGGAGGGGGAGGTGCGGCAATGGTTGGGTCCAGAGAGGCTGGTGCAGGGGTGGCGTTGGGCGGAGAGGTTGCAGGAGGGCTGAGGGCAGTGGCGAGCTGGGACAGGAGGACAGGAACAAGGCGTCAGGAGACTGGAGAAGTGCAGGAGGGCTGAGGGTGGCGGTGAGCTGGGACGGGAGGACAGGAACAGAGGAGTCTAATGAACGGTTGTCCCTGACAACCTATTCCTCTCTGGCGCGCCCTTTTATTTTCTTCCCACCGTTTTGACTGAGAGCCGATCGGCTTCTTTCCTGCTGGGCGCACTTTTCCGACCGTCTTCCACTGCACCGATTGGCGGCAGCGACTATTCCTCTTGCTCACCACCAATCAGCTGTTCCTGCGGTTCCCGCTCTGGGTTTCCCGCCGGATTGAGAACTACTGCCAGTGGGTAAGTCAGCCTCCTTCTCAATTTCAATTTCAATTTTTTCCCGCTTTTCCCAATAACGGCTCCAACGTTTTTAAAAAAACGGGACAAAATTGACATTTATATTAAAACGATGGGACTGTCGGGAAATGTTAAAAAAATGGGACTGTCACATTCAAAACAGGACGTATGGTCAGCCTAATTAGAAAATAAGTAGTTGCAATACATCTGGAGGACATTAATCTTGAGACGGCTCAGCTATTAGTCATATTTCCTTGCTTCACAAAAACCTGCAGGCAGGATGTGGGCACATTAGTGCCACATAAAGTGCCATATAACTCAGATTCCCCAACTTGGCACCCCCTAGAAGTTCATAGACCTCAAATTCCAGCATTCCAAGCCAGGATTTGGGACACCCCAATACTTTGGCCCTTGTTGGTTTCGGAAGGTTGAGAATTGGAGCCTTAAATACGTTGGGAGTGGGATGGCTGAGAAATAATATCACAATAGAAGTATTCATTACATCTAAACAGAGCTTGGTTCATTTATTTATTTATTTATCAAATTGGTCACTGCCCAGCTCCTCCCACCGGGACCAAATGAACCAAATAATTCTGGTTCATTGAGAACACGGCCGCTTTGACCCGCTGAATCCATAACAGTGTGTGGAAGAGAGTCGTATCTACTGATCCTTGGAATAACTGGGTTTCCTTCGTAGGAAGAATATCGCTATTGTCCTTCTTGAATTAATCTGGTATGACAGAGAAATAAACCTCTTTTAATCTCTTTTAATCTCCCTTCCCTCACTTACTAATTTGGTTCTTTGTCCTGCATTTCTCGTAGTTCCAGTTCTATCAGAAGTGAAGAACTTGTGGTCCTCCAGATGTTACTAAAACTACAGATCCTGGAAACCACAGACAGCCTGGCCAATGGTGGGGTATGCTGGGAGTTGTAGTTCAAAAAAGCATCTGAACGGATTACGCTTGGGATAAGGGGCAATCTCTGCTGTGTTGCTCAGAATTAGGGGTGCTGTACTTGGGCTGCAAAATCCTGATCACTGATATTTCAGATTAAATACGACAATTTTTTTCAGAATTAATCTGAGAGGTTTTACTTATTTTGCCAGGTTTTACTGGTAAAAACAGCTCAGGAGGTGGCATGTGGTTGGGTCCAGGCAATGGTCAACACATCCTTGTGGAAGGGGGTGTTTCCGACTGCCTTTAAGGAGGTGCTGGTACAGCCCCTCCTCAAGAAACCATCGCTGGGCCCCACTGTGGACAATTTTCGTCCAGTCTCCCACCTCCCCTTCTTGGGGAAAGTGGTTGAGAAAGTGGTGTTATTGCAGCTCCAGAGGGTTCTGGATGAAATGGATTATCTAGACACCTTTCAGCCAGGTTTCAGGCCCGGTTATGGGACGGAAACGGCATTGGTCGCACTTATGGATGATCTCTGGCAGGAGTGGGATGGAGGGAGTGCATCCATCCTGGCTCTTCTTGACCTCTCAGCGGCCTTCAATACCATCGACTGTGGTATCCTTTTGGGGCGGCTCAGGGAGTTGGGGGTGTCTGGCATGGTTTTCACTGGTTCATCCCCTTCCTCCATGGCCGGTCCCAATCAGTGGTGATTGGGAGTGAGAGATCTGGCCCATGGCCCCTCCTTTGTGGGGTGCCGCAGGGTTTGGTACTCTCTCCGCTCCTTTTTAACATCTACATGAAACTGCTGGGTGAGATGATCCATCACCATTGTATATCTCCATCCTGGGTGAGGTAAGTGATGCTGTGACTGCCCTCTCTCAGTGCCTGGGGGCTGTGCGGGCCTGGATGGGGAAAACAGGCTTTGGCTGAATCCTGGTAAGAGTTGGGGTTGGGGGCTCCTCTGTATCTGGGAAATTGTCATCTTTGATTCTGGATGGGGTTGCACGGCCCCAGACAGACCTGGTGCAGAATCTGGGGGTCCTTCTGGACTCACGGCTCCTGGTCAAAGAGGTGGCAGCCGTGGCCAGGAGGGCCTTTGCTCAACTTTGTGTTGTGCGCCAGTTACACCCTTTCCTGGATCAGGAGTCCCTCCGGTCACTCATGCCCTGGTCATTTCCCATATAGACTACTGCAATGTGCTCTACATGGGGCTACCCTTGAAAAGTATCTGGAAGCTACAGCTGGTCCAGAATGCAGCCGCGTGGGCTGTCTTTGGTGCCCCTAGATCGGCACATATAACACCCCTGCTACGCAAGCTGCACTGGGTACCAGTTTGCTTCCGGGTCCAATTCAAGGTGTTGGTTATCACCTATAAAGCCCTACATGGCATGGGACCGTGTTACCTGAGGGACCGCCTCTTCCCTGCTTCATCAGCCCAGCCCACCCGATCATGCAGAGAGGGCATGCTACGGACCCCATTGGTAAGAGAATTCCATCTGGCGGGGTCCAGGAAGTGGGCCTTCTCTGCAGTAGCTCCCACCCTCTGGAACATCTTGCCCCCGGAGGTGAGGTTAGCCCCATCGCTCCTGGCCTTCTGGAGGAACCTGAAGACTTGGCTCTGCCATCTTGCTTGTGGCGGTGAGGGGAATAGTCACGTTTGGGGATGGCTAGTGCCTTAGAGTCCTCCTCACACACATGGACTGAATTAGACCTTCTGCCACTTGGATTTTATTCTTATTTTATATTCATTTGTTAATTGTAATTACATTTTTATATATTGTATTTATATTTTATGCCCATTGTTTTATTGACTACTTTTATTGTAAACCGCGCAGAGTCCCTCTGGTGGGAGGAGATGGGCAGTGACAAATTTGATAGATAGATAGATAGATAGATAGATAGATAGATAGATAGAGAAAGAAAGAAAAAGAAAAAGAAAAAAAGAAAAAGAAAAAGAAAAAGAAAAAGAAAGAAAGAAAGAAAAGAAAGAAAGAAAGAAAGAAAGAAAGAAAAGAAAAAGAAAGAAAGAAAGAAAGGCCTGGAGACCAGGCTGGACTTGGCTGGAGCATCTAGGCAAGGCTTGGGTCTGAAGACAAGACTGGACTGGGCTGGAGTGTCTAGGCAAGGCCTGGATCTGAAGACAAGACTGGACTGGGCTGGAACGACTTCGCAAGGCTCGAATCTGGAGACTAGGCTGGACTGGGCTGGAGCGTCTAGGCAAGACTCGGATCTGGAAACACAACTGGACTAGCCTGGAACATCTAAGCAAGGCTCAGATCTGGAGACCAGGCTGGACTGGACTGGAGTGTCTTGACAAGGCTTGAGACTGAAGGCACACCCGGATCGTGTGGAGCAACGAGGCGAGGCTTGGAACCAAATGTGAGGCTGTGCTTGGCATGGATGGCAAGGAGAGGCTCGACTGGAGCGGCTTGTGCAGGAAGCAGGTCCGCAATGGCAGGAAGCGCTGGCTCAGGTTCCACACTGGCTACAGGCAGGGCTTCTGACTGGGGTAAGGACTCTTCCGCAGATGCTGTGAGCTCAAAGGATCGGTTGTCTCCTGCAGTTTGCTCCAGGCACCCCTGCGTTTTTAAGCGATCCCTTCCATGCTTTTTCTCACCTGCAGCCAATCGGGCTGCCTTTTGATTTGCGCGCTTCTCAGCTCGTCTTTCACTATCGCTGATTGGAGAATTTAATTCTCCCTCCGAAGTTTGTCCTATCAGCTTCTCTGTTTTTTCCTGCTCTGCTGAGTCACTTCTGGTTTTTATTTCTCCAACTCCTTCCTGATGAGTTTTGTTTTCCTCTTCTGACTCCTGATAAGTTTCACTTTCAGAGTCAGAAGCAGGCTCAAACCTCACACCTCCTTCTGGCAAATTAAAAAAAAATCCCTAAAACAAAGAAGACAGTCACACAGGAGAAGTCTATCTTGCCTTAGGTCCTCAACTCTGTTCTTCCAGAATGGCCTGTGGAAGGAGCAGGATGGAGACAGACCCTCCTGGAAAAATCTGTCTATGTGGTTGCTAAGAGTTGATGACAACTTGATAAAGAGTCTATACATCTATCATCTATCATGTATCTCTATCTCTCTATCATCTAGGAATTGATGTCCCACCATCTCTCTATCTCTATCTATCTATAGAGTCCTTGGTGGTCTCTGACCTTGGTTGTCATCATGTTACCTAGTTGAGTAATGAAACGTCTGCAAGCAAACAACCAAGCTCAGAGAGCACTGAGGACTCCACAGTTCAACCTTGAGCTACAGATATTCTCTTCTATTGGTATCTATCTATCTATCTATCTATCTATCTATCTATCTATCTATCTATATCTATCTATCCATCCATCCATCCATCCATCCATCCATCCATCCATCCATCCATCCATCTATCTTCTATCAATCATCTAGGAGTTGATGTCCCACCATCTCTATCTATCCATCTCTATCTATCTATTTATCTATCATCCATCCATCCAATCTCCACACACAGAATGAGAAAGTTTGTTAAAAGATGACAATGTAGGATATTAGATAACACCATCATGCTTCTACATTCAACTGTGTTCTCTGAAAAAACAGAGTCACATGTGGGTGGTGACAAGTCATGTATTCCCTTCCTCCCTTCTTCCTACGCTGCCTTTTCAAGTTCTGTTTCCTTCGACTGCAAGCCTGCTCTGTGGTCAGAAGACAGATGTCACTTAAGATGCCGCTTCCCTTTTGTGCTGGGGGCGTTCCTCTTTTCCTGGCAAGATTCTTAGTAAATAAAGGAATGATGCACACCCAGGAAGTTAACAAGTTGAGAAACAACAAAGCTTTTCCTTCCTTAACGAAGGAGAAAGCTGACAACAACAACCGGTTTTGCTCATCTTTTGCAAATCTTTGTACTTTTTCACCTTCCCTCTACTTTTCACTTTTTTACTCTCCATCCCTGCCTGACTCCTGCCAAGGACATATCATCCTTGAGGCACACTCAGATGACCTCCAGATAGCCAGTGGGTCATTTCTTTTCCCATCAAATTGCAACCAGTCCTTCCCTCTTTTCCATCTCTGTCCAACATCGTTTTATTGTGAAATTCCAAAGTTTGCTTTCAAAGCTGTGATGGCATCAGCGCTTCCTCTCTTTGGCTGGGGCACAACATGTTCTGAAATGCAGCACCTTGTGCATGCCTGAGAAGGAAATACAGTATGGGGGCTTTTAGATGGAAACAATGCTGCTCATCAAGCAGATGGGCTGGGTAGCAGTTCGGAAAAACGAATTTTACATCCTCCTGGCTCCTTGGAGCCCCGCGAGTGTGTGTGTGTGTGTGTGTGAGTGTGAGAAGAGGCTCCTCTCTGGGTCTCCTGCACAAACCACTGACCAAGATGTTTGTTGGCAAGCGGAAATGTCCTCCCTTTTGCAAATAACTTGCACAGTGGTGGCGTAATCTAGCTCAGAATGGTAACAGGGCACAGGGTTTAAGCCCATTTCCCCTTGCAGCACCGTCCCTAGCCAGCGTAACCACTCTACTCATTGGGTATTAATTTATTTAAAAGAAAGAGAGAGAGAGAGAGAGAGAAACTGCTTAAGGACAAACTATGTTTGGATTCACATCCTGAGCCACAATTTCTTTTAATAGTAAATTGTTGAACGAGGTTCGCACATTACCCATGTCGCTGGCTTTAATCACAATTTCTTGGAGAAGCCATATAGCCTAATTCAACCAGTTAGCTGTTCATCTGTGATGAATCATGGCTTACAAACCTGCCATGGCTAGGTTCTCCCATTACCCTTGACAAGCCAGACAAACCCCTTTATCATCGTTTAGCACAATGTGAGAGATCAGCCGCTGGGACAAAGATTTGGTCTTATTTGGTTTTAGTCTCTTCCAGCCTTCCCAAAAGGACCAAGAAAATTGAGATTTAACAATTAAAAAAAAATGTTGTGTTGCAGCCCAGTTGGGGATGGGTTAAGGTCAGGGGAAAGGCCGGTCATTTTGACAACCAATTACTCTGTTTTGCCTTAGTTTGCCCTTCCTTTCCTGCTGAATATGCATCTTCTTTTATTAATAATCCTTAGCAGGGCACAACCCAGTGCTTGCTGTTGCAAGAGAAAATTCTTCAGTAGAATTATGTGTTATCCTAGCTCTGCTTTTCTCTCTGTTTCACTTCTTTATGCCCAGTGTTTGGAAGCATGGGGAAGAATGAGATAGGGCTGCGTAAATCATGGCTTAGAAATAATACAAGTCAGTGACACGGGGACAGGGAGATCCAGTGTGGTGAGTGGTGAAGGTGTTGGATTAGGAGGGGAAACCCAGGTTCTAGTCCCCCTTCAGCCATGGAAGCTCCCTCAGAAATTTTGGATTGGACTAAGAGGTCCTGGGGAACTCTGATCCAATCCCTCTCTCCTACCCTTAAGGGTCTAGAGATGGGAGGAGACCCAGGTTCTAGTCCCCCTTCAGCCATGGAAGCTCCCTCAGAAATTTTGGATTGGACTAAGAGGTCCTGGGGAACTCTGATCCAATCCCTCTCTCCCACCCTTAGAACCGTGAGGGTCTAGAAGTGAAGGTGTTCAACTAGGAGGGGAGACCCAGATTCTAGTCCCCCCCATCAACCACAGAAGCTCCCTGGAAGACTCAGGGCCATTTCCTCTCCCTCAGCCCAAAAGCTGGTATGGTGTAGTAGTGATGATGTTGGATTGGGTACAGGGAATCCAGGTTCTAGTATACCATGGCTCTTGAAGTTTCCTGGAGGACTCTGGGCCAGAACTCCTCTTACACCTCAAGAATCATTGTGGTCTAGTGGTGAAGGTACTGCACGAGGAGTGGAGAGACCCAAGATCCAGTCCAGACTCAGTCACAGAAACTGAGTGGTTGACTTCAGCCAGTCATTCTCCTTTAGCCTAACCTACCTCACAAGGTGGTTTCTGGGGATAAAGTTACAGGAGGTACAGTAATCTGCCTTGAGCTCCTGAATGGAAAGTGGGGTGTAAGTCTAATAAACAAGTGACATTGGGAGTCCCAGACCAGTCTGGTTTCTTCCTCAATAGCTTCTCCACAGCTGGCAAGACTAATTCAACAGGAACCCAAGAATCCAGGAATCTCAGATCAGTAGTTTTATCACAGAAAAACCTTTGTCATCCAATTGTTCAACTGTGTTTGACAAGAGTCATCCTATAGCTGTGATCTCCTATGAGACTTGTGGAGGTGTTCATCTCTTCAGGGAACATGACGTCTTATCGGCTGCTCTTGATGTCCATTATCTGGAAGAGCTGCCCAGATAATGGACACTGTCTGTCAAGGTCTGTCACCTTGGATTCTGCCACTAATCCTGAGAAGGAAGAGGCTGCGGATGAAGGGAAGAAACTGCATAAGTGAATAGGAAAAGATGGACCCAAGAAGATGACTAATATAAATAGTAAACTCTTCCATAATATATTTCTGATGGTCCAAGCTTTTCACGTATGTTGTCTCAGCAATCCTTAGGATAAGCTTGTAAGCTTTCTTAAATCTCTGTACTGTCAATGGGACGTTAACACAAATTGAATGTGTGGATTTTCTAGAGGAAATAGAATGATTAAAGCGATACAATCATACAAGGGAATGAAAGTGAGGACTCTCCAATTCATGCACCTGAACATATTCAGGGTCAGGGGAGGTCCTTGAGAGTGTGCAGAGAGTCATGCCTTGTGCCTCTATCCCAGGAGATGAAATTTAAATCTCTGCAAGTTAACATCCAAAGAAGGGTAGGGTGGCCTTTGAAGAAGGTTTCTATCCAGGAAGTGGACTCTGTATAAAGGGGAATGATGGAGGGGTTGTTAACCTTTTTAGGCACCAGGCACCAAAAGCAATTTTGAAAATGGTAAACTCACAGGATTGTGAAATCTTTGCAAGTTCTTGGCAAGCTCATCCACCGGATCTTGTAAGATGCTGGCATTCTTGCACAAAATTTCATGCTGAGTCAGAAAAAGCATCAACGTTTCATGAGCTCTTTTTTTTTTTTAAGAACCTCACAGAAAAACCAACCGTTGAACACACATTGTTTAATTTTAGGATTCTGTAGATGCCATCTGGGAGTGTTGAGGGTGTTACGGCATGCTGGATGGGGAATTCTGGGAGTTGAAGTCCACGCATCTTAAAGCTACTAAGGTTGAGAAACACTGCTGTAGACTATCTCAATAAAGTACAGTTCTAATCTTCCTGTGGAGTCTTCCTGATCTGGTCTACCTCAAAGGGCTGACTCCTAGTTTCTTCCATGACTTTCTCTGCTCCATCTTCCTTGCAAAACAGCAGGGAGGAAAGTGGGCAAGAGGTGACTCAAATAAATCCAGTAGCTGCTTTGCTCCTTGAGATGCTGCCTGAAGATCCATACCTTAAATCCTTCCCCCCCACCCCTGTCTGCAATCACTGAATGACTGTACCTTTTCTACTTTGCCACAAGCTGCTAGAAGCAAGACAACAAGAAGTATCCTTTTGTGGATGATTCACAGTTGGTTTTTATTTTTTATTTTTATTTTTTGCATTTTAATCTATCATCAGCATAATGCAGATGATTAATATTTCTTCCTCCAGTTTTAAAACCATGCTCATCATCTTCCAATCCAGCCTGCTTGGTATATTGGTTGAATAAATAAGAAGAGAGTATACAGCCTTGTCTCACTCTTTTGCCAACCCAGATCCAATCTATTTTGCCATGTTCTGTCCATACTGTGGCTTCCTGACCTGTGAATATGTTTCACATGAGGACAATGGGTTGTTCTGGGATTCGAATTTGCCTTAGCATATTACACAGCTTGGCACAGTCAGCACCATCAAAGGTCTTTCTATAATGAATGAAGCACAGACTGACTTCTTTTTGGTGGTCTTTGGCTTCCTTAGTTATCCAAAGTGCTTCAGCAATCGTGTCTCATGTTCCTCAGCCTTTTCTAATGCCAGCTTGAACATCTGGCATCTCCCTTTCCATGTAGGGCTCATGCATCTGTACTGCATGATTCTGAGCATTATTTTGCAAGCAGGTGAAATTAAGGTTATTTTATGGTAGTGGGCACCCTCTTTTAAGTCTCCTTTCTTTGGTGTTGGTTTGTAGACCAACCTCTTCCAATTTCTTGGCCCTTTTGTTGGTCTCCAGATTTGCTGGTAAAGTTTGGTTATAACCTTTACTGATTCTTCCTCGGTGGCTTCAGATATTCCATCAATTCCTGTAGCCCTCTGACTTGGTTATGACCAGAACGCCTATCTAATTTCTAGTACTAGAGGTTCTTGTAAATAAGGAATGTTTTCTAAGGTAACATCTGTTCTGCCAAGTGTCCAGGCAGTGATCAGGTGCCCAGACAATTGGTTCTTTTAGATCCAGAGACAATAAGCACGCCAGTGGATAAAGAGATTTTAAGCTTTATTATGAACTTAAGCAAACAGATTTAAACAGAAACACAGTTTAGGCAGATTAAACAGAAGCATAACAAGCATAACATAAATTCATAACATACCAAGCAAGATGATACCCAATCTCCCATAGGCTCTCAGGAGCCCCTTAATAACAACAGCGAAGATACCCCAGGGTGGCTCCATTTCCAGAGTACTCAGCCCTAAGTCTGAGGGAAAACTTCCCAAGCTCATTTTGCACCCAGCACCTGGTATCAGAGTCTGTGGCCAAGCTCTCCCAGTCACAAGGCAATCCTCAGGTTTTTATCAAAAGTCTGGCCCTAAAACCTTGTGACCTTGTTCCCATGGTGCAGAGACTGCAGGATCTGACCTAGACTGGATAGTTCGAAGGGTCTGGCAGCTGTTTATGACATGATCCAAGAGCCTGGGAAGCTACACAGATAAGCTAGTTGTCATGACCTCGTTGCAAGGCACAAAGAGCCTCACAACGTAGATCATGAGCATTAGAAATAGAGGAAGGAGATAATCAAACTAGGGATTAACACAAGCACCCAAAAGCACCCACACCCATGGGCCCATAGGCAGCTGAAAAGAAGGACGTCAGAGGAACGGAGATAAGCCGCACCTGGTGCCCTGGAGGACACAACCGACGCTGGGACACAAAGGAAGACACCGGGAAAACGCCCAGGCAGCCATCAAGGGTCCCATCAAGAGGGATCGGGACAATGTAGGGTGGGGGAGCCCGGGGCACTACAAGAGGGTATAAAAAGGGCACCTCCACACCACCACCCCCGTTCCCGTTTTTCGTTCTGTCAGCTATCATTCCAATAAACCAGAAATCCTTAATACCCATTAAGTGAGTCTGTGTCTTATTGCGAAGCGAGGCTGACCCTGACACTAGTGCTAGCATAAACGATCTTGGGGTTTTCTTTTCTCTCCCCCATTCAAGCAGAAATGAAAAAGAACTACTTACTATAACTCAAAATGAACTCTAAACTTCTTCTTGTGAAGGAGAAAATCAAAGTATGTCACTTAAACTCCTCGAAATACAATAGTCTTCCACATTGCCACTACAACATCTTTCCTATACAGAATTTCAGTATACTCCTTCCATCTTTGATCTTCTTTGAATCACTGTCTTTCCACTGGCATCATTTAGCGTACCAATTTGACTTCGGAACCTCCTTCTGAGTTCAGAGATGTAATGGTTGCCTATCCTAAAACACACTCAGACTCACAAGCAAGAGCTTGAATCAAATCTGGTTTATTTAAGAATAGTGTGCAAGTACAAAGAAAGCTGAGAATGAGCAGAAGCGTGCCAAATACAAACTAAAAACCCTCGGTGCGAATGTAAGCCCTCCCCCCATACAACCGTTTCAAATTCCCCATCCCAGGTGCCCCTAACGAGTTCTGCTAATCAACGGGTAAAAAGACCTTGAACACCACCGATAACCCAAACACATTCCATCCCCAAGAAAACAGATAGACAGCCTGGTACAAGGTCTCCCAGCGGCTCCCTCCCAACTGGAACGCGCATCAGCACCATGGCATGCGAAATGTTACGATGTAAATCAAACATTGCAACGGCGAACATGACATACCGCCCCCCCCCCAAAGAAAGCAAAGCCAAAGCAATAATGGTGAAAGGAACCGTCAAGCTGCAGGCTTGAGAGGATAAGCGAGGTGAAAGTGGCGAACTAAATCAGGAGCATTGACGTGTCGAGCAGGCACCCACTCAGGGTGGGGGAAGTGCTTCCAGTGAACTAGGTATTGCAGGGAGTTGTGAAGCTTGCGGGAGTCGACAGCCTCTTTGATTTCAAAGTGTTGCTGGCCATCAATCATGATCGGCGGAGGTGGAGGAGGTTGGGGATGCCAGTGAGCGGAGGAGTGAGCTGGTTTGAGCAAGCTGCAATGGAAAACAGGGTGCAAACGTTTTAAATTGTGAGGCAACTCGAATTTGACAGTAACAGGATTGATAAGAGCCACAATGGGAAACAGCCCAATGAATTTAGGGGCAAGCTTCTTTGAAGGCTGAGGGGATTTGATGAACTTTGTGGAGAGGTAAACCAGATCCCCAATCTTAAAGGTGTGTTGGGGAGAACGGTGTTTGTCAGCGTGATGTTTGTAGGAAGCCTGGGCATTGTCCAGAGCCTGCCGAATGATCAGCCAGGAGTCAGCCAGCTGCGCAGCCCAATCATAAGCCGAGCAGGAGGTAGACGGGGGTTGAGGTAATTCAGGAATGGGAACAAAGTCCTGGCCGAAAACAACTCGAAAAGGGGTTTGCCCAGTACTCTGGTGAACGGCATTGTTGTAAGCAACTTCTGCAAAGGGCAGGAGTTCGACCCAATTGTCCTGATGGTAGTTGGTGTAGGAGTGAAGAAATTGCTCCAGGGTGGAGTTAAGAATCTCAGTAGATCCGTCCGTCTCCGGATGCGATGCCGTTGACAACGCCTGTTCGGTGCCAATCAGTTTTTAAAAAGCCCTCCAAAATTGGGAGGTAAATTGTATCCTGCGGTCGGTCACCAAACGGGAGGCACAGCCGTGGAGATGGTAGATGTGGCATAGAAAGAGGTGAGCCAGCTGCTGAGCAGACGGCAAGGAGGCGCATGGAATAAAATGTGCTTGTTTGGAGAAAAAGTCCTTTACCACCCAAATGACAGTTTTCTTTTGACTGGGTGGTAGGTCAACGATAAAGTCCATAGAGATCTCAGCCCAGGGACGAGAGGGGTTAGCAACAGGTTGGAGAAGACCTTGTGGTTTTCCCACTTTTCGTTTGGACATGGCACAGACAGGGCAAGAGGCAACATAGTCTTTGACATCCTGCTGTAGTGAGGGCCACCAAAATTGGCGGTGCACCAAATGCAGGGTTTTGACGAACCCGAAATGGCCCGCCAATTTATCATCATGGGATCGTTGTAACACTGAAGCTCGTAAAGTTTCAGGCACATAAAGGCGGTGGCCGACCCATGCGAGATCATCCTGAAAGGATACTTTGTCTCGATTAACCAGCAACCAAGTGTCAGATTTCACTGCTTGCAGAAAGTCTGATTGTAATTGACAAGGGAGCGGCTGCCTGCGGGGTGGGGTTGGGGTGGTGCTCTGCGCAGGTGGAGCATGGGTTTGGCTTCGGGTGACGGCAGCCAGTCCCAATTGTGGTGAAGAGAGAACAGTACCAACTACTTGAGGGGCTTGGTCAAAATCTTGCGGCAAGTGGGACAAAGCGTCCGCGAGAAAATTTTTCTTGCCCGGTATGAACTTCAGTTGGAAGTTAAACCGACTGAAAAATTGAGCCCAGCGAATTTGTTTGGGGCTGAGGTGGCGGGGGGTGCGGAGAGCCTCTAAGTTCCTGTGGTCCATCCAAACCTCGAACAGGTAGGCAGCCCCCTCAAGGAGGTGGTGCCAAGTTTCTAAAGTAGCTTTGACAGCAAAAGCCTCCTTTTCCCAAACATGCCACTGGTGCTCAGTCTCAGAAAATTTCCTGGACAGATAAGCGCAGGGTTTCAGGATGTTGTCAGAGTCCTTTTGCAGCAATATAGCCCCAATAGAAAAGTCAGAGGTGTCTACTAGGACAACAAAGGGGCATTCAGGATCAGGGTGCCGCAGAATGGGTTCCGCAGTAAAGAAAGTCTTTAGTTTCTCGAATGCAGCCTGGCATTCTGGAGTCCAATTCAACACTGCCCCGAGGTGTTTTACCTTGCGTGTTTCCCCCAACCCTTTCGTGCGAAGCAGGTCAGTAAGGGGCAAGGTCATTTCAGTGAACCCCTGGATGAACTGGCGGTAATAGTTGCTGAACCCCAGAAAACTTTGTAGCTGGCATCGGGTGCGAGGGCATTCCCAATTTAAGATGGCCCTAATTTTCTCAGGGTCCATCTCGATCCCCTTGTCAGAGACTCGATAGCCCAAATAGTCTAGTTGGGTTTTGTGGAATTCACATTTGGACAGTTTGGCATACAGCTTGGCTGCCCTCAGTTTTTCTAACACCTGCCTAAGAAGGTGTTCATGCTCCTCCTCAGCTTCAGAGTAGATCAGTACATCGTCTAAATAGACCAAGACCCCCTTAAATAAGTGATCATGTAACACTTCATTAATCAATTGCATGAAAATGCCAGGCGCGCCGGCTAAGCCGAACGGGAGGACCTTGTACTGGAAGGAGCACAATGGGCAATTGAAAGCGGTTTTCCATTCGTCTCCAGCCCGTATGCGTATGCGAAAGTAGGCTTCACAGAGGTCAAGTTTAGAGAAAATTTTCCCTTTTGACAGGTGGGCTAACATGTCTCTCATTAGAGGCAAAGGATATTTGTTACATAGGGAGACTGAATTTAACCCCCGATAGTCCATACAGAGTGTCCTAACAGCCAGGAACCACGCTGAGACAAGGAACAGGTCTCTAGTGTTTTATTGCTGCTACATAACAGGAAAATCCTAACAAACTGAAGAAGCGTGGGAAAAACCCAGACATATAAACCCCAAAGGTTAAGGCGGGCCCAATCTGTGTCTCTTGGAATGGCTACCTAATTCCTCAGTGCTACGCATGCACTTTACAGCCTGGATGGGAGCCCCCTGCTCGCCATCCTTACTCATGACACAGAGTCTGAGAGTGCCGTCTTTCTTTTCCCGGAAGAGCACAGGCGCGCCCACTGGGGAATTGGCAGTTTCGATGAATCCTTGTGCCAGGTTTTTGTCAATGAACTCACACAATGCCTCTAGTTCTTTCTTGGTCATTGGGTAAATTTTCGGTTTAGGCAGTTGCGTGTTGGGGAGCAACTCGATTGCACAGTCAGTTTTACGATGGGGTGGTAGTTGGTCTGCCTCCATTTCCCCAAAAACATCTGCAAAGTCTCAGTAGCGGTCCGCTAGGAGGAGGGGGGAGTGTTGCGGGGAGCGAGGACTCTTGTCACGGCTTCCCTGGTCACCCATTGCAATCGACAGGGTTTTCAGCAGGTCTTCCATCAACTCCACCTTCGCCTCCAACCTCCTCACCCTCTGATCCTTCCCCTCGTCGGGTGTCAGGTCGTTCCTCTGGGGCCACTTTGGTCAACTCTCCCTCGGGAGTCAAGGGGAACCGATACTTCCAGGAAGTCCCAGCCGCCTCTTCCTTGGGATCTCCCTCATCGTTGGATCCCCCCAGCTCAGGGCTTGAGCTGGAGCCCTTCAGGTAGAACGAAAGGTCGGGGGGAAGGGGGCTCTTCGGCGCTGGTCCAGCTTGCGGTTCCAGCCCCTCTGATGGTGGTCTTGATTTGGTCATCGCTAACTAATTTCCTCACAAGGAATATCCTTGGAAGGAGTTAATGGGAATTACAAAGATTCTCAGCTTTATGTAATGGTTGCCTATCCTAAAACACATTCAGACTCACAAGCAAGAGCTTGAATCAAATCTGGTTTATTTAAGAATAGTGTGCAAGTACAAAGAAAGCTGAGAATGAGCAGAAGCGCACCAAATACAAACTAAAAACCCTCGGTGCGAATGTAAGCCCTCCCCCCATACAACCGTTTCAAATTCCCCATCCCAGGTGCCCCTAACGAGTTCTGCTAATCATCGGGTAAAAAGACCACCAATAACCCAAACACATTCCATCCCCATGAAAACAGATAGACAGCCTGGTACAAGGTCTCCCAGCAGCTCCCTCCGAACCGGAACGCGCGTCAGCACCATGGCATGTGAAACGTTACGATGTAAATCAAACATTGCAACGGCAAACATGACAAGAGAGTTTTTGAGACTTTCCTTGTTTTTCCATATGTCTTTCCTTCTTCGATGTCTGTTCTTGACAGGGGTTGTTGTAATACTGCTTTTTATCTCTTCTAACAAATCTCTGAAATTCTTTATTAAGGTCCTTCTTGAGATCTTTGACTTTCTTGGCTTCTCTTGACAATTTCTACAATTTGTTCTGACATCCAGTTTCCTTTCCTTGGTCTCTTCATTTTTGGCAGTCTCTTTTCATGCATCCTTAACAACTTCAAATTCATTTCACAGTTCCTCTAATTTCCTATCAATGAGTTTCAGAACTTCAGAGTGATTCCTGATGATCTTCTTGAAAATGGTGGAACTGGTTGGCTTTGTTCTTCCTCTTTCCGCCTTTTGACTTTGAACTTGCACATGAACAGCTTGTGATCTGTTCCACAATAAATTTCTGGCAACATCTTTGCCGTTATAAATAAGCACTTCCAACTCCTTGTAGCAATAATATAGTTCATTTGATTTCTGTGGCTCCATCTGGTGATGTCCATGTATATAGGCATCATTTTGGTTGTCTGAAGACTGTGTTAACAATGAAGAAATCACTGGATTGATGGAAAGTGGTAAGTCATTCTCCTACTTCATTTCTTTTTCCTAGGCCATACATTCCAACTACATTTTCCTCCTATTTCCAGCTTTGGTATTCCAGTCTCCAATTCTAAGCATCCCATCTTACTTGCACGTTCTGTTGATTTCTGCCTGAACTTGACCATAAAACTAATCAACCTTCCCTTCTTCTGCATCAGTAGGTGGAGCATAAATTTGGATAATCATCATATTAAAGGGTTGCCTGCAAAGTCTTATTAATATTATTCAGTCACTGGCTACACTGCACCCAAGTACAGTCTTAGCTATTTCCTTCTTACGAAAGCAATGCCATTCCACCTTTCTTTTTTGTGTCCTGAGTAGTAAAACGTATAATCTGACTGAAAAATGTCTGAGTCCAGTCCAGTTAGCTGATGCCTGAGACGTCAATATGTAATTGATTCGTTTCATTTTTCACTGTGTTGAGCTTCCCGTGTCTATGCTTTGCATGTTACTTGTTCCCACTGTGATTCTGTCTTTGCAGCTTTGGATTTTCTTTTCCTGCATCGGCAACTTGTTGTCCCAAGGACTTTAAGCTAGCCATGTCGTAAACACCTTTAGTACTCCAAAATATCCTCAGCTCTTCCTCGGTAGCACACTGAGTGCCATCTGGCCCGAGGGGCCCATCTTATAGCGCTTCACTTTATCTTGACTATCCATACTGTTTCCTTGGTAGAATACAGGAGTACTTTACTGTTGCCTTCTCCTGAACAGTATGAAAAGAAGCTTTGTAGTTGTCACCAAGGCAATCATCCACCTCCACTATTGCTGCTGCTGCCCAATATACAGTAGGTGCCTGCTTGCTTTAGCTGGCCACCTGGGATGACCTCCACACCTTGAGTAACCCTGCTGGGAAAATATGCTCTTGATGTACACTGCTGGCTTTCTTTGCTCATCCTTCCCAGGATGAGCTTCCTGGGAAGGATGAACAAAGCAGGAACCCCGCTTCCCCAATCCCCCAGCACAGTGAGGTAGCATAGCAGGGCTTAATGAGGAAGTGTAGTGATAGAATGCCTGTAAATATATGAATGACCTCCATGGATTAAGTGGCTAGACCCAGGTGAATCCCAGCTCAAAGGAAGATGATTGGCAGGACTTCAGATATGAAAGTTTAGGAACCAATATTCAAGCTAGCTGGAGTTAGAATCTTCTCTGAAAGGAGTTGGGAAGAAAAAAGTGCCCTTCCCTTCCCACAGCAGTATGTTGGCTCCTCCTGGTTTTGTCTTTTCGCAACAATAATCCCACCAATATATATTTACTCCCAAACCACTCATAATATCTATCTCGTATTTTGGGACGGTTCCCTCTGGACTTTAGAAACTGCACGCTCAGATCACTTTTGCAGTTTTTGTCCTGACCATTTGACCAGCGGCACCTCTGCCCCTCCTTGATTTCTGCAACTGGACTTGAATTGACGGATACTCAAGAGGGCTTGTCCTCATGATCTTGCTACCCTTCCAAGATGCTGTGATTGGGGAGATAAATGATAAACTGATTACAAGAGTCACTGATTTGGGGACAGGCCTCCCTATTCTTCCACCCATACATTTAAAGTAAGGGACAAATGTTCCTGGGGTTGTTTTTGGCACAACTGCCATGGCATCACAGTATGGATTAGTAGATTAGAACTGGAGTTTGATTCATAACAGAGTGAGTTAAAGCTGCCTTTTCTTAACCAAGAACCTGCTTGAGTTACCCCAAAGGTGTCAATCATAAGCCTTCATCTGAATCCAATAGTTGTACAAGGTATCCAGGGTGGATATCCAGTATGTTGGTTGTTCCTTGCTTGGCACCCTCTACATGTGCTGAAATTACAGTTCTCAAAATAATCACATTTTTGTGACCTCCCTTTGGAGGATTGAACCATGTCATCTATCACCTTTTCATTTTATCAGACTGGGCTGATTAATTTAACTGTCCATCATCTGTTATTGTGAACATGCTACCCCTTTCAGGTCTTCTTGGCAGCTTCCTGAGACCCAGCCAAAAAAGCTCATAATTAAAACTCTACCAATATTCTCTTCTTTTTCTCATTTCTGCCAATCTTCGTCTGCAACTTCCCCCCCGCTTTGTTTTCCATGGGGCCCAATAACCATTCATTGCACCAATGAAAATTTTCCCCCTAAACATCTTAATAGTTGTCCTTATTGTGGTTGGGAAATGAAGCATTAAATATCCCCTTCTTGCATACTGCACTGCCAGTAAGAATCGCCCCCAGCATTGTTAATTCGTTAGAAAAAAGGAACACTTGAATATTGCGCATTAATCGTAACATATGGTTTGATTTCAAGGAACCAGATTAAACAATTGTTCCCGGAAATAGATCTTGGCTTTTTATGAAGTAGATTTCATAAACTCCTGAAGGATAAAGGTATTTATAAATTCCTGAAAAAAAAGTTTGTGTGTCCAGCGTATTTTATTGTGAGGATAAGTTTGATGCCAAACTCTCAGCCATGACATTTCATGCAACCTTTTGTACTTTTCCTAATTGCCTTTGTACATATTTCTTCTCAAACGCCTTTGAGGTGTCAGGTGTTGTGAGATCATATCCCTCCTTTATCTTTGAGCCGATATCTCCACTTCTTTGCTACCCCCATTCCCTGGATGCAATGAATCAAGTGGGGACCGAGGTGTGATGATTAGAAGGTCCTTTTTCCATTTCGTAGCTTCACTTTCCACTTCAGTCACATCTGTGAACTTGCATCACAGTTTAAAGGAACAAGATTCCCACCAAGATAATTTCATGAGGTCATTCCCTGAAATGGATTCAAATGTCCACCTTTTAAAAACATTATAACATTTACTTAGACTGCGAAACTGCCTAGTTCACACAGGGGACACCATCTCTTTTTTAACTTGAAGGAAATACTTTGGGGAAGAATGTGACAGGCGGTGATTACATATTCAAGAAGTGCCGAATATGGAGCATGTTTTGAGAGAGATCTGTTACTGGCCTTAACTTAATTTTTTTTTTTTTTTTAGCCATATACTGTAGTCATTTGTCAGGAGAATCCACAAGGAAGTCAAGATGGTGTCCAGGCAATTAAAGCTGCACTCTACTCTGTTTTCCACATGTAGGGGCTTTGATCTCACAGACATGGATGCCACCTTGACTGTTTGTGTTCCCCCATGGATAACCTTGGCTGTTTTGGAAATATGGAGGTGACCCAAGGCTGTCTTCTGCTCTCCACAGCTTGATGTTGACCTTGAAATCAACACACCAGGGCTCATCGCATTATGCTATCTTCCCACAAGAACCAGCTGCCTTATGACCTCAAAGACACAGAGTGACCATGCCATGTGCTTGTGAGTTGATAACCTCAGAAGTGACCCTTGACAAGAGCCCTGTCAAGACAGGTTGAATGGTTGTGCTGTGTGAGTGGGGTGGAAACCTTATCACCAGTTTAAACGTAACACACAATAAAACAAAAACTGTTTCAGATGGTATCATGAGTCTTTTTTCTATCACAGCCATCACAGAAACATGAGATCACTTTCTTTCTTCCCCACTTTCCAGCCAATGGTCAGGAATGAATGCAACTGCCTTGTCTTTCCCCGGGATAATCTCTACAAAAAATGTTGGAGCCATGATGAGAAACACATCTCGACAGCTGCTAAGTTTTAAGCTGACAGCAGCTGCTAACAGGATTTCATTTTTTAAAATTTAGGTTAAGGTATGCACTAAATGGAGCACCAGTTTGCGGTAGTGGTTAAGGCACCAGGCTAGGAACTGGGATACTGAGAGTTCTAGTCTTGCCTTAGGCACAAAGCCAGCAGGGTGACCTTGGGCCAGTCACTCCCTCTCATCCCTGGGAAGCAGGCAAGGGCAAACCACTTCTGAAAATCTTGCCAAGAAAACTGCAGGGACTTGTGCAGGCAGTCACCAGGAGTCCAAAACTGACTCAAAGTTGCATGCACACATACACACAATAAAGAGGGAAAAAAGGAATAATCAACTGGAAAGCAATACAGAGTCCATTCAAAAATAAGTTTTGGTATTGAACACTGTTGGTTTTTTACTTATTTTGCTTATTGTTGAGCAGAAAGTGGATAAGCTGACCGAGGTCATGGGATGAATTATTTGAATTTTATTTGGCCTGCCTTCTCTGGTTCAGGAGAGCTACTTATGGGGTAAAGGACTAGCACTTTTTCAGAAGAGTGCTAAAGCCATATTTAAGAAATGGGTTTAGTGCTCTTTTAAAAGAGCACTAAACCTAAATTTATTAGAAAGCTGCATCACATCTGACAAGTGCTAAGGAAAATGTCAGTCAGGCATTTTGCGGGTAGGTAGCTCTGTGGAAGCCAGATGTCCAGCCTCTTTGCAGGCCAAGCTGAAGCGTCCCTGAAGGACAATGCCCAGCGACTGGAGGCTGAGGGCATTTCCACTGCAGCCTACGAGTGGCCAATGAGGGATTGTCAGGGTCAGTCTCGCTTCGCAATAAGACACAGGCTCACTTAATGGGTATTAAGGATTTCTGGTTTATTGGAATGATGGCTGACAGAACGAAAAAAGGGAACGGGGGTGGTGGTGTGGAGGTGCCCCTTTTATACCCTCTTGTAGTGCCCCGGGCTCCTCCACCCTGCATTGTTCCGATCCCTCTTGATGGGACCCTTGATGGCTGCCTGGACGTTTTCCTGGTGTCTCCCTTTGTCTTCCGGATTCGGTTGTGTCCTCCAGGGCACCAGGTGTGGCTTATCTCCGTTCTTCCGACGTGCTTCTTTTCGGCTGTCTATGGGTCCGTGGGCGTGGGTGCTTTCGGGTGCTTGTGTTAATCCCTGGTTTAATTATCTCCTTCCTCTATTTCTTAATGATCATGATCTACGTTGTGAGGCTCTTTGTGCCTTGCAACGAGGTCATGACAGGGATGGACAAATCGCAACCCCCAGCCACACCAGTGACCAAACGGTTGGTGAAGCGTGCCAGACTGTTTCAGCAGCAAAGATTGCATTGGGATAAGGGGGAAAACACCAGTTTAAAACTAGAACAGCTAAGGAGGATTTTAAGCTGCACCAGGGATGAGCTGGGGATGTGACAAAGGCAATGTCATGAAGATATGGCAGAAACCAGAGGTTGCTGGGGTATGTTCAGGGGCGAGTGAGGAAGAGCCCTCTGTAATGTCCTCTAGTGTTCTGGCAGATGACATCACTGATGCTCCTCTGAAAAAAGCTCCAGCGTTACATGCTCTCTTGCTGAGACTGGGGTTCAATGAATGATCAGTTTTCCTCATCCTTTGCCAGGGAAAAGTAATCAGCCATCAGGGTATCACATGAGAAGAAGTATCTGTGGTTTTTCTAACCAGTTCTGCTCAGATGATAAGAATGGCTGGAGGAGCTGATGTGGTGAACGGCTTAAAGTCAACAGGACTTAGAAGACCAGGGCTTAAATTCCTGCTCAACCACAAGATTCACAGGGTGTCCTTGAATTACTCACCACTTCTCAGGCTAATCTAGTTGATTGAATTGTGAGCATCAAAATATTGACTGGGTGGGGAAACCATGGATGCTTCCCCACCCAGTTGAGCTTCCCATTGGTGTTCCCAAAGTATGCGGCTGAAGAGCACAGAGGTTATGGGACAGTATGAAAGATCTTTTAAAAAAATAACCTTATTAAATTTTAAAACAAATAAAATCTAACAGAAACTAATAAAGACAGAGAAAGAGAACCAAGTCCAGAAAAAAGAAAAAGAAAAGTAGAAAAAGGAATAACTCCTGACTTCTTTTACAACAGATATAAGTAAAACTTACATTAAACTCTTACTCTATGGTTAGAACATAACATCCATTTGTTCTATTGTCAGCTAATATTATTAATCATCAAATCCGTATATCATAATTTCATTCTTTTCTGTTTCACGCAAAAAGTCCAAAAAGGGCTTCCAATTCACCATGAAATTAGTCAATGTCTTTCCTCTAATCAAAGTTGTCCATCTCAGCCAACTCCATGAACTTCACCATCTGTTCTTCTATTGTAGGTAAGATCGAATCTTTCCACCTTTGAGCATACAGTATAAAAGTCTCGCTGCAGCTATCCTATATAAAAACAAAGTTCTATATGATTTTTCCAATGGTTTATCTGTCAGTCCCAAAAGGAATGTCTCTGGTTTCGATTGTATGTTAATCTTTAAAATCTTCTGGATTAAAATACACATTTGAGTCCAAAATGTTTAGCTTTTTTACATGTCCACCAAAGACAATAAAAAGTCCCTTCTCGTTCACATTTCCAACAAATATTTGAAGTCCCATTATACATTTTTTACAAACTTTCCTGTGATAAATACCATTGATACATCATTTTAGACAGTGTGTAAGATCTTGATGTGGCTGTCAACAGAGGATCTTGGCAGCCCAGCCTGTATAGAGATGAAAGTAGGGAAACCTGCTATCCAAACATACATACATACATTTGTTGTTGTTTATTCGTTCAGTCGCTTCCAACTCTTCATGACTTCATGGACCAGCCCACGCCAGAGCTTCCTGTCAGTCGTCAACACCCCCAGCTCCCCCAGGGATGGTTCAGTCACCTCTAGAAGATCATCCATCCACCTTGCCCTTGGTCGGCCCCTCTTCCTTTTGCCCTCCACTCTCCCTAGCATCAGCATCTTCTCCAGGTTGTCCCGTCTTCTCATTATGTGGCCAAAGTATTTCAGTTTTGCCTTTAATACCATTCCCTCAAGTGAGCAGTCTGGCTTCATTTCCTGGAGGATGGACTGGTTCGATCTTCTTGCAGTCCAAGGCACCCTCAGGAATCTCCTCCAACACCACAGTTCAAAAGCATCGATCTTCCTTCTCTCAGCCTTCCTTATGGTCCAGCTCTCGCAGCCATATGTTACTACGGGGAACACCATTGCTTTAACTATGCAGACCTTTCTTGTCAGTGTGATGTCTCTGCTCTTAACTATTTTATCGAGATTGGTCATTGCTCTTCTCCCAAGGATTAAGCGCCTTATGATTTCCTGACTGCAGTCAGCGTCTGCAGTAATCTTCGCACCTAGAAATACAAAGTCTTTCACTGCTTCTACATTTTCTCCCTCTGTTTGCCAGTTATCAATCAAGCTGGTTGCCATAATCTTGATTTTTTTAGGTTTAGCTGCGAGCCAGCTTTTGCACTTTCTTCTTTTACCTTCATCATAAGGCTCCTCAGTTCCTCCTCGCTTTCAGCCATCAAAGTGGTATCATCTGCATATCTGAGATTGTTAATGTTTCTTCCAGCGATTTTAACCCCAGCCTTGGATTCCTCAAGCCCAGCATGTCGCATGATGTGTTCTGCGTACAAGTTGAATAGGTAGGGTGAGAGTATACAGCCCTGCCGTACTCCTTTCCCAATCTTAAACCAGTCCGTTGTTCCGTGGTCTGTTCTTACTGTTGCTACTTGGTCGTTATACAGATTCTTCAGGAGGCAGACAAGGTAACTTGGTATCCCCATACCGCTAAGAACTTGCCATTATTTATTTACATACATATATACACACATAAATAAATAAATAATGCTAGGGTGGTTTAAATATCCTATTCGTGAGGATACTTTCCCTGGTGTCATATATTGAATAGCAATTCACTTCAGAAGCAGTCTTGTGCCTTACAACGTGGAAGGCATTTCCATTTTCCTAAGATCTTCCCCCTCCTTTCAGATGACTAATTCCAAAAGCACTTGGTTAAAAGTCAAACCGGGAGCAGCCCTGGAGCATGCTTTTGTGGCATAACTTATCTTCTTTGCTTCTGATTATGACACAATCCTGAGGGTGATTATGGAGGTTAATCTGTAATATTTGTCGATTACTGCATTCCATAGCTCTGAATATGAGTGACTTTGCCATTTGGTTGTGATTTTGAAGGTGAAAATACTTTCAGATCGACCAATAACACAGAGCACACCATTCATATGTGAAGAAGGATATTACATAGGGTGGGGTTGGGGGTGGGGAGGTGTCGAACACTTAATTTTAAAGAATATAGATACGGCAAGTATGGGTGACTGAGTGGAATGGAAAGAATCATAATTGTCTCCATCTTGCATTTGAGTTTCACTCTGACCAGGCACAGGCCTATTGGGGACATGTTATGATTCCTCAGACCAAAACATTCACAGGGATGTTGAGATGGACAATGAAAACAAGGAAACATCCCAAAGACAACACTTTGTAGTGAAAAATTACTTCCATTTCCCGTACATAGACTGGGTTACGTTTTGCAAAATTTTCAAACACTCTGCATGATGATGATGATGATTATTATCATGTTATTCCATGAACAATTGAAGAGACAAGACCTTCAATTTCATCTAAGTAGTGCCCAGGATCTTAATGTGAAATTTGAACGTTGTTGAACAAATTAAACTAAATGACCACACTGGTTAAATGGAAGTTGAAAAGAAAGATAAAAGCTGTCCAAAAAAATTAGGGTTATTCAGCGAACCATAGTAACAATGAATGAATGAATGAATGAATGAATGAATGAATGAATGAATGAATGAGACCAACCCATTTCTGATTTGGTTATAGTACTGGTTGATGATCACTGGAGGGATCAGAATTGTAGGAGTGCATCCATCCTGACCTCTCAGCAACCTTTGATAGCATTGACCATAGTGTTCTTCTTAACTGACTTGGAGGCTGGGAGTAGGAAGCACAATGTTGTGGTGGGTCTCCTCCTTCCTCTGGGATTGGTTCCAGTTGGTGTTGGGAAGTCCAGCCCTAAATGCCTAATATGTGGGGTTCCACAGAGTTCTACTCTCTCCTTGTTCCTGTTTAGTATCTACATAAGGATGCTGAGTGAGGTCATCGGACAGCACAGGGTTTAGTTTCATCATAATGATGATGTTCAATGATTCCATCTCCATGTCAGGCTGGTCATGTAATACCATCAAGGTGCTTTTTCTGTTTCTGGAGGCTGTAAGGGACTTGGTAGGGAGAAGACTCAGGCTCAAACCTGGACAGAGAAAGTGGCTATGGGTTTTGGGACCTCCTGGTGTTGGGAACTTGCCATCTTGGTTTCTGAATGAAGTAGCCCTCCCCCAAACAAATTCAAGGGTCCTTCTAGACCAGTGTCCCTCAACCGTGGCAAGTTTACGATATGTGGACTTCAACTCCCAGAATTCCCCAGCCAGCATGGCTGGCTGGGGAATTCTGGGAGTTGAAGTCCACATATCTTAAACTTGCCACAGTTGAGGGACACTGGTCTAGACCCACAGCTCCTGCTTGAAGAGCAGGTGGCAGCAGGCGCTAGAAAAACTTCTGCCCAGCTCTATCTGATGCACCAATTCCATACATTCCTAGACTTGGAGGCCCTATACTGTCACCCATGTGTTGGTAACCTTCTTTTTGGATTCTTACACATCTTTTTGGATGTACTCTACCTAGAACTCTTACATAGCACTCGACATGGAAGTTGCAACTGGTCCAGAATGCAGCAGCATGGACAGTTATGGGTACACCTCAGTTCAACCCACAAAGCCTCGGTTCTGCAAGCTTTACTGGCTCCCAGCAGACTTCCAGGCACATTTCAAACTGCTGGTTATCCCCTTTTAAGCCCTCTATGGCATAAAGGTGGGTTATTTGTGGGACCGCCTGTTTCCAATTTCTTCTGCTCATCCCACAAGGTCAGGCAGGTTGGGCATGCTCTGGATCTCTTCCATGACACAATGAAATCTAATGGGACTCAGGAAGGATGCCTTCCAAGTCACAGCACCTGTCTAAGGAACACCATATCGCCCAAGATTTGGGTGGTCCAGACCTTGCCAGCCTCTTCCTCCAAGCATCGGGCCTGGTGTTAGATGCACTCATGTGAGTACAATGATTGCTCACTCTGTTGCGTTTTGTTCTGGACGTGAAATGTCATTTTAATGGCCTCTATTCATTGTTTACCAGCCAGAATCTCATGTCAATCAGGCCGCCACAGAAATGCATTAAATAGAGAAATGCTCCTCTAGATATTGTCTGGTAGAAAGTGTTCCACTAAATTCAAGTGGCTAGTGTCAGGGTAGCCTTACTTCAAATAAGACACGGACTCACTTAGAGGGTCTAAGGATTTCCGGGTTTATTGAAGCAGAATGCATACGGAGAAAAAGACGGGAATGCGGGCGTGGTAGCAGGGTACCCCGTTTATACCCTGGTGGCGGACCTTGTCCTCCTCCACCCCCCATTGTTCCCCAAGCCGGGTCCGGATGGGTGATTTGAATTGGTATGGGTCTGACGATGGGCGATTCGGGTGATCTCCGATGGTTTCCTTTGTCTCTTTGCCTTCGTCCGGTGCAGGTGCGTCCCCCGGGGTAATGTGTGGGAGTTCCCCTGATCTGTTAATGGTTTCCATGTCCTGTCCGAGGTGCGCTTCTATTGTCCTGGTGATTGTTTTAGGAGTTTGGGTGCTTAAGGGATGATGTGTGTGTTTAAAGGATAATGGTTATCGCTTCCTCTTTCCTGATGGGCCTGTTCCCCGTTGTGATGCACTTATGCCTTGCAACGGGGAACATGACAGCTAGTAGCACAGTTCACAAAACCATTTCAAGGAAGTTATTAGGGGAAATGGAAGCCTGTTCAAAAAGACTGTTCATCAGCCATTCCGGTCTTGCCCAAGCCACTTCTGCATGGTAGCCTTCCAGGAAAGTGAAGACCAGAGGCAGGTGCTCTTTGTGAATGTATTTATGTATCTATGTATTTATTTATGTAGCATATTTGCTTACCACCCATCTCGTGTGCGATGACTCTGGGCGGTTTACAACGATTAAAGATAATTGGATGTTTTGATGGCCAAGAAATTAAAGGAATATGAAAAAAAATAAATTACATTAAAAAATAAAAAATAAATAAAGCAATTGCAGAAAAGCAGAATGAGTTATTTGCATTTCTCTTAGTAGCAGAAGATGTGGGCCAGTTAGGGATGCCTGAATAGGTATTTTCATGGATGGAGTGTGAAGAGTTGAAACATACTGTTTGCCAGAGATTACAAAATGGTACTGGTGGGGTAAAATGAACCATCTGCCTTCCAGATCTTAAGAAAGTACAGGTAGTCCTTGCTTAACTACCACAGTTGGGCCCAGAATTTCGGTTGCTAAGTAAAGCAGTCATTAAGCAAATCTGCCCCGATTTTACAACCTTTTTTCTGGTGGTTGTTAAGCAAATCACTGTGGGTATTAAACAAACCACATGGTTGTTAAGCAAAGCACATGGTTCCCCATTAATTTTGCTTGCCAGAAGCTGGCCAGGAAGGTAGAAAATGGCGATCGCATGACCATGGGATGCTGTGATGGTCATAAATGCCAAACAGTTGCCAAGTGCCCAAATCGTGATCATGTGACCATGCGGGACGCTGCAACGGTCTTAAGTGTGAGGACTGGACGTAAGTCGTTTTTTCCAGCACCGTCATAAGTCCGAACTGTCACTAAATGAATGGTTGTTAAGTGAGGACTACCTGTACTACATCCAAGAGTAACAAAGAACTCAAATGCAAAAATGCTCATCCTCTGATAAAACTACATAATACGAGTTTGTTGCTGCAGCACAGTGCTGGGAAGAAGCCAGTGTAAATCTGTTCTTTAAAAAGTTTCCAACACGGTGAGATCCAAGAAATTACAGCCTCATTAGCGTAACATCTGTTCTGGCCAGATTTATGGAAAGGATTACTAAAGAGAAAAATATCATACTGTAGGCATAAAAGGTCAAGTTTAAAAAAGAAAGAAAGAAATCAATACCCCTTTGAAAATTTATGAACTACCTGCATGAATCTTTAGAGATTATCAGGTAAATAAAGTTTACTAAAGTTTATTAAATTTAAAAAAAAAGTTGATGGCCCTCATTAAAGGTTTATGAGTTATCTTAGCAGTCATGAAAGCTTAAGAAAGGGCAGGAGAAGTTCATGGGAAAAGAAGCTAAAACTTGGTGGGAGTTACTCAAAAAGGTGAGATATTAAAAGTGCAAAAAGATGGAGGAGAAAAGAAGAAAGGAAGTGGAAATATGAGAAAAGGATACATAGAAGAAATGAAAAAGGATAGATTGGCAAGGAAGAATAGACAAAATTAACAAGGAACTTAAGAGTCCATGTCAGGAAAACTTAAGATCAAGAATGAGCTGGGGTAGATGAAGGAAGCAAAGAATAAAAGAAAAAGTATTTTTTTGAAAAAAGAAAAGAATCATTACAATAAGTGCTCAGTGAAGAAGGGAAATGGCAATTAAAAAAAAGGCAGAACTACTCAGCTTTTAATTTGGTTCAGTTTTCCCCAAGAAGGAAGTAGTTGTCCTATGAGCAGGTTGTGAAAGCAGATAGAAGAGGTTGGGCTGAAGTTGAATGAATAAAGAGTCTCAAGGAATCCCCAGTCTGAATTAGTAAATCTCCAGGTAAATTATATTCTAAGGAAGCAACTGTCACAGAAAATACAGAAGTAAACAATGCTGAGGAGATAGAACCATGTTTATTGCAACGGTCGTTGGGCGCCTGCTTTACGAGAAAGGGGGACCCCAAACAATGGGAAAGCAGAGAGTTTTACAGAAGTTGAGGGCTACAAGGCGGGAAATCCTGATTTGCTGGCCAGTTTTGGGGAAGCTAGCTGGTCCTTGTCTGTGTACCTGGGGTTAGTTCCATCATTAGGCAAAATGGGCCTTTCAGGAGGGCAGCAGAATTGTTGAAGAAGTCCATGGTTAAAGGAGATGGACTGTTGAGGCCAGCAGGCGGAACAAGGATGGAAGGCTGGGCTTTCTCTAGGTTGCAACTCCCTTGTAAGGGCTGCCCTTGGGCTGTATTGGGAGCTGGTGAGGAGGCTTCTGCTCTTTGGTTTAGATGGGATTGCAGGGGGTTTTGTCTGGGGGGGGGGGTGTCAGTCAATTTGGGTCTGAAAGGATTGGATAAAGAGAGGAGCTGGATTTTGACCCTGGTGATATCAGGGAGGAAAAGGGTGCAGTTTTCATTTTGTGTTAGATTTATCTTCTCCACCACAATTGGACCTGGCTGCTGGTCTAGCCAAACCTTTATGAGTTGGCACTGAAGATGTTGCCTAGTCTGGCAATGAAACGTCTGCAAGAAGACAACCTCAGAGAGCACCAAGGACTCCCTTATGCATTATCTCCTGACAGAATGGTGAAGTGTCAGATAAGTATAGGAGAACCAATGCCTAGAAAGTAGGAAAAGGAGGCACCAGGGAATTTCTGACCAGTTTGACTGACACCAACACCTGGGAAAATTCTAGAGCAGATTATGAAGAGGTCGATCTGTAGGTCCCTTGATAACAATGCAGTAATTAATAAAGGCCATTCCGGATTTATGAAGAGCAAGATTGTGGGAATGCTGCAGTCATAACTTATTTGATTTCAGCAAAGCATTTGAGAACCATATGACATTTGGATTAGCAAGCTAGCTAGACGTGGGTTGGATGGCATGAAAATTAAGGGTGTACATGTTGTCTTGAAAATTGTACTCAAAAGTGCTCATCTCTGGTTCCTCATCAAGTTGGAGAGAAGTATTGAGGGGGGATGCTACAGTAATTGGTCTGAGTCTTCTACTCTTCAGTATTTCTGCATGAAATAAGGAGAATGCTTACCAGATTTACAGGGGATATGTCCTAACAACCAGGAAACACACTGAGACGAGGAACTGGTCTCTAATATTTATTGCTAGTACTTAACAGGAATCCTAACAAATTGAAGAAGCGTGGGAAAAACCCAGACATATAACCCCCAAGGGTTAAGGCGGTCCCGATCTGTGTCTCTTTGAAGGGCTGCCTAATTCCTCAGTGCTACGCATGCGCTTGACAGTCTGGATGGGAGCCCCCTGCTGGCCATCCTTACTCATGACAGGATGTAACATTGGGTGGGATAGCTAGAACTACAATTATGATCCAGTTATCTGGAGGTTGTGAGGAAAGGAGAGGGCAAAACAAACTCAGATTAAACCCGGCAAGACAAAGGTACCGTTCTGGGCTGCCAGAAACATTGGTTCCAGTGATGGAACTAGATGGACTTACAGTTCCCTGAATGAACCAAGGGTGCTCCTGGATTCATAGCTCCCACCAGCACAGCTGATGTAAATCATGGCCAGGAGTGCCTTTGGCCAGCTGTGGCCCTATCGGGACCAAGAAGCCCTGGTGGTGGTGACCCATACTCATTGCCATGTGGGTCAATTATTACAGCACACTCCACGTGGGGAGGCCTTTGAAGATGACTTGGAAGCTACAACTGATACGGAATGCGTTGGTCACTGTGCCGGTTACCGGACCCGGTTCATAGTGTTGGTTCTACCCGTAGAAAATATATAGCTCAGGGTTAAACCGTTGGGTTCCTGGTGTTCTCTGAGCTTGGCTTGCGGCAGTGAGAGCTCCGTCACCATTGTTTCTTCTTTTATTTGTAATGTTTGTATGTGTGAGGGGGTCACTTTGTAGAGGTAGAATGCAGGCGCTGGGGGGTGTTGGCATGATTCCTCAAATATTGGGGGGCTCATGACAGCTCCAAGACCAGACTGTATGCCCTCTTCCTAAACACTGCTTTCATAAATCCCAGTCAGGCAAAGATTATAATGTCAAACTTTTATTGATTTGTTCACAGAACATACAGGGTTCAGCCAGTTCATCTGGAATAGTATTGACATGTAAAGTGCAATTCACAAAAGTGATCTACTAAAGTTTTGGAAATGCTGGTGGGGCTGCATCACCACTTGCAAACTGCTCCTACCTACACAGCAAACGAACACCAAAATAAAGGAATGTTCTGGCTAATACATGTAGCAGGGAAAAAAAATTGGTCATTTTATTCTTAAAATAAAGAATGAAGAAAAGCATCTTTACTATAACTTTTTTGGGGCCTGTTATCAAGAAGCTAAGATATGTCTTGTCCATCAGTTTCAATGACAACATTCTCTTTTTACCTGTCAGTTTTTCTATTTTTTTTTCCTGTCACATAATCCCCCTCCCCTCCCAAATGCACCGGAGCATCACAACACTACCTGCAGGATTTCAGCAATCACAGTATAACCTTCATTAAAACATTGTCCCTTCTCCAACGTATAAATCATAAAAACGGGCCTTGTTTTAAAAAATCAGGCCTTCTTCCTATCAAAGATTTATGGCCAACAAACTCTAGCATAATTCTGCCTTGCTAGAGAGACACAAACATTACAAGGGCTCTTTTAAAGTTTACGGTGCAGCACACGAGCAGCATTTTCCATATTATCTCCCATAAATAAAAGTCAGTTAAAATTACAAATAGATATTATTATTATTATTATTATTAATAAATATAAATATTAAATATCACCCTTCCCTTCCTTCTATTGCAGCAACAGGGAATGTCCTCCTCCTGTTTCATAATGCAGTGTCAGTTCAGTTCAAGTTTTTATGACGTCAGCCTCACTCAGCAAGCTCTGGCAGGAACACGCAAGTTCCTCCACCTTCGCTCCTGCTTTAGAAACAGGCTTTTCTAAAGCCCGGGTCTTGCCCATGACAACGGCAGTCCCTCAGTGTGACTTTCCAGACTAGGCCTTGGTCCATTTCTCCCTCTGGTGGGAGGGGTTGGTCTTCAGAAAGCAGCTGGATTCTGCTGCAGAAAATGGGTAATGTCAACTGCAGACCCGGATGACCTGTCCTCTTCCCAGTGCCAGTCAGAAGCATTGGCCTCCGCCGGGATTTCCAGCGAGGAGGCTGGTACAACAGGCTGCTCTGTGGTGATGGGCTGTTCCGAAAGGACAGGTTGGCCCTGAGATTCCCAGCCCTGCTGAGAGCAGCCAGATATGTTGTCTTCAAGGGTGGCTCCGGCAAGGAGGTGGTCTTCTTCTGCACTGTAGACTTGGAAGAAGACGACGGCGAGGAAGAGGAAGAGGAGGTGTTTAGCATAGCTGCGCCCCTCAGTGGGGTAGTAACGCTTTACCTGGAAAAGAGAACGAAGAAAGGGGATTAGCGACACGGCTCCCTAACAGTCTCTGCGTTTTCTTAAGCGCCTCTGCAATGAATTAATGCCCTCCACTTCCAGGGATCACTCTCATTCTAAAACACAACATGCACCATGCCCATGCCGGCTGGGGAATTCTGGGCATCGAAGTCCATACATCTTACAGTTGCCATGTTTGAAAAACACTGCATTGGAAGGACCTATTGCTGCTGTCCCCCGCTCAGTGCCTGCCCGTATTAATCAGGGATGATGGTTATAGTCCAACATACTACAAAGCACACAAGCCTGAAGACCACTTACAGAGAGCACTAAGCCTCACGCATTCACTGGGGAATAACCCCTGTTCAATTCCATGGGGCTCATACGGGATCAGCATACATGAGTTTGCAGGGTGTTAGACACAGAATGCCTTGCTCACTGCTCCTCTCCCAGTGTTCCTCAACCTTAGTCCCTTTAAGGTGGGTGGACCTCAACTCCCAGAATTCCCCTGCCAGCAGCACTGACTGGGGAATTCTGGGAGTTGAAGTCCACACACCTTACAGTGGCTAAGAACATTGCTCCAGGTGGACCCAGGACTTCTTGGACTGCCCCAGCGACCCTCCCGTTTCTCCGCCTGGTCTACGAAGACCCAAGACTTACCACTGGAGGGTAGAGTACTTTCCGGGAACGTTTCTTGAGTTTGCTGGTCTTGGAGAAGTTCCTGTGGGCAGGACCCTTCTCGTCCTCCGGGAGAGGATCAAAAGTGAAGTATTGGGGCTCGGTAGGCTCGGCTCTCCTGGAGATTTGGGGCATGCTGTGCGGCGGCAGCGGCGGCAGTGTCGGCTTGCAGGCGTAGCACATGGTCGTCCAGCCAACTGCGGAGAGAAGGCAAAACAGCTGAAGCGCTGAGACTGAGGAGTCGCTCCGCCGGTCCGGAATTTATGAATGGCGGAGGCCCCGCCTTCCTCGCCACCCATTGGCTAAGCTTGTGAGTGGACAGCTCAGATGGGAAAGTCCGAACTTAATCAGTTCAGTGCATCCAGGCTTGGGAGGTTTAGGAATGTCACGCATAGGCCACGCCGCGGGAGGGGGGAGAGTGGAAGAGAAGGCCGGCGTCCCTGCAGCCAGTGAAAGCGGAGGGAGGGTGTTGTTTGCAAAACACGCATCCCCACGCGCTGTCTATGCATCCCGGCCACTAAAACAGACGAGGAACTGAGCCACTTTCCCAAACCCAGGGATGCCCTTGCAATCTTTACAACCCTTTATGGTGCAAAGACTGGAACACGCAGAGAGGCGGAGAGGCAATCTTCGAAGCCTGTTGAATACCCCCACCCACGGAAGTTTAAACTTCTGTGGAGTCGCGCCCAACTTCATCCACTGCAACCTGAAGCCACGGCCAGAATGACGGCTCCCGGTGAAGGCGTCCAGATCCGGGGTTGCTCTTAGCTGCAGTAGATTCACGGGGTTACTCAGCGGGCTGCATTCTAAAGACTGGAAGGGGGACAAATTAAACCAAGGGACGATGACAGTCTATCCATCTTTCACTCCTTCCATTATCCCTCTCTCCTTTCTGGATGGCCGAAACTTAGCAGGGCTGGCTCAAAAGACACTTCGCTGCGGGAGGCAGTCTTGCGCCAGTCCTGCGAAGATCCAGCCATCGAGGCAGGAGAGAAGAATTACGGAGACGGCGGTAGATTGGAGGACATCCCGAGATGTCATTGTCACCGATGATGTCCTGTTCTCCTTCGCCTTAATGAAACGTGGACGTCTCTATCCATTTTGGCTGGACAAAGGACATTTGCTAATTATCTGGCAGTTGATGTCCTTGTTCCTGTTCTGAAAAATATCCTTCAGAGATCCTCTCACGCTCTCGCTGCTATTTCTAAGTACGTTTTAGTTATGAAATGGGAAGGACACACTTCACTGTTGTGTTTTATATCGTGACTGCGGAGCAGAACGTTCTCCTGCATCTCCCCACCCCACCCTGCCTTCCCTGTCCCTCCATCACTTTTCATTCAGTTTCAAGGAAGAGAATTTGCTTTCCAAGTTTCTTTCAAAGCAAATGCACTTTTGCACCTGTTTATTTGGTTGCAAAGTGATTAAGGTTTGTGTGTGAATATTGAGCTTTCATCTCTCCCGGGCTCTGTGGCCTTCTGGATTTCCCAGGATTCCACTACATCCCAAAGGAAATATCAGCCCTTTGAGGTAGGCCAAGTCAGGAACCAGATGCTGCAGGGATTCCAGAAATGCTACTTTATTGTTATAGGGCAGTGTTTCTCAACTTTAGCAACTTTAAGATGTGTGGACTTCAACTTCCAGAATTCCCCAGCCAGCCATGCTGGCTGGGGAATTCTGGGAGTTGAAGTCCACATATCTTAAAGTCGCTAAGGTTGAGAAACACTGTTATAGGGTATAATAACAGAATCTTGAAAGCCAGTCAGAGTTTCTCTCTGCCCATCTTATACCAACAGAATCAAGGTGGGGTTATTTTGAGGTTCTTCCTCATGCTTTATATTTTCCCGGGACTGAGTTGCTGTTTCACTTCCCTTAACGGTTCTTCCCTTCCAAAGTAATTTCTACATTCCTTTACAGGCAGTCCTCGACTTGCGACCATTCATTTAGTGACCACTTGAAGTTATGACGGCGCTGGAAAAAGTGACTTGCAACCAGTCCTCATACTTATGACTGTCACAGCATCCCTGCAGTCATGTGATAAAAATTCTGGTGCTTGGCAACCAGCATGTATTTTTGACCGTTGCAGCATCCTAGGATCACGTGATCGCCATTTGAAACCTTCCCATCTGGCTTCCAACAAGCAAAATCAATAGGGGAAGCCAGATTTATTTAATGCCCACATGATTTGTTTAACAAATACATGATTCGCTTAACAACCGCAGCAAAAACAGTTGTAAAATTGGGTGTGGTCACATGATTCCTCACTTAACAACTGTATCACTTAGCAATCAAAGTTCCGGTCCTAACTGTGGTTGTAAGTCAAAGACTACCTGTATAAGGAACCATTTGAAATAATTTCTTCCACTGAATTTTTTCCAGTCTGAGAAAAATAGAATATCAGTTTGAGGTATGGTGGAAGAATTTCTCTTTTGCCTTGAGAAACTTTGAAAAAAAACTGATACCCAATTTCTCTCTCCCCTGAATTTAGGGGAGAATTTCAAAAGGTCATTTGTGCCCAAAGCAACTTCCACTGAAGAAAAGGACATCAAGGAGGCAACAGTGCAAAGGAGAGCAAGGATAGGGATATATCATATTTCAGTTATTCACATTTAATTAAAATAGGGTTGGCCTTGGTTAATCTTGGAAAGCTAAGCGGGGTTGGACTTGGATGGGAGACCACAAGGAAAGCTAGACTAATAAGAAGAGGAGCAGCTGCAGTTTGACTTTGAAGGACAAAATCACTCCTTCAGGAAAACTAGGGAGAAGCAGATGTATGAATTATTAACTTCCTTTCATCTTTTTGTTTTAGCTTAGTTTTTAATAGTTTTGGTGTTTTTAATTGTTCATAATAATAGTGGTTTTTTAGGTATCTATTGTTGTTTTGACTTGTTGTGAACTGCCCAGAGTCACTTGTAAAAAGTGAGATGGGCAGCTATATGAATTAGATAGATTAAAATAAATAATAAAATAAAATAAAATAAAAGGAAGTGTCAATAGGCCCCAAGCTGGAGACACCATTCTTATTTTTTGATACCTATCAATTGCACTGTTTAAGGAAGTTTGCCCAAAACCATCATTTTACCAAGGAGACCTCAGAGGAAGATATAGGTTGGATTTCACCCTGTGCCCTTCCCAGTTGTTTTTGCAAGATGTTAAACCTCACTGACACACTTGTTCCAAGGGCATGCAATCCAGTTATAAACATCCTGCCTGAAATACACCCCCACAATTACCTTCAATTCACTGGTGGGCCTTGAACCTTGAAGCACGTAAACAGTCCATGCAATCTCACAAGCAGACAGGCTGAATACAGATGTGGACACTTTAAATCTTCCATTTCAAAACAAAACAGGGGGGAAAAAAAGAAATATGGTACTTCAAGCCAGAATTATATTATGCAAGTGCCATGACTCAGACATGGGATTTCATAGAAGATCCTAAAACGGCATTTGTCTTCTCATATCTTCCCATCATTTTTAAAGCTTTTTCCCCCACCATGAAAAGATGGATCAAAGAAGCCAACAGGGAATAGTTGTGCAATGTCTTTCCACCAGTGGCATTAAAAGCCATCTGCCTGGAAATACTCTAAATCACTTTCTTTGAAAAACTAGAAAAGAAAAAAAAAGAGCGACAAGATTGGAAAGAACCTGCAACCAGTTTATAATTCATGCTTTTATTTAGGGTTCTGTGTTCTGGTTAGTATCCAGCGACTTCAAGACAGACAGATGCAAAAGGCAGGCAATGTATGATCCTGCAGACATGGCTGTACTACCCCACCCTCCTCACCATTAACGATGCTGGCTGGGGCTGCTGGGAGTTGTAGTTCAGCAAATATCTGGACGGCCACACATTTTTCACCTTGCCCGCTGCATAGAGCAGCTGATATGATCCAAATATTGACCAAATCCACTGCAGGCCATTGGAAACATTGTTCAAAATACAGATAAAGGTAAAACAAAACAGATGCATGTTGTAATGGGAAGTTGGGGAAATAAATAAATGTACAAACCCATTTTGCCCCCCTGCTATATCCTTCATTCACTCTCTGATTCTAAGGAAGCAAAGATCATTTTATGTCTGGCTGGAATTTCAAACAAATTTTTGGGTGTGTGTATGAAATAGGGGTGCAACGGAACTAATGCGCACAACATGTTTTTTTCCCAGCAAGATTCACTTCCCCAATCCAAAGATCCCATGCTGGTTTTCGTATTTACGACTTAAAAGCACTCTGGGGATTAAACACAGCCCTTTATTAGGATCTTGGCAGGGTATATTTTATCTACAGAGACAGGATTTTCTCCTTAAACCATCTTTACAAGAGGATCTAATTCCTGGTCAGGCAGAATATCAAAATCATGTCTGTGAACATTTTATTCCAATGGAAGCTGATCAGATGAATGGGGTGGGATATACATTTGTTTGTGGAGTCCTTTGTGCTCTCTGAGCCTTGTTTTCTTGCAGAGGTTTCATTACCAGACTGGGCAACATCTTCAGTGCAAAGAAGGAGTGGGCCTTGCTCTCAGTTGATACACCGTGGCTTGCCCTGCTTGTGTTGGTGGGGGTGTTGTTCTCTCCATGGGAGCTCCTTGATTGGGCTGTGGTTTGCTGCTTGGTTGATTGCCTGAGTTGATAGTTCCTTGATTAGGAAAGCTACCCACACCAACCAAGTGCTCCACTACCAAAGTAACAATCCAACCTCCCACAAGAGAAGCTGTGTAAGAACATTATTCAGACGAGCACTTACACACTGCAGCAACCCAGAACACCGGAAAAAAGAAAAAGAACATCTGCACAGCATCTTCCAGCAAAATGGATACCCGCTCAACTTTACCAAAAAGCGCCTCACCACCCAACCCACTACAACCCAACCAATGGAAACCATGAAAAGGATAACACTGCCATACATCAGAAACATCTCAGAAACCACCAACAGACTGTTACAACCACATGGCATCACCGTAGCACATAAAACAACTAAAACTCTTCAGAACATGTTAAGCAATCCAAAAGACCCAGTAACCCAAGAAGGAAAAATCAGGAGTCATCTACAACAGACGGTGCAAGGACTGTAAGAGCCACTATGCAGGACAGGCGGGCAGAAGAGCAGCAGAGGGCATCCATGAACACCAACTGGCAGTCAGAAGACACGATGAGAACTCCTTAATCTCACAACACACGGACAGACTCAACCATAGTTTCACCTGGGAAACTGTGAGCATCCTAGACCAAGCCAAATCCAAAAACGCTAGGGAATTCCTGGAAGCCTGGCACTCAGACCAAGCAGCCATCAACAGGCACATAGAGGTAAACCACATTTACATACCATTCAAAAGAGACAACAGAAAAGCCAACAGACCAGAACACCTCCTCTCCTTCCCAGCAATCAACACCCAGATATGCAAAGGATTAACACCAGATGAACAATCAAACCCCAGTACACAATACACCCTAATCAAGGAACTATTAACTCAGGCAATCAACCAAGCAGCAAGCAACAGCCCAATCAAGGAGCTCCCATGGAGAGAACAACACCCCCACCAACACAAGCAGGGCAAGCCGCGGTGTATCAACTGAGAGCAAGGCCCACTCCCTCTTCGCACTGAAGATGTTGCCTGGTCTGGCAATGAAACGTCTGCAAGAAAACAACAAGGCTCAGAGAGCACCAAGGACTCCACAGTTCAACCCTGAGCTACAAATATTCGCTTCGATTGATACTTTTGTTTGTTTGTTTGTTTGATTGATATTCCACTTTTTCTCCAGAGGTTAATGCAGCTATCACAGCATTCTCTTTCCAGTTTTTCCCCACTGCAAAACCCTTGTGAAGAAGGTTGGGTGGAGAATGACTGGTTGTCTAGAGCCATCCAGCGAACATTGATGTTAAGGATGGACTACAGACAGATTTTTTTCTTCTGAGACTCAGTACTGAAGGAAATCAACATCTGTCTTAAAAAAAACAAGCAAAAAACACCCCCCACTATGAACTTTTAACCAGTTTAATAATCATATGATTCCACAGGAAATCAGAATACAAAGGAAGGGTTTCCATTTCTCAGTATAAGAATAAGATTTCAAAGATTTGAATTCTCAGTATAAGAATACGATTTCAAAGATTCTAAGTCACCCGTACTGAAGATCATTTTAACTGATGCAGAATGTGCCACCATCCTATTATTCATTCTTTCTTTTCAGAGGATTGATCCTTAATTGCTTGGAGTCAGGATATCAACAGGATATGAACAGAGAGCCAGTTTGGTGTAGTGGTTAAAGGCACCAGGCTAGAAACCGGGAGGTCGTGAGTTCTAGTCCCACCTTGGGCATGAAGCCAGCTCGGTGACCTTGGGCCAGTCCCTCTCTCTCAGCCCTGGGAAGGAGGCAAAACCACTTCTGAAAAACCTTGCCAAGAAAACTGCAGGGACTTGTCCAGGCAGTCTCTGAGAATCAGACACAATTGAATGGATTAAAAACAAAGAGAACCGTTTACAGTCCCATCCTAGATTAACTTTTTAGGTAGAAGAGGTAGAAGAACAGTCATGAGAGACTGGCATTGTTTGGGAGAGTTGTAGAAAAGATTGGAGACAAAAGAAAAACTGTTCTGGAGGGTTTGGGGTTATTGTTGGTGTTTAGCAGTAAGTTAAATTGAGAAATTTTTTTGCAGTTTGACAATGTGCCAGGAGAATGAGGGAGAGAATGAAGTACTGTACAGTATGAGGTTTCAATTGAAGAGAATGTCTGTAGCTCAGGGTTGAACTGTGGCATCCTTGGTGCTCTCTGAGCCTTTTTGTTTTCTTGCAGACGTTTCATTGCCAGACTAGGCAACATCTTCAGTGCAAAGAGGGAGTGGGATTGTCCAGGTACTACTGTGAACAAACCCCACTCCCTTTTCGCACTGAGGATGTTGCCTAGTCTGGCAATGAAATGTCTGCAAGAAAGCAAAAAGGCTCGGAGAGCACCAAGTATGAGGTTTCCTAATAGAAGACCTCTAAGTTCACTTTCAACCCTATGATTCCATAATTCCATGATTCTGAGGCACCCACAGGGTGTGATAAAAAAAAATCAAGATGGCACCTCACTAGTGCAATTGAAGCTCAGAGCTTCAATCACATTGTTATGGCTTGGACCATCTTGATTTTTTTTACCACTTGATTTTTTCCTGATACCCTGCTCAGAAAGGCACCCCAGAAGCCATTAGATACGTACAGTTTATTACCAATCTGAAAAAGGTTGAGTAGCCTAAAGCTCATGACTTTCAGTGGGATCCTACTCAGATTGTGCTGTATAAAATGCTAGGCAATGGCTGTCATTGTTATTACTGCAGGCTAGGGGAAGCAAAATTCACTTTGAGGAAGGTTTTGACCTACAAAGTAAAAGGCATAGTCTTTGGCCCTCTCTGTTCATTAGTGAATGAATAGACAGGACTAAAAACAAAGCTATTTACCTTTTTGAGTCAAAATCTTCCCCAACTGGTTGATTTTCCATTTTCAGAATGAACCCCAACTTCCCCAAGCTGGTACCCCCAGCAGACATTGCTATTTGGATCTCAAATTATTCTTACTTCAATATACAACTTTGAAAGAACATTATTAACTAGAAATAATCAAAATCTTCTTTTTGAGCAGAAAATAATACACCATTATTATTAATAACACAGAAATATTATTAATTTGACTAATTCCAAAGATGTCAGAAATAGATTTTTATCTTGGAGTTCCATAACTCAAAGCAAAACAGAAATAGCAGTGCTGAGCCTCACGTACGCTTACATGACCTATGAGAATCAATTCAACAGAAGCAACCACAATTCCAGAAGCCTTTGCATTGCAAAGGCACAATTTGCCATAAGCTATTTTGGTGCAACTACTTCCCGGAAAAAAAAGCAGAAGTCCCATGTCAGACAGCCCACAGGAGCACTGCATCTTTTCTCCTTAATTGCCTGCTGTCAATCACATTGCTGTAAGAAAATGATTCCACAAGCCAAATTGAGCATTGATGACCTTTTATGAGGAGAAGTGATATCAAGCCAAGTTCAAAAGAAAATCATGGAAATTGAAGAAAAATACTAGGCTTGGTTGGGTATAGTAAAGCATCTCTATGTGACTACTAAAATTCTGGCATTAGTTATGGAGATGTCAACAGGAGTTGGCTACCTCCTAAATTATGTGCTTGGGGACACTTTTCATGGGCCACTGGATTTTATTTATTGAGTTTTTAGATATTTTAATTAAAAATAAATAAATGGGAAGGTAGCAGATTGCAAAGTAAATATAATATTTACTTCCAAGAAGATTCAGGTCCTGGAGGCAGACTTACAAAATAAAAATGACAGATGTAGCCTAGTACTTGGTCTGGAAAAGTTGTCCATCTACCCAAAAAATGGAAAAGGGAAGGTGAGGAAGTTGAAAGCATCATAGAGGGCAGGGAGGAACTTTACACTTTTGTCTCCTAGTCAATCTGTTTTGTGGCTGGGCATTCCTTGTGCGGCAGTCATTCTGTGACAGTTCTTGTGACATACTGTATTCTTGAGACTCCAAACATGGTTGTATGTGTGTGCCTTCAAGTCAAGTCCCTGCAGTTTTCTTGGCAAGGTTTTCGGAAGTGGTTTGCCATTGCCTCCTTCCTAGGGCTGAGAGAGAGTGACTGGCCCAAGGACACCCAGCTGGCTTTGTGCCTAAAGCAGGACTAGAACTCACCGTCTCCTGGTTTCTAGCCTGGTACCTTAACCACTACACCAAACTGGCTCACCCCAAACATAATTGCTAGCTTCCAAAGATTGGAGCCCCCAACTTACATGCAGTGCAACCAATATTTGCCATCACATAGTCTAGAAATCTGCTTTTTTCTTTCCTTGTTTTTTTTAAAAAAAATTTTAAATAATGCAGCTGTGGTCTACACTGAAGTTGTGAAAAACAGCAGACTAGAAAGTGCTTTGCTTTTGGAATATTTTGCAGATTTCTTTCATGATGAGCACAGGTTGTTAGTGCATACTGAAAAGTTTGGTTCATGTATTGCATCAAGTCCTAAATGGATTGTTTGAGTTTTGCTTAGCATGTTGTGTAAACTCATCAGTTGTGGTTTCTAAGCCAGGGGCACTTCTGCACCAGACTGTTTCCACTTCTCAGTCCTATACTGGCAGGGAAGACCATGAGTTGAAGCCAGCAAAACAAGGAATAAATCACTTGGTGGAGGCCCTCAACATCCAGGGCTAAGAAATGACTCCATTACCACATAAGAGCAGGGAAAAAAAAAGGAACGTGGGGTTGAAATTCTGGAGCTGATAGAGAAATAGGGCTAGATTCCTAGATTCTGCAGTGGTTGATTGTTGTTACAAATGCTTGTTTTGCATCTGCAAGAAAAACAGCTTCTCTATCTCAGCCATGTCCTTGAATCTGCCCAGCTAAGCTTATGAGGTCATGTTTGTATTTCTACAGAGAGATTTAGCACCATGCCTAGGGTGAAATTCTATTTTATTCTTTTTATTTTATTTTATTATTATTTTTCAAAGCATAATTAAGATACAAAAAAGGAAGTATAGAATAGATAGAAAACAGAACTGTCATGAGCACTGATGGTGAGCAGGAGGGGGCCCCCATCCAGGGTGGAAAATGCATGCGTAGCACTGAGGAATTAAGCAGCCATTCAGAGACACACAGATCAAACCCGCCTTGACTTTTGGGGTTTATCTGTCTGGGTTTTCCCACGCTTCTTCAGTTTGTTAGGATTCTGTTTTATGTAGCAGTAATAAACACTAGAGGCCTACTCCTCGTCTCAGCGTGATTTCTGACTGTTAGGACAAGAACTAAATTAAAAAGAAAAAACTATAGAAGTGTCAATAGAGAGAAAACAGAAACAGAAAGTGACTTCCGACTTTCTCCAGTACAGATATAGATCAATTTACAAATCTAGTCTCTCGCCATTAATGAAACGATCATAACATTATTTCTATTAAAGCAAACCCCATGCCATGCAAAATTAAATTAAATAAACTACTGGCTGTCTTCCCTTCCCATATCCAGATCATATTGTGTGCATTGGCCTGGATTGCTTGCAGAAAATAAATAAAATTCTGAGTAATTTACAAAGAGGTTGTTGCAAAACCAATAAGCAACGCTCCTTTTCCTCTGGGGCATTTGGAAGCAGTGCATTAGCTCTGACCGTGGAAGGAAATAGCATGTTGGGACTTTTTCCCCAGTAGCTGCAACCATGGGGGCATTTTGCTGGGTGGCTGGAGTGGAGAAAGGGGAGAAATTCAAGCATCAGGAACTGGATACTATAGATTCCATGCAGTGGGAGGGTATATGTGAGTGAGATGGTATTGGAGCAATAAAAATCCCTCCATTCCAGAAAAATGGGAGCTATCTCAGAGCAAACCTGGGCAGCCTGACACTTAGGACACAGAACTTTTGTCAACTTCACCTGTGCTCCATTGCCAGGCCTAGTGTACATCCGGGCCCAGTTTCAAGGATCTGGAAACAGTCAAAATAGTCCAAATCAATGCTAGATGCATTTTAAAAAGAATCAGTAGGGTGCTATGAGGGAGCCCTGTAAAGCTGTTAGGACATCCTTCCCCTTTAAGGACCCATGAACAGAATTATGTCACCTGAAGCCCAGGAACCAAAAGACGGGGCAAGACCTGAGTTCCCACTAATAGGAAAACAAGCTGGCCAGAAGCTCTGCAGTGCTTCCCCCTCACAAAAAGGATAAAGTTTCTTTTCCCTAGTTTCACATAGACTGCAATTGAGCCGGAAATAAATAACCTCCAATGCAGAATACAGATAACCACATGGGAACAAGGACATTCGAGCTGATTCTGGAACTGTGAAAAGACCTTGTATGGAATGGCTTAGCCCGTTACCGAAATCCATCAGATTACGGTTTATTCTGTAAAGCAAACCAAAGCTCAGTGCAATGTCTGGATGCATATCTTGTGCTGGAGCTGTACATTATGGCTGGTAATGCCCACCTCCAAGAGTGCATAACTTATTGCTGAGACATGGCTGTGCCCTTTCTGTAATTGCCACAGCAGCAAAGCCTTCTAGATGCAGAGCCCTGCCCTGGGCTCACCCTACTATTAGGAAGGTTGGGGCCACCCCTCCCCTCCCCTTCCCTCCCTGCAGCCTTACGATGAAAGGACAGCTAACGGCTGATGTCTCTTCTGAGATTTTTGGCGTCCTGGGTGGGGCAGGAGGTGCTGCCGGTGGAAAGCCCTGACGCAGAGAAGAAATTTGGGATGGTGTTTCAGGATGATCTTGGAATGTTCAAGATTTTTAAAAAATCAATTGAAAGGCTGAGCAGGGTTGTGGACTCACACATGTCTGCACGTGTAACCCTTTGGGGGGAAATGAAATTCAATGTGTAAAGTGACTTCTCCCTTTCAGTGGGGTTACTGGACCTGGAGAACCACCGCATTATAGCAAAGGAGAGTGTCATGAGTAAGGATGGCGAGCAGGGGGCTCCCACCCAGACTGTCAAGCGCATGCGTAGCACTGATTAATTGTTCAGCCATTCAAAGAGACACAGATCGGGACCGCCTTAACCCTTGGGGGTTATATGTCTGGGTTTTCCCCACGTTTCTTCAGTTTGTTAGGATTCCTGTTAAGTACTAGCAATAAATATTAGAGACCAGTTCCTTGTCTCAGTGTGTTTCCTGGTTGTTAGGACAGAGAGAGCAGGAACAGGGAATATCGTAGCAGGTGACAACATCTGCCTGGCCAGGTCTGGGCTCGAAAACCAAGTGGGGTTGAACTTGGTTAGCACTCATAGTACGTAGGAGAGCACCAGCGAATCTCAGAGCTGTAGGCTAGAGTGGAAAGTGGGGGGAAAAAACTCCCAGAGCTCCCCAGAAAAAAGGAATGGCAAAGCTTCTCTATACTGCTGCCAGGATATTTGCATCAATATGCTCATAAAGTTATGTGGAGTTGGCTTGACGGCAAAGAGTCTATCTTAAATACTTCCCATTTCTTTTGTCAGTGCTACCACTCCCTTGGCAGGGGATCTTGGGGATGAACAAAAATAGTTAAAACCAACATGAAGCCTACTTTACAGTATGTTCAGCTCTAGCTTAACAATGAACATTTTGCCAAACCTTTGCCAAACCTTTGGAGCCTAACCTTATGGTGTAGGAAGGGATTCATCCTGGCTGGGCTTGGTCCTCATTCCTCGTATTTTCTCCCAAGACCTTCAGTGCATCTTCTGTTGGCAGAGAGACGCTGGTTTCTTTTTAGAAATTTTGTCCATTTTCTCTTGCTAATCATGGAAACTTGAACTGCTGCCCCAAACATATCCATGGTAAAGGAGTTTGGGCAGAGGGAGGGAGGGGGGATGGAGGGAGATTGAGAAGGAAAGAATGGTGGGAGGAAAAGAGATGGAGAAGGGAGGGAGGGAGGGAGGGAGATGGAGAAGGAAAGAATGGTGGGAGGAAAAGAGATGGAGAAGGGAGGGAGGGAGGGAGATGGAGAAGGAAAGAATGGTGGGAGGAAAAGGGAGAAGGGAGGGAGGGAGGGAGATGGAGAAGGAAAGAATGGTGGGAGGAAAAGAGATGGAGAAGGGAGGGAGGGAGATGGAGATGGAGATGGAGAAGGAGAAGGAGAAGGAGAAGGAAGGGAGGGAGGAAAAGAGATGGAGGGAGGGAGGAAGGAAGGTGGAGATGGAAGGAAGGATTAGGAAATTCCTGAAAGTTAGGATGACCACTCTCCTTAGTTCCCTCCTCACCAGGCTGAGAGGTAGATGGCAGGCCTGAGCTTCATAACCCAGGAACAGGTGAATTAAATTGAATGGGGTGAGCTCCCGTTGCTAGTCCCAGCTCCTGCTCACCTAGCAGTTCGAAAACATGCAAATGTGAGTAGATCAATAGGTACCGCTTCGGCGGGAAGGTAACGGCGTTCCGTGTCGTCATGCTGGCCACATGACCCGGAAGTGTCTCCGGACAACGCCGGCTCCAAGGCTTAGAAACGGAGATGAGCACCGCCCCCTAGAGTTGGACTCGACTGGACTTTACGTCGAGGGAAACCTTTACCTTTACTACTATTATTATGTAGACATGGGCTAGATAATGCTTTGCTATGGGGCTGGCAAAAAGGTTGACCCTTCCTTTCTGGGGGACTCTTCTTCCAAGGATTCCTCAGGAGAAGAGAATTGTACCAGGCAGTCAGCAGGTGTAGAGGTTTTAAGAGGTGCTAAACTTCTGCCAGGCTTAAGACACCAATTTCATTCTTTAAAACTCACAAAATGCCCACCAAACAACAGCAGCAGCAGCAGCAGCAGCAGCAAAAATGCCCAGAAAATGTTCAGACCTGCCCCTTCTGTGAGCGTATGGGGCTTGTAAATGGGGGACTGGGGCCCATGCAGCCCCCCAACTGCCTCTTCCTAATCGAGGGGATTCTTGAGCCATATTAAAGCTTATCTGCTCTAAAGCTGGTTGAGCGTGCCATGGACCTGCAGAGAAAGCCCCTTTCAAAACGATGGGATGTCCTTCCCGGCAAAAACACACAGGATGCCTTGTTCCTAGTTATGATCTGAACAGGAGGCAGCCTGTGTCACTGTACAAGTTGGCAGCTGGTGTGGCTGAGATGCAAATGGAGTGTTTCCACATTCGTTAAGAGGTTTTGTGGTTTTTTTAGAAAGCACATGTAAACAGCCTGGGTATTTCCTTAAAATGTACTCAGCTTTCCTTTCGCTCTTTCAGCCATAAGACATATCCTCCTTGGCTCCCAACCATTAGATAATATTGGCTTTGACTTCATGCACAGGGAATTTGAGGACTGATGCCAAGCTGGGAAGAGAAGAACAGTAAAAGAAATGTCAGACTCCACTGGCAGTGAAAACTGATCTCCTTAGGCTTAGGTGTAGGAGTTGGGTAAACATAGGTAGCAAGGTCCTCCAGTTTTGAGGATGGCCCAGATATTTTGGTCAATGATCAGGGATGATGAGAATTTCCACTGCCCAAAAGAAGTCATCCAGAGGTAGTTGCTGGTTAGCTAGTTAGTTGGGCCACTGACCCATAGAAGTCATCTGGAGCTTCCAAGCATGTCACGTGATGGAAACAACTCTTCTCTTTCTGCCCAGCACATCAGGGCTCTACAGCCCCAAATACATTCTATTTTAGCTCCATAGACAAAAAGTGATAACTTATCCTAAATTCGTTTTGCAGTTCTATTTTTTGTAAGCGTCTAAGAGGTAAGGGTCATCATTGCAGTTCATGGCAATGAATAGTGTAAGTATGTGTGTGACAGTGTGACAGAGATGTATACGTATTCCTCCTTTTTAAGGAAAGAGAACCCCACGTCGCAGATTTATATAAGCTTCTAACACGCATCATCTCTGCCCTTCACTGCAAGCAGTTGGAACTGTTCTGCCTCTTTCCATGCCATATCCCCAAACTATTCATTGTCTCTTCTTGAAATCCAAATAATTAAATACTTCTTGCTCATCATCAAAAAAACTCCAGACTACATAGGGAATTATCCCATTATATCTTCCCAAGCTTTAACTTTTGTTCTGAGGGAAATCCACAATCTGGAGGAGAGAGAGAAAGGTAAGCAGCTCAGATCACTGGTCCACGTGGTTCATTACACTGCCAAGCAGTGGCTCTCAAGTGCTTCAGAAAAGAAGAATACCCATATCTGTTTCCTCCCTCCCTCCCTTCCCCTGCATACTCAAGAGACTCTACATGGAACTTCTCCCGTTTTGTCTTCATAAGGAAGTTTGAGATAAGTTGGGCTGAGAAATAGTGACTGGCTCTACCAAAGTCACCCAGGGAACTGGTTGAGTGGAGACTTAAGCCCTCAAAATCTTAGTTTTGACCCCTCAGAGAATCACCCAATCTGTGCCCAATGTCCAAGGTAATTATTTTAGAAGACCCATCGCCAGAGGAGGGGAAGTGCAGATGCAGGAGAGTCTGTCCTTCCCAGCTGCAACCCATATCCAATCTGCCCAGGATTTGCTAATATTCATGATAAGGAAGACATACAAGCCCAAACAGACATTGCACCTCTGAAAAGATTAAAACAGATAGTGTGTGGAGGGGAGGATGCTCGGTTGGTCATCTTCTGATACCTTCCACGTGCATGTCACTCCTTTTGAGGAGGCCAGGCCAGGTCAGGAAGTGGACTCAAGAAATACTACATTATTGATATCGGCTATAGTAATAGTATGAAGTATAGTACAGCAGAGTCACTTCTTAAGTTCCTTGCTAACACCTCCTCCCCTTTCCCAGGCTCAGTTCATGTTTTGTTAACTGTCACATTCCTTCTCCAAAGAGGTCATCTTTGTGGTTCTACACAGTGCACTGGAAGCACAACTCCCAAGGTTCCCGGAGAATGTGGGAACTCTGGGAATTCCAAGAGTTGTCCTTCTGGGACATCTGGAGGAGTCAAGGCTGGGAAGGCCTGTTGGACTTAAGAACAAAGAAAGAAGATCCATATTTATCCACCACATCTTACCCACATAGCCGCTTTTGGAACACCATTGCACTGGGAGAGTGAGTCACATAGGACCAAACTAGGCATGCTGCTAGATGCGGCGTTAATGACTCTTCTCTCACACACTTCCTTAAATGATTAGAAAGATAGAGAGGAGGTGAAGCTGCCTTACATTCATTCAGATTCTGCTGGAGGTGGGGAGAGAAGAACAGTTTTCATCTGGATGTTTCTCCTTGTACGGGCAACACCAAGAAACCTGGATACAGTTCGTTCCATTCCAGGCCCTTTAGGTTAGATAACTGGTAAGCTTTCCTGCAATTTTCTCTAACCTGATGTCTTTCAACTCCCAGCATCCCTAACCTACACAGAATGGGGACATGGGCTGGACTACCTGGCTCCTCCTCCTCTGTTACGTCCTTGATGATCCTGAACTCTGTTTTCCATCCATAGCCACAGAGAGGAATACTGTCCAATACATGAAGGTCCCCATTATCTGGAACTTTGTATGTGCAGGATTCGGAAGCACGAGATAGGCCTGGATGCACGGAGTAAGTTCCCCATTTAAGTCCTTCAACAATAGGACAGGGGACATGCTGACAAGGATGTGATGGGAGGGCAGGATTTGTGGGCACTGCTGTGCTCTCCCCTTCACCTACAAGTGGTGTGCCCAAATGGGCAATAATATGTCGTGTCTTCTCCCCAGCAGCCTCCCTACATTCAGATTCAATGACTTAATTGAATGCTGTCCCCTCAGGCCCAACCCAGCCTCCAGTCTCTTCGTTATCACTTGAACTTGGAGCAAAGGGGTGCAGGCCCATGTTAAGAGGCCATCCAGAGAGGAGACTAGAACCCAATTCATAAATGAATGGAATGAGCAGCACGCGCATGGAGTTAGAACTCCGTAATTAAGATTAATCAAGATCCTATTTATGACAGACTTTTGTGGTCTATGGATATCTGGGTTTTTTTGGGGGGGGTATATACTTTCTTTGGCTTCTGTTTAGGAATGGAGAAAGTTGCCATTGCTTTAGCTAGGTTATTGACTCAGTGACTCACTATTGTTTAAACAGGGCTGAGCAGCTTTTTCTCAGTTGCTGCTGCTGCTGTTGCTAACTGCAAAAAAAAAAAAAGACTAAGGAGGTCACAACAGAGATGGTATGAGGTTACCGAAAAGGGCAGGGATGAAATATTCAAACTGTTTCCTTCTCAATGAAGGGGTATTTAAAATAAGCATCTAAGATGTTATTTTAAAAAACACTACTTTGGTTCTGATTTTGTTTTATAAATATGAGGAGGATCTATGTCAGTGTTTCTCAACCTTGGCAGCTTGAAGATGTGCGGACTTCAACTCCCAGAATTCCCCAGCCAGCCATGGTTGAGAAACACTGATCTATGCCATTCTATTCCAAGTGGTTCCAAATATTGCAACTGGGACTTTTCCTCTAGCACACCAGAAGGCAGCAGGCTCACTCAGAAACTCCATGGCATCTGATCTTTTCCACCAGCTTCTTGCTGCTTCCGTTGCTGTCTGTCCGTCCGTATCAGCTGCTTGAAGCAACCAGGTTGCTCTGCCAAGTGCTACAGCCACCCTCGCATGCAAAGCATAGGCTCTCCTGTTGGAGCACAGTCCTTCTTAACCCTCCCATCATCTGTCCGGCAGGCTCCTCGTCGTATGTTATTTTGGGGAAGGGTTTCCACTGTAGGTGGATTCTTGACCTTCAGGAAACATGGTCATGAAATGGATTTGTGTATATTTTGGCCCCAAATCTGTGGGCCTGGGAGTCCCGGCCTGGAATGTGGCCCTGCCTCTTCCGCACTGCTGCTGTGCAATGTGTGGGAGGTTAGCAACAAAGCTAATCCCTCTGACTAATCCCTGGCTCTGAGGCAGCTCATGAAAGCCTGAAGTAAGCATTGCATCAAGGGACTGGAAGTCGGAAGAAAACCAGTCGGCGTGCGTTGTGATCCATCCAATTAGTTTGGGCTGAAGGATCAGATTAAGAGCCTAAGCCAGGATCCGTGTCTTGGTTCACTGAGCTGGGGACAAATGTCTACACCCTGCTGTAGACGTGCTCACATCTCCACATTCAAGGAATGCCCCCTATAGTATCCTGTGCACAGACCTACCCTCTCCTTCCCTAGCTTTCCCTGCTTGTTTTCAACCAGCTGTATTTGCTGAATCATGCTGAAACAGCCCAGGATCTTTTGGAGTGATAGTTGCATGAACACAGAGAGGGATGATGACATTGTCAGATCTCAAGGGGAAAAGGGTGTTATTAGCATAAGCCGATAAGTACGTCAGTATACAGCGAAAAGCAGACAGGCCAGCAATCCCATCTCAGTGCTCTCAAATGCATGTCAAATGTGATGATTCTTAGAATTCCACAGGAGTGATGGAAGAAGTGGTCCAACCCAGTTAGAGAGCATCAGTTACTCCAGGGTCAGCCTTGAAAATAAATACATCCCCGTAAGTTGGGAGGAGAGCAGAGGTGCTCATGGGGGTGATAACCTCCATAGCAAATTTTGCCAGCCAAGCCTGATTTTTCACACACAGGCAGCAATAAAGAAAATGTACATATCTCAAGCTAGCTGGTCCATCATCCTGTGTACAGATTCTGAGCTTCATGGGTCATGTCTTGATGATGAGACTGATGGGCCTAGGGCTACTTAGTAAATGTGTAAAAAAGGGAATTTCTGAAGGTCACCCCTCAGCATGCAACAGCCACAGCAAATGCTTGATTTGCTTGCAGAAAGTCCAGGTTGAATTCACAGTGTCTCCAGTTCAAAAAACCTTGGGTACCAAAGCTAGAAAAGGCATCTGATTCAGTCACCGAGAAGAAGCTGCTACAGCTTTCTGGTGTGGGCAAAGCTAGGCCAGATACCTAATTATATGAAACACATCAGACAGTCTCCCCCAACTCTCCACCTTCCACTTTGGACGACAAGCCCCATCATTTCTAATCCATAAGGCCAATGGCACCATTAGAGGCATGGGATTCAGGAAGGAGATATTTGCATAGCAGCAATATTCAGCTGGCTAAAGTTATTTTCTCTGCAATACTGTGAAAGATGCAGAGGTCAAGACTTTCCTTGCAGTTTAGAGGGACACGAAGGGTAAAAACCCAGGAGCTGTTGAAAGGCAGGACCTCCCACCAGGGAAGGATTCTGTCCTACTACAATTTTCAACGCTGGGCAATTTGCCAGGGAAGAATTTAGGGCTTCTTGTGATGGCTTTGCCGCAGGCAGGTCAGTTGTGTTGCATAAGAAGCTTTTCTTTAATGCAAGAGAGAGACGGAAAAGACTGAACAGGAAATTAGGATGCGAAAGAATCAGTGAACCTGAGATGCCTATAGGCCTCTGTTGCAACCCTAGTTAATGCCCACCAGGGCTGCATTTCGGAAAGGAGATAGCAGTTCTTGTTTTCCATGGGGCTCAAGCCCTCTACCAGGAACTGAAGTCATGGAACATTGCACTTTAGTGCATAACACACAGTGCATTAGCTTTAAGACCTATCCAGATCCTACTGCTCAGTGGTTGCAGGAAGCAATATATGAGCTCTCTGAATGGCATACAGTATAATGTCCACCTTCCCTTAAGCTCTCAGAAAGAGAGAGAGAGACAGACAGACATTACATTAGAGAGAGGTGGATCTTACCACTGTGTTAGTGGAATTACATTGCATTACAAAATAGAAAAATACAGAAAACACCATGCAGAATAAACACTACATAAAAATAGAGATTTTTTTCCTTCGCCCCTCCCAAAGTGGGGTGGAAGTCAGGTAAAAGCTCATACACAGGGACATGACATAATGTAAAAACATCTGTATTTCTCTGCCCTGAGAGCTTAAGGGAAAGGAGATATGTAAGTCAGATCTTTTTGCTACAGTGGAGTCCTTGGTGCTCTCTGAGCCTTGCTGTTTTCTTGCAGACGTTTCATTGCCAGACTGGGCAACATCTTCAGTGCAAAGAGGGAGTGGGCCTTGCTCTCAGTTGATACACCCTGGCTTGCCCTGCTTGTGTTGGTAGGGGTGTTGTTCTCTCCTTGGGAGCTCCTTGATTGGGCTGTTGTTGGCTGCCTGTTTGATTTAATAGTTAATATTAACTATTAACTATTAAAGTTAATATTTTAAGTTAAATTGAGTTAATAGTTCCTTGATTAGGGTGTACTGTGCTGTTTGATTGTTCATCTGGTGTTAATCCTAGTGTTGATTTTTGCATATCTGGGTGTGGATTGCTGGCAAGGGAGTGTCCTGGTCTTTTGGCTTTTCTGTTGTCTCTTTTGAATGGTATGTAGATGTTGTTTACCTCTATGTGTCTGTTGACGGCTGCTTGGTCTGAGTGCCAGGCCTCCAGGAATTCTCTGGCGTTTTTGGATTTGGCTTGGTTTAGGATGCTCAGCGTTTCCCAGTTGAAACTATGGTTGAGTCTGTCCATGTGGTGTGAGGTTTTTGCGACAGTTGGTTTTCCATTTTGAAATATTTTATTCTCTGCTTGTATATACTTCTGAGATAAAGAACCTTCCTGCCTGCCTGCCTTCCCTGACACTGATGTTGCTCAGTCCTGACTATAATCTTGGCATTCACACCCTTTCACCTGGCTGCAAATCTTCTACAGTAACCAGCTAATATTAGCTTGGCAAGCAACTGCTAAAAGGTGTAGCTACAAATAGCAAGTTGGAAAGATTGCAACCATCCATAATTTAGAAGCAGAGTTATTGTCTTATTTTTTAAAAAAATGTATATGCCACCTTTTAAAATAAAGTTTTTCCAAGTTGGCTTACAAAACTTGTTGGAACACTGAGTGAATAGTTTGGCCACCATGTAGATACCATGAGACAATCAAGTGGCTTTTTAATTTTTTAAATTTAATACCTTTCCTTTTTCTAACAAAACAATTGTTGGTCTTACAAAAGAAAGAAGAAAGATACAAAACATTAAAAATACAAGCCAAAGATACCCATTAAGAAGGAAAAAAATCTTATGTTTTATACTTATCAATAGTCACTGATTTATCAGTGAATTCACTACTATAATGTAAACAATACAAGATATGATTGAAAGACACCACATAATCTCTGCCATAAGAGCACATATTGCTGCATCCTTGAGACCGTCAAGCGGCTTAGCTGACCATCTGCTTTAAAACCCAAGTAACAATAATGTGCAGAAATGGTTGCGGCAAGAATCCAAACAAAATATTCCAATCCCCAGACAGACTGGCAGCTTCTGGAACTGGCTAAATGTACAACAGTGGCATCCCATTTGGTGTGCCGAGACCGTGGCTCCACAATTCCCAGCCAGCAGAGCACGGAGGTCTAGTTGCGAAGGTGTTGAAATCGTCAGCAGGATTCACTATTACTAAATTAATCCCATGACATAACTTCTTTTTCATTTGCTGCTGTGTGATTAATTATTTGCATCGTATCTGCTACTACTTTCTCCTGCCCCGGGTAAAAAACACAACTGGCCTCAGTCTATGCTTTTAAAGGCTTTATGGCATGCACAGACCCACAACGAGGAATCCTTTTGTGTCTTTTGAAGGTTCAGTGTAGTTGCCGTGCATGCCTGCAGAACATCGCTGCTGGTAGAGTAGCAGGGGAGCGAACAAGGGTTGTTAAAATTAGCTCTTCTCATCTCCGTAGCTCACAGGTCAACACAGACTCCTAGCTGATAATTATTCTAGGGCGTTTCCGAAAGAGGCTTTGACTGTGAAATTGCCCTGTCTCATGCACAAAATATTATGGTGCTCTAGGCATCATTACCCTGTGGTTTTCCTGTTGCTTTGCTCATTTTTTTTTTCTTGCCATGGAAAAGTTATTAAAGAAAGAAATATAGGAATGGATTCGTGGTGTCCTTAGATTAGTAGTGTTGAGAACCTGGAGCCACTGGTTTGGAAGGCCCTGCTCCCTAGTAGAGGGATAGGCAGCTTGTGACTTTCCAGATGCTGCTGAACCACAATCCTATAGTATCTCTTAGCATTGCCCATACTTCCTAAGCCACATCTCGAGTGCCACAGGTTGCCTTCCTCTCCTTTAGTAAAAAACAAAAAATTTAACCAGGATGCCCACAAGCCATCATCTGGTTCCCAAAACTCACCTGGAAGTCCATTCCACTGATTACATAGGTAGTCCTCACTTAATAACCATTTGTTTAGCAACGGTTCAGACTTACAACAGTGCTGGAAAAACCAACTTGCGATCATTTCTCACACATCCGTCGCAGCATCCCTGCGGTCATGTGATCATGATTTGGATACTTGGCAATTGGTTTGCATTTATGACCATCGCAGCATCCCCTGGTCACATGATCAGCATTTTCAACCTTCCTGGCCAGCTTCTGGCAAGCAAAATCAATGAGGAACTGCATGATTCACTTAACGATCATGTGGCTTGCTTAACAACCATGGTGATTCACTTAATGACCACCACAAAAAAGGTAAAATCAGGTTGGATTTGCTTAATGACTGCTTTGCTTAGCAACTGAAATTCTGGTCCCAATTGTGGTTGTTAAGTGAAGACTACCTGTCACTGGACATTCTTTGTACTTATCCTTGAAGGCAGGCTAGTGAGTTTAAGCTCCTTGTTGATTTCAGTGGAATGAAGCACATTGAACAATCCCAAATGTCTATGTGAGTTTAAAGAACTATCTCAGGTTGGATAACCAGAACTATGATGCAAAAATACGGATGGTCAGTAAATGGCAACTATAAGTTTATGTATCTCTCTCCTGTCATCCAGCGGCCATCCAGATTTTTTGCAGTCATCTTGTCTGCCTCCTGAAGAATCTGTATAACGACCAAGTAGCAACAGTAAGAACAGACCACGGAACAACGGACTGATTTAAGCTTGGGAAAGGAGTACGACAGGGCTGTATACTCTCACCCTACCTATTCAACTTGTACGCAGAACACATCATGCGACATGCTGGGCTTGAGGAATCCAAGGCTGGGGTTAAAATTGCTGGAAGAAACATTAACAATCTCAGATATGCAGATGATACCACTTTGATAGCTGAAAGCGAGGAGAAACTGAGGAGCCTTATGATGAAGGTGAAAGAAGAAAGTGCAAAAGCTGGCTTGCAACTAAACCTCAAAAAAACCAAGATTATGGCAACCAGCTTGATCGATAACTGGCAAATAGAGGGAGAAAATGTAGAAACAGTGAAAGACTTTGTATTTCTAGGTGTGAAGATTACTGCAGATGCTGACTGCAGTCAGGAAATCAGAAGACGCTTAATCCTTGGGAGAAGAGCAATGACCAATCTCGATAAAATAGTTAAGAGCAGAGACATCACAGTGACAACAAAGGTCCGCATAGTTAAAGCAACGGTGTTCCCCGTAGTAACATGTGGCTGCGAGAGCTGGACCATAAGGAAGGCTGAGAGAAGGAAGATCGATGCTTTTGAACTGTGGTGTTGGAGGAAAATTCTGAGAGTGCCTTGGACTGCCAGAAGATCAAACCAGTCCATCCTCCAGGAAATAAAGCCAGACTGCTCACTTGAGGGAATGATATTAAAGGCAAAACTGAAATACTTTGGCCACATAATGAGAAGACAGGACACCCTGGAGAAGATGCTGATGCTAGGGAGAGTGGAGGGCAAAAGGAAGAGGGGCCGACCAAGGGCAAGGTGGATGGATGATATCCTAGAGGTGACGGACTCGTCCCTGGGGGAGCTGGGGGTGTTGATGACCAACAGGAAGCTCTGGCGTGGGCTGGTCCATGAAGTCACGAAGAGTCGGAAGCGACTAAATGAATAAACAACAAACCTTCATGGACTTCATTAGGTGTAAGAAAAGCATTATGCACATACTGATAGTTGAGAAAGGATCAGGGGAGAAATAAAAAAGGGGAGCCAGATGAAAATGAAATGTAGGATCTGCAGACCTTGAAACGTACTTAGAGAAAAAGACCATTGACCAAAGTTATTGACAATATATTCTTGCACAATCTGATTAATGAATGTAGTGTGCAAAAAAAAAATCAGTGTTTTTCACAGGTTTTGCCATTTCTGATGGTTGATTTGTGTCCGTATCGTGTTTTTCATCAGGACTGGCCAGACTGATCAGCAAAAATGCAGTGGGAAGATGGTGACACCAGGATCAGTCAATAAATGAGTACGTGATGTAGATGATATTATTAGGTTGGGAATCATATTGACAGAAGAGATGTGGGGCTGAGTTAGCGACCTGGGTTTGAATTCTGTGCTTGTGAAGGAATGCATGACTTCCGTATCCAAGCAGACAAAATCATATTCACCCCTGCACATTTTGGAGAATTTGTTTCTCTTGTTAGGGTGACCGGCCCAACCTATGAAGCTATGGGCCTCTAGGTGTCTGTTGCTGTTTTCCACTTGGATGAATGAAACAGACGAGCTGCAAAGTATTAACTGGTATTTCACTGGTGAGAACCAGCTCTTCCAATTTCAAGTGTGCCTCTGTCAGTTCCAATAATTCCTGCTTGAACAAACTTTACACAAATACTTTGCAATCCATTAGCAAGGAAAGAAAGGCCCTCTGGCATGTTTACTAAAAAGAGAACCTTAACAGCTCTTATTTCTTTCTTCCTGTAATTTTGACAATATTCGTTTTGAGTTTCCAGAAAAACATGGTCAGTGGCAGTATGGGGAAGTTGAAAGAGAGGAGGGGATGGAAACCCTTATTATATTATATTATATTATATTATATTATATTATATTATATTATATTATATAATATTATATTATATTATATTATATTATATTATATTATATTACAATATTTAGCATCTATTGTATAATAAATTGTATAATTGTATAAACTGTATAATAAAATTAGCATTTTATTGTAAACCGCCCAGAGTCCTCCTTTTGGGGGGAGATGGGCGGTAATAGAAATGTGAATAATACATAAATAAATCTAGCCACTTCTGAGTTTTCAAAACGTCCTGCCATTATCTTGGTAATCCCCATGGAGAAAATCAATCTAGGTGGTTACTAAGAGTCAACCATGCACATAATCAATCAATCAATCAATCCACACAACAGTCCACTAAAATAATTAGTCAAGTGTCATGAAGACAGTTTGATCCCTGAAGCTGGCCAGGAAGGTCAAAAATGGCGATCATGCCCATGGGACGCTGCAACGGTCATAAATGTGAACCAGTTGCCAAGCATCCAAATAGTGATCACATGACCGGGAGGACCCTGCAATGGTCGTGTGAGGACCCATTGCAAGTCAGTTTTTTTCAGCACTGTTGTAAGCCTGAACCATTGCTAAATGAATGGTCATTAAGTGAGGACTATCTGTATGGACCAATGTTAGCCATCTTGACCTAAATAACAGCATATAGCTCCTCCACCAACATTCTAGGAATCTCTTTTGTTTTGTCCTTCCATCTTATTTTGGTCTTCTCCTAAGCTTACCAAGGGTAATGGTTTTCCTACTTCATAATCTTGCACCACAGTATGTGAGTGCTGATGATCATCTCAAGGACGCAGTCAGCCTTTAATTGGTCCGGGACTGATTTCCTAGTTCTTCTTGCAGTTTATAGTACTTTTAGTAAATGTCTCTAAATCCATAATTCAAAGGCATCAGTCTCCTCCTCCTCCTCCTCCTCCTCCATGTCCAGCTTTCGTGCAAGACCACTGTTTCTCAGCAACTTTAAGATGTGTAGATATCAATTCCCAGAATTCTCCAGTCAACAAGCCAACATATTTTTGCCCAGATTCCATCTACTAACAAACACTCAGGACTCATCTAGCTTTCACAGCAATTGAATAATTATTACCTTAACAGATTTCATTCTTTGTTGCAACAGAAATATCCTTATCCTTCACAATCCTATCTAACAATTGCTCCCTGGGATTGCTTCACTCCTTACTTCTCCAGCAGATTCTCCATCCTTAGCATTCTTGAGTATGAGACAAACCAGACTACCTACAAGCTTCACTTCTTCACCATCAACTCTAAGTTTATTAAGCATGCATGAATCCTGTCCAATATACTCCGGTAAAGAGAGAGTTGGAATGACTGAAGCATCCATAATAAATACATAAATAAGAATGAAACCTGCAGGATCTGGTTCAATTCAGATGTAACATCTGAGTTCAATCAACCATCATTTATATTGAATCAAGTACATGTAGTGTGTTAATGTGTGTCTACGTGTGTGCATGTTCTTTTAATGAAACCCTCATTTCTGGAACTTAAATAACAGTTCCTTGCTGTACCTGAATCAGTAGAGTGTGGTTTATGTTTTGATTACAAAACAGGAAGCCAAACCATGAATCAAAATACAGTTAATTATCCTGAAGCCTGAGATTCAACTCATTTTCTAGTTTAGATGGCATGAGGATCTGGGATTTAACTCTTGCCTGGCACTATTTGCAGATGGAGCCTTGCCTAATCTTACAGTCTATTATTACAACCACATTTCCAGGGTTCCCAGCCATACTGGGGTTTATAGTTACAATACATGAGGAAAGAAGGCTGAAGGGAATACATGAGGCAAATGGGAAGGGAAACAGCTCTTCCTGGGGGTGGCTGGTGGCGTAGAGTTCTCCCTACTGAATGTAATCTCCCCCACTTGGATTTTATATTTATTTATTATTTTAATAGTTTGGACGTGGATTTTGTAATTTTTATATGTTGAGGCTTTGAAGGGACAAATTCATTGTAAACCACCCAGCATCCCCCTCTTGTGGGGAGATGGATGGTAATAGAAATTCCATAGACAGACAGACAGACAGACAGACAAAGAGAGCCTAAGGTTCAGGGCATGGGAGAAAATATCAGGGTTCTGTAAAACACACACACACACACCCAGCACAATCCTATTCCTCTATGTGTGTCAGAACCCAACTTCCAACTCAACAGCAAGCAAGTCGATTGGGTGATGCTGAGGGCACTTAGGAGGCGTGAAATATTGTTGACATGAAATAACAAAAAAAGAAGTGTGGGGAGAGGATCTTGCAGGGCCGTTTATAGACTTGAAAAGTGGGACCCTTTCCCGAATGGATCCTCCTTGGGATAGAAGGGGCCACTGCCCACGAGGGCCCAGGAAAAACCACACAATTGCTGCTCCTCCGTTCCTCAAGCGAAGCTCAGATCACGACTTCTGGTGAATCCGTGTCAGTATGAGAGTCGGACAAAGGGGCATCCAAATTCCTGGTTTTTTGCCACCCTTGGACTAACGCTGCTCTCCTCCTGCAGTGTGTAAAGCTGTGTTTCTCAACCGCTTTAAGATGGGTGGACTTCAACTCCCAGAATTCCCCAGCCAGCTATGAAGTTGGATTTGAAGTCCACCCATCTTAAAGCGGCCAAGGCTGAGAAACACTGGCGTAAAGTAACCAGCCAGGGCGAGCTGGCTCCCTGGGCGCAGAGGGGCGTCATTCCCCGCTCCCTTTTCCTGGCCTCCCGTCCCCGTCGATCGAAGCGGCCGACCCATCCCAGCGACGGCGCGATTCCTGGCTGGCAGGGCAAGGCGGAGCTGACTTGGCCAGCAGCCGCTGCTCGCTACGTGGGAGACGGGATCGCCTGAGCAAGCTTCCCCGCTGATGTCAGAAGCGGTCGGCGCCTGGGCTCTGCGCCGCGGCGTCTGACCCCCCGGCACCCAGGAGGTCGAGCGCGACGGCGAGGGGGTGGGGGGCAGGTTGCGCAACCCCGCCGGGCTGAAGCGGCTGGTCAGGCCCCGGTCAGGTCGGCTGACGCTGCGATCCTGCGGCGCTTTTGCCATTTGTTCCCGCCGCTCCCTCGCTCCGGCTGACCCCGGCGGTGTATGGGAATGCCGGCGAGGGAAGAAGGGGTCTTGCAAAATTCCTGGAAGAACTGGCGGGCTGCACCGAGCGGAGCACGTCCTGCCTGGCCAAGCAAACGCCCCAGCATCGGGGCAGGGCCCGTGGAAGCGGTGGGCAGAGGCGGGTGGGGCAGAAAATGATGGGTAGGCCTGATTTGTTTCATCTTGCTCCGCAGCTTTTGGGGGGCAGTAAGCAAGGCCATCCATCCAAATCATTTATATAACCTCCCATCTTGAACCAAACTCTGGGTAGCCCACAACCCCAAAATAAAACAATATCTATCTACAATAAACTGAACACCTGAAAACAAAAAAGACTTGGCACCACAGCTAAAGTTCATCCCACTAATCTCACCCTATGCTAGCACTTGGGATAAAAGCCAGGTTTTCAGGGTTTTTCAGAAGGTTAAAAGGGGGGTGGGGGGTTGCCAGACCTCAGGGGGAAAGGTGTTCTGTAGGGCAGGGCCGCTACAAAAAAGGCACGCTTCCCAGGTCCCATAAGATGGCGACATTTAAGGGAAGGGACTAGGAGCGTGCCCATCTATCTGATCCGGTAGGACGGGCAGATGTCCCTAGGGAGAGGCGGTCCCACAAATAACCTGGTCCCGGGCCATATTGGGCTTTAAAGGTAATAGCCAGCACGTTGAATAGGAGACAATAATCGAAACAATAATCCAAAGTCCATTATTATCTCTATTGGGAGCAGCCAAAAAATGACGGTAAAAGCCAAGCAAACTTTGAAGCAGTGTTTCTCAACCTTGGCAACTTTTGAGATACGTGGACTTCAACTCCCCAACTTCCCCAGAAAACCACTGCCAAGGCTGAGAAGCACCACTTTGGAGATTTCTGGTACTCTTCGCACACCTTTTGCCTGATGAGGAATTGTGCAGCACTCAAAAGCTTGCACGCTTTGGTGCCGTTTCAGTTGGCGGTCCTAAAATCCCAGTGTGGATTTCAGGTTAGTGAGCTATCTTGTGTTCTCGTACAGGATCTGGCCTTACGGACACAAAAAAAGCTTTCCGAAGACAAGCTTGTTTGCACCTTGCCTGCTGGGGTCCTTCGGCTGGTTGTGTTCTTGGAGAAGAAAGACTATTCCAATAGCTTGCCAGCCTTCATTCATTGTAAATTCACAGTGTGCATAATCGTAAGTCATCACTGATTCAGCCCCAGTAAGTTCACTTGCAGGGAACATCACTGTCCTACCTTAAAAGGCAGGTTACTACACTTCTCCCTCCTCCTCCTCCTCCTCCTCCTCCTCCTCCGTGACCTTTAAAAGGCATTTGGGCTGCAGAAGCATAGCACGCAAGGAAAGCTATTCCTGGCATGCCAATACAAACAATGATGTAGAAAAGGTTCTTCTGCTGTGTTTCTTTTCGCCAGGCTATTGTTAGAAGATTCAGGAGTACAGCCAGAATCCCAAAGGTGTGTGTTTGTGAAGGGGATTAGAGCATCCTTAATCACAACATGGTTCTCATGAGCAAAAACAGCAAAAATAAATAAAATAGAATTGCAAAAGCCCCAAAACAACACAACGAAAACGTCCCTGTAAACTGATGTGCAGGAACAACTGGAATTGGGTATCTGTGTTCGCTCATGCAACCAAGTCTTTCAAGAAACATATTTAATCTCTCTGATACTAGGAGGAGTTTGTTTCTCTTTTTTTGTCTCAGCAATTTTTTGGAGCACGGCAGACACAGATTGCTCCAAAATGGAAGTTAGCATTTAGGCAATTAATCAGCAGGCTCTTATGATGTGCATGTAGGGAAGAGGGTGGCATCTTAACTTAACCCATCTTGTCCAGACTCAGAAGCTATGCGGAATCAACCTGATTAGGGCTTTGCTGGGAAATCTCAAGGAAATTCGAGGGTTATTAGACTGGGAAGTAAAAAACATCTTAGCAGAAGGGAGTGGCAAAACCATACCAAGAAGTTCAAAGAATGTTCAAACTATCGAACAGTGGCACTCATTTCACATGCCAGTAAGGTAATGCTCAAGATCCTGCAAGGTAGACTTCAGCAATTCATGGAGCGAGAATTGCCAGATGTACAAGCTGGGTTTAGAAAAGGCAGAGGAACTAGGGACCAAATTGCCAATATCCACTGGATAATGGAAAAGGCCAGGGAGTTTCAGAAAAACATTTATTTCTGTTTTATTGACTATTCTAAAGCCTTTGACTGTGTGGACCATAACAAATTGTGGCAGGTTCTTAGCGGTATGGGGATACCAAGTCATCTTGTCTGCCTCCTGAAGAATCTGTATAATGACCAAGTAGCAACAGTAAGAACAGACCACAGAACAACGGACTGGTTTAAGATGGGGAAAGGAGTACGGCAGGGCTGTATACTCTCACCCTACCTATTCAACTTGTACGCAGAACACATCATGCGACATGCTGGGCTTGAGGAATCCAAGGCTGGAGTTAAAATCTCTGGAAGAAACATTAACAATCTCAGATATGCAGATGATACCACTTTGATGGCTGAAAGCAAAGAGGAACCGAGGAGCCTTATGATGAAGGTAAAAGAAGAAAGTGCAAAAGCTGTCTTGCAGCTAAACCTCAAAAAAACCAAGATTATGGCAACCAGCTTGATTGATAACTGGCAAATAGAGGGAGAAAACATAGAGGCAGTGAAAGACTTTGTATTTCTAGGTGTGAAGATTACTGCAGATGCTGAGTGCAGTCAGGAAATCAGAAGATGCTTAATCCTTGGGAGAAGAGCAATGACCAATCTCGATAAAATAGTTAAGAGCGGAGACATCACACTGACAACAAAGGTCCACATAGTTAAAGCAATGGTGTTCCCCGTAGTAACATGTGGCTGCGAGAGCTGGACCATAAGGAAGGCTGAGAGAAGGAAGATCGATGCTTTTGAACTGTGGTGTTGGAGGAAAATTCTGAGAGTGCCTTGGACTGCCAGAAGATCAAACCAGTCCATCCTCCAGGAAATAAAGCCAGACTGCTCACTTGAGGGAATGGTATTAAAGGCAAAACTGAAATACTTCGGCCACATAATGAGAAGACAGGACACCCTGGAGAAGATGCTGATGCTAGGGAGAGTGGAAGGCAAAAGGAAGAGGGGCCGACCAAGGGCAAGGTGGATGGATGATATTCTAGAGGTGACGGACTCGTCCTTGGGGGAGCTGGGGGTGTTGACGACCGACAGGAAGCTCTGGCATGGGCTGGTCCATGAAGTCACGAAGAGTCGGAAGCGACTAAACGAATAAACAACAACCAAGAAGTTGCATGGATGAGTCCATGGAGAACCAAGGAGTCAAGCTGATTTCTCAAGAGACTTGGAAAGAGGCATGATGAATATGGTAGCTTCTAAAATAGGCAACAGCGAAGACTGGAGGAGAGACAGAGACGAGGAAGAGCTGTGTCTTAGCTAATGCTAAAAGCCTCCATGTGTGTTCCCCTTTAAAGCACAAACCAAACCACATTCCTAAGAGTCCTGTATCACCCTCAGAGTAATTTATTATTGCATTTGCTTGTGCAGATTGCGGTTCACTTTATTAGAGGCACGGGGAAATTATTCATTTATTTATGTACACTTTAGAGCACTGGTTCTCAACCTTGGCAACTTTAAGATGTGTGGCTGGCTGGGGGATTCTGGGAGTTGAAGTCCACACATCTTAAAGTTGAGATGGTTGAGAAACACTGATTTAGAGGCTGCCTAACTTCTAACTACTCTGGGCAACTTACAATCATCCTGAAAAGGGACTCCATAGTGCATAAAACAAATTGAGTAAAAAACAAGCTGTTTTAAGGTGCCAGAGGACTCTGTGTTGCAAAACGTTCTTTCCCCTTGGAGTCATGATAACGGCCATATGCTCTTCTCACAATTAGCAGCAACAGCCCTCGGAAAAGCAGCATCTTGGGAATTGCGTTTAATCCTGATGTTGATACTTATCTGCAGGACTGGGGAGGGGCAGCAGAAGCAGGAAAGTGTTATTGCCTGCATTTCCTACCTGGGCGTTTTTGGTTGGCCAATTTTGCAAAAGAGGATGCAGGATTAGAAAGGCTTTTAATCTAATCCACCAAGGTTTAAGCTCACATTATTATCACAGTATTGTCTGAATCTTCCTGGCCCCAGGACTGGGCCCCAGAAATCCTGCAATCTTTCTCCTGCTTTCTTGTCCATCTGACTCTTAACACCAAGTTCCCCAAGCTGGTGCTTCCAGAAATGCTGCAGTCCAACTCTGGAGGGATGGATGATGAGAGTTTGAATCTAGCACATTGGGGACAACCAATGTAATAAAATTCTGAGTCTCCCAGGCAATATATGGGTAGTCCTCACTTAACGACCACAATTGGGACTGGAATTTCAGTTGCTAAGCAAAGTGGTCATTAAGTGACTCCGACCCAATTTTATGATCTTTTTTGCAGTGGTCGTTAAGCAAGTCACCATGAGCATTAAGCGAACCATGTGGTTAAGCGATCATGTAGTTAAGCGAATCATCCAGTTCCCCATCGAATTTGCTTGCCAGAACTTGGCCAGGAAGATTGAAAATGGTGACCGTGTAACCACAGGATGCTGCAACAGTCATAAATGTGAACCGGTTGCCAAGCGCCCAGATTGTGATCTTGTGACTGTGGATGCTGCAACGGTCATAAGTGTGAGAGCTGGTTTCTCCCAGCACTGTCGTAAGTCCAAACTGTCACTAAACTAATGTTTGTTAAGTGAGGACTACCTGTATGTGAGTGGTGCATGTATTAGTATACCAGTACTAGTAATTAAGTGTTGGACTGAGACCAGAAGAACCAGGTTTAAATCCCCACTCAACCAATGAGCTCTCTAGGTGATTTTGAAGCAATAGTGCTGAGTCCAACCTACACTGCAGGGTCGTTGCAGGGGTAAAATGGCACCTGCCTTATGGAGTGTTCTCCCCCAGAAGTGAGGTCTTCTCCATCCCTGTTAATATTCCGGAAGTCCCTCAAAACCTGGCTAGGTCATTAGGCCTGGGGATCTCAAGGGACCAGGGAGATTTTGAGGTGTCTCCCTTACCACAGTCAACATTTATCCTCTCTCGTGCCTTCTGCTTTTTTATATTTCTTAATTATGATTGTTTTATCTATTTGTTGTCCTTTAATTCAGGGTTGTATGTTGTCCAGAGTCACTGCTTGAGAGATGGGCAGCCACATAAATTTGACAAAGAAACAAACAAAATGCAGGGAAATCTCCCACGTGGAAGCCATTTTCAGTTTGCGGACATCACCCTAACATATGCATGGTGCCACCCCCTGCTGAGCTATAGATAGCATTTGAGGAGGCAGAAGCAGAAGAAACAGAGGCTGTGGAAAGAAGAAACAGCAAAGTGGCTGGAACAGAAACGGACAGACGTGCTCGGAGGAACAAGGCCCTGTCTTTCTGGCTCACTTTCCTCTCGGAGATGCTCTCTCTCCAGGAAGTTCCCGTTTTCTCCCCTCGTCTTTGCCATTCAAATCAGGCACTCAGTTGACTTGTGTGGTTCCAGCCTGTGGCGGTTTTGCTGGGGGAACCTCTTCCTGGTCTTTTGCTGTCGTTGCTGTTTTTGAACGTGGTGGAAAAGGCCTGCCTCGCCCTCCTCGCTCCCCAGAGGAAGCTGCTGCAAAACAGATGCTTCCTTTCTGTTACCCTCCAGTGGATTTAACACGGGGGAGCCTTCAAAGCGGGCCTCGGGCAGTGCTGTGCCTGCAAAGGGATGGTGCAAACCGGGGAGAAGACGTGTGGAGGCCGCTTAAAGTTGTGTCTTCACGACACAGCCCTGCCTTTCCTCCAGAGAAATCTCACAAACACTGCCTTTCCTCCAGCAAAATCTGCTTCACGCTGGATTTTTCTGAAGCAGGGTGGAACAAGAGGGACACCGGGGCCCTTCAGCAGCATTGTGCGGATGATTTGTCATTGGGGGCTGCGATCTGCCCCCCTCCTGTTGGCTGTTTGGGGGAAGGAGGGCCCTTCTTCTCTATGGGTCAACATGTGTAGGAGGAAACCTCTCCCAGCAGGGCAAATGCCCTGGTGAGTCAGCTGCCTGTTCACCCCTCTCCACCCAAGGGATCCCCTGCAGCATCTCCATTATTCCCCTTTGGAATGGTCTGTGGGCATGACCTTGGGAGACAGGAGGCAGATGGGACAACCGAGTGTAAAAGATATCTCAGCCCACAGAAGGAGGGAGGGTGTGGGAAATGTTTCAGAGGGGACCCTCCCTAGATTTTGGGAGAGTAAAAGGAAAGGGAGAAAGACTTTCAGTCTTGCAAGATTCTGTTAATGTAACCAGTGTTTCTCAACCTTGGCCGTTTTAAGATGTGTGGACTTCAACTCCCAGAATTCCCCAGCCAGCATGGCTGGCTGGGGAATTCTGGGAGTTGAAGTCCACACGTCTTAAAACGGCCAAGGTTGAGAAACACTGATACAATAAAGATAGAGCTAGTCCTCCTGGGTGTGCTTCTTGTCAGGACTACCTCAAGGGCTCACACACCTCCATGGATCGGGTGCTGCAGTTGATTCACTGGGACCAGTAGCTTCCCGGTAAAGCAAGAGCAAAGACCCTTTCCTCCATTACTGGGACCCCTCAGCACCCTTAGTTCGCTTTAGTGGGACCCACACCAGGCTGGGTAGGAGCTTCTGAGGAGATGGCCATTGATGAGAATTCTGGGAGTTGAAGTCCACCCACCCAAACATCACTCAAGGTTGGTGAAACACTGTCCTAGCTGAGAATACTTTTCTCGTGTCTCTAGCTCAAAACTCTGCATCCAAAATCATCCAACCCGAGATGGTAGAACTGAACCCAGGACCTCTATGTGCCAGACTTGACTTCTTCTATGCCTTTCAGTTTTATAGTTCCTTCCCACTCTAGAGTTGTCTTGAAAACTGGAGGAGATGCGTTCCCCAGCGACACAGAAGCAACTTGATGGGAGGGTTATTCTTTCAGCGACTTTGTTGAAACAGGTAACCCGGCTCAGCACCTATCTCTCCTCTGAGATATCTCCCTTGTCACCTCCTTGTAGCACAGTACAACCTGGATGATCACAAGCTGGGTTATTCCATCAACTGACTCACCTGTTAGGAATGCACTTGGGTGTGCCAAGGTTCACCTTCCTACTCCAGTGCTTATCTGTTGCCACATCAACTGCTGAAATTCATTACCCTCCTTTGGAAGTACCCAGGTCACTGCCAGTTACCCTGAGGTCCTATTGTTTGACCAACGCTTGCCCAACACCTGTAGTCTTGAGTTCCTTAGTTACTGTGAAATCCGGGGAAATTTCTTTTATTTCCTTTTGTTCATTGAAGTATTTATAATCCACTGGGGGATTATAATTTCCCAAAGGTAGCCAAATACATCAGTTACATATCCTCCCAATATTTTGCTACGTGCTGGTGTGACTTTAGGCTCTTGAGACTCTGTGAAGGCCAAGCCCTGCATTTTAACCCTCCTTTCTTCCTAGACCAGTGTTTCTCAACCTTGGCACCTTTAAGATATGTGGACTTCAACTCCAAGCTTGCTGGTTGGGGAATTCTGGGAGTTGAAGTCCATATATCTTAAAGGTGCCAAGGTTGAGAAACACAGTTGTACACTTTTGGGATCTTTGTTAATATGCACCTTTTGCAGGGGTAAAAAAGTAGATAAGGTTAAATGAAGAATAATTCTTGGTGATTATATGGACTCATCTGTATGGTTTTCTCGGCAACAATAGAGAAGTTGTTTGCCATTGTCTTTTCCCTGAGATATTCTTGATTTCCCAATCAATAGTCAGCAACCCTGAGATCTCCTAGTGGTCTCCCATTCAAGTACATCCAGCCCTTGAACCTGCTTAGGATTTTGAGCCCAGGTAAGGTTGGCCAGCTGTTGCTACTTACTGAAAGTATGTTTAAAACTTAGGCAATGACTTTCACAAGCCCAAAACAAACTAATGGCAGGATGGGGCTCTACAGATAAGGACATGGTAACTAAAGCAGTTAGTACGTTTCACCTCCAAGTAGGAATGCCATTCTGTGTATCTTTCTTCCACATGGATAGAATGTTTAATATGCGTAATATTAATGTTTTACTATGGAGTAAATTCTTGAATGTTTGTTTCTTTTTACAGTTTCTTTTTATGGTCTGTTTTTATTGTATGCTGCCCAGAGTACAATAAATTTTGTGAGATAGGCACCTATATAAACGTGATGAATGGATGAACGAATGAATGAATTCCTGTGAGGAAAAGAGGATGGCTAAATTTGGAGACTATAGTTACTGTAAGAATAAATCTGATGGGTTGGGGAAATAAATTTTGCTTTGTTGTTTACTGCATCGTTTCAGGGGAAACATTCCAAGTAAGTTGGATTATTTTCATTGCCTGCATAATTATGGACCTGGTTGAGGCAGGGGTATTCACGGTGATGGCCATGACTACCTCATTGAAGACCTGCTCAATTTTTAAGTGCATCACATGAGAAGTAAAAGTAAAGGTAAAGGTTTCCCTTGACATTAAGTCCAGTCGTGTCCGACTCTAGGGGGCGGCGCTTATCTCCGTTTCAAAGCCAAAGAGCCGGCGTTTGTCCGTAGACACTTCCTCTGTGGTCATGTGGCCGGCATAACTAAACGGAACTCTGTTACCTGCCCGCTGAAGCGGTACCTATTAATCTACTCACATTTGCATGCTTTCGAACTGCTAGGTTGGCAGGAGCCGGGACTAGCAACAGGAGCTCACCCCGTCATGCGGATTCAAACCACCAACCTTCCGATCGGCAAGCTCTGCAGCTCAGTGGTTTAGCCCGCAGCGCCACCACGTCCCTTATCATATGAGAAACTCACATTTAAAAAGGGGGGCAGGGCTGTGGTTGTGCAGCTGCACCCACCATCTTGACTTTTTTGATCCCCTCTGCAGACCCCCCCCACCGCAATGGATATATAAGTTGTAAGGACAGGGAGTTGGGTGGGGAACTGAATGGAGGTCCTTGTCTGTCCTCCGAACTTTGGTCTTTGAACTCAGGATACAGCTCATAACTAAATTGGAAAATAGAAAGCTTGTGGGCATACATAGAATCACAGAGTTAGAAGGGATGGCAGAGGTCATCTAGTCCAACCCCCTGCTCAGTGCAAGATCTACTGAGCATTTCAGACAGATAGCCATCCGGCTTCTCTCTGAAGACCTCCAGTGTCCAAAGGGAAACATAATTACATAATTATGCAAAATTTATTTCCCCAGCCTGTCAGATTTACTCTTACAGTAACTATAGTCTCCAAATGAGGCAGCCTACTTCATTGGTTGATGGCTCTCACCAAGAGGAAATCTCTCCTAATATCTAATTTGAATCTACTTCCTGCTGTTTCAATGCGCGACGTCTGGTCTTGCCCCAGGATGGCGGAGAAAAATCTACTTCTGCTTTATACAACAGTCCTTCAGATATGCTGGCGTGGGCCGCCTCGGTTATTTCTTCTGCAGCCTAAACATCATCAGATCCTTTAACTGTTCCTCATACTGTAGGGCAATATTTCTCAACCTTGGCAGCTTTAAGATGTGTGGACTTCAGCTCCCAGAATTCCCCAGCCAGCATGCTGGCTTCTGGGAGTTCAAGTCCACACTTCTTAAAGCTGCCAAGGTTGAGAAACACTGCTGTAGGGTTTCAATTCCAGACCCTTCATTATCTTGGTAGCCCACCTCTGATCTCACTCTAATTTATTGCTGTCCTTTTTGAATTGCAGTGGCCGGAATGTGGTATTCTGAGTGGACCCTGATTGGGGCAGAGTAGAATGGGGAAAGTATATCCCATGGTCTGGATTCTGTGCTCCTGCTAATGTATCACACAATTTGATTTGCCTTTTTAGCCATTGCACCACATCGTTGGGTTATGGTTCATGACATCACTTCCGTCTTCTTCTGTAGGCCCATGGATGATCACTCGGGGGGTACGTCAGTTGATCTGTCTACTTTTATTGGCAGGGAATTTATTCACAAAACAAACGCAAAGAAGGCTGATGTAGATCTGGTTCTGGAAATCTGTTGGATTCAACAAGGGAAACCTGTATACTTCAGCTACTGCTGAATTGCTACAGTATTTCAAGAACAGCCCTAAGTAGCATTTCCTCTTTGACAATAACCTCATTTTGATGAATGCTTTTAGATATTGTGCTCCTGTAAACTTCCTTTTGTTGGGAGAGTTATAATTTAGTGCTTTGCAATGGGGTGGTGGGGTGGTCACAGGTTCAGCATTTTCAGGGAAGTTAGGCTGCTGTTGGAAAAACACTGGAAAAAATTACAACCCAGAGAGGCTGCAGGCTCTCTAGAACTGATCAGTTTGATTGATTGATTGATGATGTGCCATCAAGTCATTTTCAGCTCCTAGCGACCTCATGGGTAGATAGATTGGTCGGGGGGGGGGGTACAAAAAGTGACAGTAAAAAGCAAGAAAATCAAAAATTAGGCCTCGTGTTGAATTACATGATTCTGATGTCTGCAGTTCATTGCTTCTGCATGTCTTACCTCCATACTTCCAAAGTATGCATGGAATTTCCTCCCTGTGGATAATGTGCCTAAAAATAGCCCTTCTTTCTTATTCTGTTCCTTGATATAAGGTTCCTAGGTGGTCATCCAATGATGGAACGATGAATCATGGTGTATAGCAGCATTTCTCAACCTTAGCCACTTTAAGATGCGTGGACTTCAACTCCCAGAATTCTCCAGCCAGCTGGGGAATTCTGGGAGTTGAAGTCCACCCAGCTTGAAGTGCCAAGGTTGAGAAATACTGGTGTATAGGATGAAGGATGAACCATATAGGAAGGTTGTCGCAGGAGTGCAAAATGTGGACAGAGTCAGTCCCCTTCAGAAACGCAGGCAGGGTCTCGGCTAGACTAACCGCCTAAGATGGAGATGACTCGGGGGGACACACAGAGGGATCTTCCCATCAGGGACAGGAAAATGGTGGCATTGCCTGGCAGGGCTGCTGCAATAAAACCCCCATTATTTTCATTATGCGTCAGCTCTTTTAATCTTCCAACTGGGCTCCCACTTGACCCTGCCAGCAAATCCAGCGTCAAGTTCCAGACTTCCAGAGTGTGGGACAATGAGCTCGCCCATCCCCCGCTCCAGCTCAGGAGCCCTTGGCCGGAAGGGGGGTGGCTTCAGAAATACGATTGGAAAAACCTGTGGTTTCCTCACAGCCAGCATGATCTCCAATGCAGTCACCAGCTCCAGATTCGTGTCTAGTGAAGATGAATCATTTGCTTCAGAGATGCAAAGTTGCATAAGCAGTTATTTTTAAGCCCAGAAGGACTGACCTACTTATCTTCAATACCCTCTTTGCAGTCATTTCCTTTCCTTTCCTTTCCTTTCCTTTCCTTTCCTTTCCTTTCCTTTCCTTTCCTTTCCTTTCCTTTCCTTTCTCCTTTCCTTTCCTTTCCTTTCTCGGTCTCTCCATCTGGCACTTTGGTGTAGCGGTTAAGGCCTCAGGCTGGAAACTGGGATACCGTGAGTTCTAGTCCTGCTTTAGGCACAAAGCCAGCTGGGTGACCTTGGGCCAGCCACTCTCTCTCAGCCCTAGGGAGGAGGCAATGGCAAACCACTTCTGAAATCTTGCCAAGAAAACTTCAGGGACTAGTACAGACAGTCACCAGGAATCAACACTGACTCGAAGGCACAACTACATATACTCACAACCACACAGAGATACAAGAATCAGATAAAAATCCTTTCGTGCCAGAAAAGCAAACCCCTGTTTCATTTATTTTTAACAATCTTGAGTAGATCATACAGTTGCCCCAAATGGGATTAGAGCCCCCACTGCAGGCAACTGGACTAAGGCTTGATCCAGGTCCAGAGGTAGCCATGAAATTTCCATCTACACTACCCCTTTTTCTAATTTGCTGATAAGTCCCACCAAGTTCCATGTTTGGTCACTCTGGGTACCTGCCTAGTAATAAGCTATGATACGTTTCCTATCTTTAAATAAACCATGGTGACTTAGTGTGCTGTTTTTCTTTGCTTATATTTTATTTTTGATTTTTAGTGACCTTGAGTGCCCCGTAGTACAAAGGCAGATCATAAACAAACAAACTGATAAACCCAGCATCATTGTTTGTGGACAACGGTTGGTGATTTTGTGTATGAAGACTGTCACTATGGCTTACACAGCAAATCATGGGTAAAACAAACCTCAGCACGGTATGTAAATGTCTCTTGTTAATACCAGCAGGGAAGTAAATAAATATTGGCTATGGAGCTAGGATTTCCAGAGTTTCAAGCCAGTCACCACGATTAGGCCATCTCTAGAATTTTGATATGCAGAGATCAGAAGCAATCATGTTTCCACAGTGCAAAAGCTATATCAGCTTATCTGTTTTTCATACCATATTTCTGATTACAGGTAGTCCTTGACTTAAAACAGTTTGTTTAATGACGATATGAAGTTATGATGGCCTTGGAATGGTCTGTAAAGCACTTCCAAGTGTCACAAAATGTTGCACCCCCCCATGGTCGCATTTTGGGCACTTGGCAACTGGCTCACATTTATGACCAGTTACAGCATCCCACAGTCACATGATTGTGTTTTGCAACTTCTTTGCTGTTTTCCAGCAAAAAATGCCCACTGGGGAAGCTGGATTCACTTAACAACCACAGTGATTTGCTTAATGACCTGTGATTCGCTTTACAGCTGCTGTAAAAATGGTCATAAAATCGGGTCTGGTCACATGGTGACTTGACTTATGACCGCAATGACTTAGGATGGAAATTCTGGTCCCAATTGTGATCATAAGTCAAGGACTACCTGTATAAATCAAAGCCTCCCCCTCCCGCCCCCCAGCTCCATTGGCAAGATAAGTTGAACAAGAAAAAATTGACTGGTTTACCCTACTAAGTAAATTTTACTCTTATTTATTTTATTTTTTTTTGCAGCTGCTGCATCTTCTATATTTTAACTCCCAACAGTTAGAATTTGTGGGAATCCTCTGTGACATCACAGCAGCTCAACCAATGGCTAAGAAGTTTTCACAGAAAGCTTGTGGCCAGTTTTTAAACCTTCCATTTCACTAAGATTGTGGCATGCATTGCGTGAATCTCAATATTACGGGGCTACATAACAGGACCCAACCTGGTCCCACTGTTATTCTTGCTGCTTCGTCAATTCCTTCCTCTCAGCCAATGCTGTCTGTCATATCCCATTATGAATCAGTCATACCTCATTAATCCGCGAGGAAATTTTCAAACCATGTTACTTATTAATCATTTCTGGGCTCTAATTTCCTTTTCCACTGAAGGGTGGGACAGGTCCTGGAAACAAAATTCAAGAGGAAGCTTGGAACCTCTTAGGACTTGTTTCATTCCCCATAATAATTAGAGACATATTGTTTTTGTTGACTGAGGCTCTAGGGCAAATGCTGTTAATATTGTTAAGGTGCCTCACTTACTGAAATAGCAACTCAGTATTAAACACCAGATACAAACAATGATTTTACAGGTGCTCATTTCTCCAACCCCCTTTGCACTTGTCTGTGAGATTTTCCATGCAGGAGAACTCCCTGTTCAGTTCCCATCATGGTACCCTCAAAGAGCGTTTTGCTAAAACAATGGCTGCTATGTTATATACAACATTAGAACAGCAGGGCCGTATTATTTCTGATCACCTTTCCAGGCAGGCCCTTGAAAATGTGGAAATACATTGGCGTGTTGCACTAGTATTTCCTGGGACACTCTCTGGAAGCAGAAGTTGGACTTTGCAGGAGCAGGAGAGGAAGAGTATTGATGCCTTTGAACTCTGGTATTGGAGAAGACTCCTGAGAATACCGTGGACAGCCAAGAAAACAAACTGATGGATCATTGAACAAATCAACCCATAGTTCTCACTCAAGGCACAAATGACCAAGCTCAAGTTATCCTACTTTGGACAAATGATGCGAAAACTCAGATTTCTGGAGAAGGCTCTGATGCTGGAAAAGGTGGAAGGAAAGAGAAGAAGAGGATGGCCAGCAGCAAGGGGGATGGGCTCAGTTACCATGGCGATGGGGGCACCCTTGGAAGGCCTGAAGGACCAGGTTAGGGACAGATCATCATGGGGAAAATCTATGTGGTCATTAGGGGTCAACAGTGACCAGATGGCATATAATCAATTAATTACATTTTTCATTTTTCATACTTCATGCACATCCCTTTTAATCACCACTGGCTGTGTGGTAGTTCAGGTTTACATTTACCTACCAGCTGGGTTCCCACATTGCAGTTAGCTATAACTTTTTTTTTCCCATTCAGCTGTGTCCAATCCTTGGAGATTGCCTGGCCAAGTCCCTGCAGTTTGCTTGGTTTCCCATTGCCTCCTTCCCAGGGTTGAGAGAAAGTGACTGGCCCAAGGTCACCCAGCTGGCTTTGTGTCTATAGTGGGACTAGAACTCACGGTCTCCTAGTTTCTAGCCTGGTGCCTTAACCACTACACCAAACTGGCTCTCAAGCTATAACATGGTTGGTCTCTTTTGACTGAGCATGCTGTTGAACTGTGCTAAACTATGGTTTATGGCAGTACTTCCCAAGCCTGGGTAAATTACCCAACATTGGATAAAAGTGTTTTTTCTTTGGGTAATGACACATGGACCCATTAAATTGACTTAAGGTGTTTTACCTACATCGACTTTCTGATAAACTATTTTGGGTAATGAAGGAAAAGGTTTGGGAAGCACTGGTTTATGGCTTAACATATTGTGCAAAGCCACTCAATTATTGCTTCTTTGGGCAACTAGATTTGAACAAGCCATGGTTTAGAAGTTTCACAACTGATGGGAATTTGAAACTCACCTTTTCAAGCTTAGGTGGATGGTAACATTTAGATTATATTGTGTGGCAAACCAAAACGAAGAATTTTCTCTTTCTTTTAACCATCTATTATTTCATTCGGTACCTCCAGAGGCATTGGGCTACAACTCCGATTATCCCGAGCTTTCCTAGCAATGCTGTGATCAGTTCCTAAAGTTGGATTTAACATCACAATTTAACTTCATATTTGTGAGACAGCACCCCCTAGTGGAGCAAGACTGCACATGTCTCGTAGATGGTGGTGGTGTTTATTCGTTCAGTCGCTTCCGACTCTTCGTGACTTCATGGACCAGCCCACGCCAGAGCTTCCTGTCGGTCGTCAACACCCCCAGCTCCCCCAGGGACGAGTCCGTCACCTCTAGGATATCATCCATCCACCTTGCCCTTGGTCGGCCCCTCTTCCTTTTGCCTTCCACTCTCCCTAGCATCAGCACCTTCTCCAGGGTGTCCCATCTTCTCATTAGGTGGCCAAAGTACTTCAGTTTTGCCTTTAATATATTTTCCTCGGGGAGAATATGGAGGTCCCATTTGAAGCTGAGCTCACTACTAATCTGTGTGCCAAGGAAAGACTTCCACTGTGAAAAACTAGACAGAAAGATTGAGAGGAGAATCTCATTCTTAGAGTGTCATGTTTTTGGATTAGTACTAATGTGCTTCTTAGCTGCTCTCTAAGTAGAAAACTCTTATTATTTACTAACATCTGGAGATGGAATGGGTGGAGCTGTGTGTAATAAATCCTAATTTCTCCTTGGGTAATCTAGGTGGGAAGCACAGTCCTATGACGTGTGGATGACTAAGACTTTTCCATTTTTTAAACTTGTACCTGGTTATTTGGGCAGGAAAAAGAAGGAATCTTAAACCATTTCACCAGATTTTATTCCCACTTTCCAGGTTTCTTTTTAAGAAAAGGAGATTAATCAAGAGTTGGCATGGATTTCTGGCTAGCCTGGGGATGAGCAGGGGGTTGGACCTGCAGCAGCAAGTCTTCCCCATCTTCTGCTGAGCATTTTCTTTTTTAGTTTGAGCTTCAGTGCTGGCAGAGCTTCTTGTGATGGCCAGGAATCCCCTGCTTTTCAATTAAGAAAGATCCAGAACTTCTTAAGAGCCTTAGGAGCTCATCCCACAGACCATAGTTATTCCATTATTTGAATCTGAGTCTGGAGAGCCAGTTTGGTGTAGCAGTTAAGGCACCAGGCTACAAACCGGGAGACTGTGAGTTCCAGTCCTGCCTTGGGCACAAAGCCAGCTGGGTGACTTTGGGCCAGCCACCCTCTCTCAGCCCTAGGAAGGAGGCAATGGCAAACCACTTCCGAAAAACCTTGCCAAGAAAACTGCAGGGACTTGTGCAGGCAGTCTCTGAGAATCGGACATGATCAAACAGATTTTAAAAAAAATTGAAACTGGGTCTTTATACAAATGTATTTTTTCTGAGGCAGTCAGAAACCATATCTAAAAATTAGAGGAGGGGGAAATGATGAAGGAGGAAAAGAAGACTATTTTCTATAGGTACTAGGAGATGTTGTCTTAGTTTTTGCTTTAATATAATGCATTAATGTATCCTCCAGCAATTCACATTAGAAAACTGGAATCAAGAGGATTGATTGATTGATTGATTGATTGATTGATTGATTGATTGATTATGTGCCATCAAGTCGTTTTTTACTCCTAATTAGATAGATTTTCTCCAAGGCAATCTGTCCCTAACCTGATCTTTCAGAGCTGGCTTGGAGTTACACAGCAAAAGTTTAATTTTCTGGTGATCTTTTATGTTTGCGGTTCAGATTATTTGCTTGTTTGATTTATATGGCTGCCCCTCTTACAGCGATGACTCTAGGTGGCGTACAAAGATTAAAGCCAACACTAAAAATCAGCAGTCCAAATAACAAATGTCTGAGGTCATAGGAATCAGTCTAATTACAGAAAAGAAAAATAGAAATCGATCAATCACAGAGTTTGCTCAACCTCTGGGCCCAAATGCCTGGGGGAACAGCCAGCTTCTTAAAGCCCTAAGGAAGAGTCGAGGTCCTCCAGATCTCCAAAGGGATCCTGTTCCACAGGGCAGACACTGCAACCGAGAAGGCACGATGTCGCTTGTTGGAAGGGACCTTCCTTGTCAGGTCTAATGGGGTTAGCAGAAACAGACACGGGCAATCCTGCAAATACGGCTGGTCTTGTGTTAGGTGCCCACAGCTGCACCATATGGCTGTTAGATTCCATAGCTCAGTGGCAACTGTCCTAGAAGGGCAAAGAAGCTGCTTTCCTGGAGCCTGTACAGCGGGCTGCCAGCCAGGAGAAACAATGATCTGAGTTGGTGAAAGTAAGCTTCCTATGCCCATGGCCCTGTTGAGATTGGCCATTCCTTAGCTGAAAGATTCCAGTTACAGGAGGATCCTGCTGCTGAAGAATTACCGGCAATTGGCATTGGGAGAGTTCAAAGATCTGGGGGAGAACAGGACCACCGATGTTGATTTGATTTATGGGGCAGTTAATATATTACAGAGATTGTTCCTGGAGATTATTGGAGCATTTGTCATCATTCTTTCACAGGACACAAGAGTGCATAAGTGTCCCTCGAAAGAATAAAAAGACAAAAACACCCAATGGTATAACAAAAATTAACACTTTAAAAAATCCCTTTTTTAAAAAAGTAAAATGTACTTTTAAGTCCTAGGCTGGGATGGCTTTCAAAACAAGCGGGATCTACTGTTGACCAGAGGAACTGAAGTTCATAATCTTACCTGAACTACAGCACCCATGATGCTATGGGGGTGGGTGGGAAACCTTGCTCTTCTTTGAACAAGAAGCTTTTTGGCTTCTGGGGTGATGATGAGGAGGAGGAAGATGAAGATAGTAACAGCACATTTCATACCAACTCTGGATGAGACTCTCTTCTTCTTCCCCAGCAACATAACAGGTAGAAATTCAATTGGCAGAGCATTCCCCATCTTTGCATATTTTGAGTTGGGGAGATGAAAGGTTACCTTTATTACCAGAACATTGTACTGTATATGATTTGATTTGATAGGCTGTATGTACCTCAGGAACAAATACCAGAAAAAAAACGTTCCAACTGCTATCGGTTTAGCTTCCACTGAAATTCCCTAGTATGCTAAGATTTTGTTTCTTCCCACTACTTCAGGATCGAACCCTGATTTTCTTAAAAGGAATGGGAAACACAATCCAGGTCACAACCAGCTGTGGTTCATGATTAGCACATGCTGCCACATGGTGGCCAGACATAATTATGACAGCCCCATTCTGCTCTTTTGCATTGCAGTGTTTCTCAATTTGATTGATAGATTTGGTATTTCGGTCCTGCGAACTCAGTAGCTGCCTTGCTGAGCTTCCTGGCCTGCAGATGGGTTTGTGCATATCCTTGGAGAGAGACATGTATGCAGGGACTGGGAATTAGAACAAAGATTTCGGAAATCCAGACACCACCAGCAGTAACCAGAACTTCCCAAGTTCCCTTGTTTCCAAATTAGAAGGGATTTTGAAGTGCCAGGAGACACGTCATGTCCTCAAAACTAGGATGGTGCTAGAAGGACCTTCCCTCAGAAGATACAACTCACCCACCCACTTTGGTCTGGGCAGAAGAGAAAGATGACTTGCTTCAGGATCTGCCTCCTACCTAAAATTTCACCACCCTCCCAAATGGCGGGTTCCTCTGTTGCAACTCATGTTATCCACAGGGTGAACAAATATATCCCCAAATACGGCAAGTGTGTACCATTCTCATGAGCTTGGTTGAGGCATAACAAGTCTCTGTGATTTGGAAAGGCTCCACAGAGCTATAGAAGTGGCTCAAGAAATGACTGGTTTAGAGGGGGGACTTCAGATGCGTGTGGTCTGTAGCTTAGAAGAAGCCACATTCAGTCAAATGTGCCCTGATTATTCCACCAATGTCCCTCAAGGGAGTGCTTCATTTCCCACAAATCCTTGGAATTTGAGTGAAAGGCCCTATTTGCTTGTTCTGTAGCTTAATATGTATTATGAATCTAGCCACTGTAATGTATAAGCCATGGTTTGTGGCTTAATATATATGAAGCCCATGATTGTGGCTCATTCAATAAATCACAGTTCCACAAACCACAGCTTAGCATAAATGTGTGAAACCAACCTCTCAGGTCAATGGCTGGGTTCACACGTCAGTCATGGCATAACATTTTGTGAGCCCAGCCACTTGTGGCTTATTAAACAGAATATTACTAAATTGATTAAAATACACTTAGCTGGATTACCCTATTAAGCCATGAATCATGGTTTATAAGCCAAAATGGCTGGGTTCAGAGACCATACTAAACCAAAATCAAGCAAACCACATTATGGCTTAGCATGATGTGTAGGGTGATCATATCTGGGCTGCAAAAATGGTCTCTGCTGCCCTCATGTGGTCTTCTGAGTTTTTGCAGCCCAGCTATGATAGCTGAAAAAGCGCAAAGCTAATTAAATCAAACAGTTCACTTGGCTTTCCTATCTGTAGAATGGGCTGAACTATTCATCTACAGATTATCTAAAATTTCAGCACGTTTGGATCCCAGCCATTCCAAGAGGCCCCCTCCAAGAAATGAAAACCCTTTTAACCCGGGGAGGTTTTTCAGTGGCCACAGGATGTATCGCCTCCTATATTCCAAAAATGAGCTCTGGCATAAACAATAAGAGGCAAAACAAGGTGTACCTTTAGCAGTTCTACAGAAGTTCCATACGATATGCTTTATTTGTCCTTGAATAAACATTTGCTAATATTTCTTTATCTTTTCACAACTAAGAAAAAAAATGCATTTAGCTAGCTTTTTTCCAAATCCTTTAGAACAAGGCTGGGTCATTGTACTGCTACCAGGAAGCACGTTCCCTTGGAGGCAACCTGTTGGTGGGTGGGGAAGGTGTGTGGGGGGTGGGACCGAAGCAAGAAGGAGAGGAAGGCCATAGCCAAAGATGAGTAGGGTGTACCTGGTTGGTCTTTTTTTCCTTTTCTCTCATTGCCTTTCTCCAAAACCCTCTCCTTCAAATGTGAGGCTTCCAGGAAGGGACAATTATCTCTCACGAAAGTTCTAAACAGACTACTTGTCAGGCCCATGGAAAATGAGGGCCAGGATTTTGAGAAGTCAGCTTTCAAGCACACCAACTTTCTGCAGCCATAAACCTACTAACGCACAGAGCAATGGATGCAGCAGCTAGCAGAGGAAGTCAGCCCTTCCCTCTCCCTGCCTTGCCTAGCAGACTCTCCTAGCATGCCTCTATGTAACCTCCTTTGTGTTAGACCAGTGCTTCTCAACCTTGGCGACTTTAAGATGTGTGGACTACAACTCCCAGAATTCTATGCTGGCTGGGGAATTCTGGGAGTTGAAGTCCACACATCTTAAAAGTCGCCAAGTTGAGAAACACTGGGTTAGGCCAATATTTCAAGGGGTTTCATCTTTCTTCCTGCCTTGGTTCGGCTTGCTTCCTCTCCTGACTGTGACCTATAAAGATAGGTTCTCACCTGACACGCACACTCTCTCCATGCCACACGTTCTCTCTGCTGTCCACCTGCTATCCATAAGGCCCACAGGCCATCATAAACCTGAAGTTGCTCATCCCTGCTTGATGGGCAGCCCACTTGGGCCCAGGTGCCCTCCTATATCCAGAAGAAAGACTGAAGCAGGCATCTGGCAAGGCGGCCTTTATAAGCTCTCTTCTTCTTGGCAGGGTGTGCATGTTGCTCCATCAAACTGAGCTTCCGTGTTGGCCAGAGAATCTGATATCCTCCCTATTGCAACTATGCTCTCAGTGCCCGAATATGAGACGCGACCACCGGATGCCAGCATGGCTTAAGCAGGCACTGCTTCTAGGAAATGTTCCCTCTGCTAGACTGAAGGTTACAGAGCGAGAATGCAGTGGTGCTCCATTACGCCTGTCCCACATTGCAAAACTGTTGTTTGCTTCTGCTACCGCATTCTTGCCATAGATCACATTGCTTTCCTCGCCCTCAGGGTATCAGTGTCTTAGGAAGGGTGGGCTGAGGGGATAAAGAGTTTCAGTGCTCCTTTATGGAAAAGGGCAGAAGCCGCCTCTCTGCGTGGAAAAGCCTGACTCAACTATATGATGATTTACGATTCTCTCTTGAAGGAACATGCTGTTACTTCTGACGTAGGGTCCCAAGTCTGAAGCATCAGGATCATGGGATTTTAGAACTGAGGGTGCTTGAGGGATTGCTTTGGTAGATTTAAGATTTTGAGCTTCTGGACAGAGTCACCCCATGTACTAAATTCCATCCATACATGCAATACTACGGCTTGATATGGCTCACACAACATGCAAAGCCAACAGCTGGGTGTCCTGAATTGCAATCTACCCTGCCTCACTTTAGTCTAGTCTAGCCACTCAGTTGGCTAGTGTTTTAAGGTATTTCTTCTCCAGACTTGAGGACTAGGAACTTGCCTTTTCTTCTTTTAGTTAAAAAGAGTGAGGTGGTAGAACACTCTCAATCCAGTTAGAAAGTATCTGTGCCAAAACACACAGTATGAATACACTCTTAGGTATACTTCTAATTTACTTGGGAGTAAATCCTACTAAATTTAAGGAGCGTTCTCCCATGAAAACCTATTTAGGATTGCAACCTATAATGAAAGAAAGACCGTTAAAATATGTTAGGATCTTTTCTTACTGTACATCACCTTGATTTTTCAATCTACTTGTACATTGTACATATACCACGTACAGTAAAAACATTTATCTCCTGCGTGGATGAAAAGGACGGCCACCCACAGAAATTTATCATGGTGCACACACACACACCGCCGAGTGGCAGTGAAGGAACAAGGGCACCACCACTCCGTTTTGTACCGATGGATTTCTTCAAAGGTCACGTTGCCCTGCAGTGTTGGTGGTTCATCAGCCCTTTCAGGCTGCAGAGTCCCTTCTTCCAGATGGCACAATCTGCACTGCTGACAGCTCTGTTCTTTAAATAAGCACACCGTCCATCTCCCTCCACTTCAAAGCTGCAAAGCAATAGAAAGTTGCTTGCCTGGGAATGAATATAACTTTCTATAAAGTGTTCAAGTTGCATTTCTAACCCGAAGCACCCAAGGGAGGCACAGAGAAAGGCTGGTAGGAGAATGCAAGAACGTGAGCTGTAATGCTGGAAGTATAAAGTAATGGAAAAAACCCTAAAACAGCACAGGATTTCTTTGCAAAATACTTCTTAATCAAGTCCAGCTAATGCCCAAGAGAACAAGGCACATTCAAACCATCTCCTTCAGTCAGAAAGCCGCCCATTGGGTCCACACATCCAGGGTTGGGGTGTTGAGGGTTCTCTCCAGGTGAGATTCATGGATGCAAGGGAAAAGGTGATGTTTTCCTGTAAGGGCTTCATCTCTTTGGAATTCATGCCCCTTGAAAATTTGCATGGCAAGCTTGTCTTTTAGCAAGCTTGTATTTTAGGAAGGCAGTAAAGATGAAGCTGTTCTGCAGGGCATGGATTGTTGCTACTGTTGGAAGGTGGGAGTGGGTTGAGTTGAATTTATTGTTATTTTATATATCAGTTCTATTGTTTTCATAGAATACTGTAAACCACTGGGAGTCTGTATGGAACACAGTGGTCTATCAGAATAGTAAAGTGAATGAGTGAGTGAGTGAGTGAATGAATGAATGTAGTGAAGGGCAGAGACAGTTGGAGCCAATCTAAATTTCCTTTTGTCCCTTGGAAGCTATCCTATTTTATTCCCTCCCTTCCTCCAGTTTACATGCCATTCCAATCCAGAACCTCTGAGCTGTTTACAACAGACCAAGTACGAAATCCAGACTGAGACAACTACAGACCTCTTTTAACATGTAGCCCCACATGCCTACATGTGCGGGTTGCTATGATCTTCCTTCTCACCCCTAAACATCTGCCTAAAGAGCCATATCGTAATGATTTTTGGAGACTTAATTGAGGGGATGGTCTGAGTACCCAAGGGTAGGAAGAACTTACAGGTTGTTGAATACAGTCCCATCTGGCCATTTCCAGCCCTCTTCAGAACTTCTGCGGAGGCCAACCCAGTGGTTGAAGGGCTGTCTAGCATTCACGGTGCCAATCTGTTTTTTTTTTTAAATTAAAAATAACAGAAAAACTGGGTTTCAGAACATTTTGGAAACTGAATTCTGCACTTCGTAAGTTACCAACTAGACTGTGCCTTCAGAAATCCATCAAAAGTCATTTGGAAGGTGGGTTTAACCCCCAAATAATTGCTGAGTTGCTACCTAGACTCAGGATATCATTGATGGTGGCTTGCGCTTGACTGAGCAAAGCAACATTCAGTTTCCCTCAAATTGGCTTCCATTTATCCCCCATGTTCTGTAAAACTGAGGAAAATGCCCAGAGCATCAGCATGGAAGGAAGGAAGGAAGGAAGGAAGGAAGGAAGGAAGGAAGGAAGGAAGGAAGGAAGGAAGGAAGGAAGGACTGAGAGTATCCAGGCAGAAGGCCCTGAAGATCTCTTTCCAACATGTTCTCTGCATTGAATATGTGCTAAAACCCAAGAGGTAATAAGTACTTGGTTTAGCTGGGATGACTCATTTTCTTATTTGGAATTTTGTCTGTGGCACTATTGCCTCCCCTTGTTTTCCCTATATTTCTCTTTTCCCATTAAACTCCTTTGTGTATCTAGAATTTTGGCATTTAGAAGAGAATTTCTCATTAAGTTCTGCAATTCTGGGCTTTGAGTGGGAAAATCCAAAGCAACTTCCTTCTTAGTTTCCTAGAAGGGAAAAGTCCTGGAAAGGTGGGCTAACCACCATAGCTGGACACATTCCTTTTAATTCATAGAAGCTGGGGTTGAATAGCCTGTGAACTATATCCTTTGCAGGATTCTGTTACGAACTTCCTCCTACATGCTTAGAATAGGGTAGCCCTTCCTGAAAAACTAAGGAACTTTCTGCCCAGCTCAGTTCTGGTGCATAATTTGTGATGTTGCTGCATAAATGCCTACAGAGGACACAAGGGCTTCACCCTTCATAAGTGTGCATGTATGCATACATACTTGTTTTATCGAGGACTACATTTCACATTCTCCAGAGAATCCACTATCTGGATCCAATGGATTACACAATCTGCTTCTGTGGTACAGAGAATAAAGCAACACAAACACTGGAAAGAGATTTAACTCCTTGGAACATCCTGGAGAGATAATGGCAGGTTCTTATTTGGTGAAATAGTGAACCAGTAGGCAGGCCCGCTTGGTCATGACTGCAGGTAACGATTTTGGCAGATCCTTCTCTTACCAGTTTCTCTAGATCTCCAAAAACTGCCAAGGAGGCTCCAAAGGAGAAACAATGATTCTGACTGTCGCTCCAGGTCCTTTCTGTTTCCAAAACATGATAGCAGTTCCCTTGGCTCATGTGCCAGCCAGGTGGGCAACAGGAAGTGGTGGCAGCAGCAGGAGGCAAATGAGGTTTAGCCTCTGCAAATAGGAATTCATATTAGTAAATAGATTATTGATCCTCACCCCATTATTTAGAAGAGTGTTTCCCAACTGGGAATTTCCAGGTGTATGGACTTCGACTCTCAGAATTCCACATGGCTGTTGAGAGTTCTGGGGGCTGGTCCACACACCTGGAAGTTGCTAAGGCTGGGAAACGTTGATTTAGAAGCTCAGGGCATAAAAGGGAAGGTAGAAAACGCTGTTGTTTTTTTGATGCTATCCTCCACCTCTCCCTTAGGAAGTTGAGTTCAATTTTCTCTGGCTTGGGATCCTCCAAATGTGTTGGATCAAAACCTCCATAATTCCTAATCATGATTGGTGGTACAAGTAATAGGATCTTCCTGGGAATTATAAAAAGTCCATATATCTGGAGAAAGCGAATGCAATTGAAAATAATGTACTGTATGTTGTGATAGCTGCTCCCCAAAATCAAGGAGATCTTGAGGTCTCCACTGACAGCCAATAATGTGCAACAGGGTGGAAGGATGTCCTATATTATGACGTCACAGAGTACATTGTGCTTGGCTGAAGAGATACTGTGAGGCTCCATTTGCTGGACACAGCTGTCATTTAGCTTCCCTCTCCACCCACTCCAGACTATTTCCACCACTGACCACTCCATCCAATCATTATATCAAGTATGTAGTAACTGGAAGAGTTTAATACTTTAATTAGTAATTAAATTTAAATGTATTCAACACAACAAAACATCCAGGCAGAACATTTATTTATTTAACCAAATTCTGAGGCTGTCTGACTTTTTAATGACTCCGGCTGGCTTGCAATTTTTTTTTTTAATTGAAACAAGTAAAGATAATCCCTATAAATAGTCAGGGTCAATTCTGGAAGACCTGAAACTTAAGAGCCAGATGTTTTCATTTCATTTTATTGCCTTCCTATGTCCTTTCATGGTTTTTTGATAGTTTGCAAAAACAGAGGCTACAATTTTCCTTCCCTGGTCTTATTTGTATAACACAGTTCCATTGGTCATCAGGCTGACCACCCAGTACACTAAAATAAAGTGATTGCTTTGACTCTTTCAGATTGGGTTTTCTTGGTGGGATTTCCACTGCATGAGAATGCAGGAAAGCAGTGAACATTCATCTGTTCTAAGCAACTGACTGCCTGCATTACGAGTGATGTTTTTCTGATAGGAGGGCAGGGAAGAGAGATGGAGAAGAACCAACATGTTAGTAGAATAACTGCACCAATGTGTACACCACAAAGGAAACCAGCATGCCTGTTATGTGGGAAGTTATTCTAAATATTTGGGGAAACAAAACCATCATAAGCAATGAGTACTTGAACGGATATTAAAATATCCTTTTTTCTTAGTAGGAATTTTATTAGGTTTCAAGATATTAAAATATTCTAAAGGATGGAATCTGGACTGGTTGACATGGAACATGAATTTGCCACTCACTTGTAAAAACGAAGATGGTGGTTACCAAGCCCGCAATCTGAATGATAAATAGTATGAGCACAATCCACGTAATTGAGTTTTTGACCCTTGAGTTGGGTTGGGTGCCTACAAAGGGGAAAATAATATATCATTATAATTGTTTATTTGTATTGCATTTTTAAAAAAGATCTGTCCTTCCCAGAATGTTTAGGAAAGGCTTAGTAGATCCTGTACTGTCTTGGCAACCAATAGCACCCAGTTGCACGTCCCTGCAAAGCACCTCTTATTGTAACTAAACATAGATGTGATCAGGAAAGGTGCCAGTTTTTTCCTCCTCTCTTTCTCTCTGCTGTATTTAACATCTTGTTGAATAAACAGTTCTTAACAGCTCAAAACATTTGCATTCTGCTTTATTAACTCAACTTGTGTTGGTTTAAAAAATATGTTCTTCAAGATGGGCTTTGGAATTGTAACAATTCTAATTATTTCAGTAGATTGCCCTTGAGAACAAGACCACAGACCATCATTTCAGAGGGGCAGATAAATAAACAGAAGCTTTATGAAACAGACTGGGAAGCTTGCTGTGCTCCAGATGTTGCTAAAGTAAGACTCTCATCATGGCCTGGCTGCCTGTGGCTGCTGAGAGTTAATGCTCAGTATCATCTGGAAGGCAAACTGGAACCTGCTGTAAAAAGAGGTGCCCCAGTCACCTCAATGATGTGGCAGATTCTGTGCTCACAAAGCATTGTGTGTTGAGTCAGTGTGAAAGGCTGCAGTCAGATAGGCCAGACCAGGAAACAGACATTGCAGAGATCATAGGAATGCTACTGTATTGTTGTAGGGTATAAAAGCAAAATCTTGAAAGCAGCAGAATCTTTCCCTCTGTTCCATCTTATACCAAACACAATCAAGGTCAAGTTATGTTGAGTCTTTTCACACCTTCCCCTTTCCCAGGACTGAGTTATCTTTTATTTTTTCTTATTGGCTCCTGCATATTTTTACCAAGGTCATCCCTATGTTTTTCTACAGCTGCCTTCAAACTACGCAAGTACATAGGAAGGTCACTGTTACCAGTGACATGATGGATCTCTGCAGTAACATTAGGCTGTTTCTCTTGATCTTGCCCAAATCCATAAACCCTAAGAAGGGTTTCCATAGGTACAGTGGTTCTAGTACTAAATCATGTCCAGCACAGAGAAAGTCAAGACTCATACATGAGGCTGAAATCACCTTTAAAACAATTGCATTTCTTTTATCTGGAAGCCCAATTATGGATGAAGAGGATATGCAAGAGAGGTGTTTGTAACAGAAATACACACGTTAGCCAATATTTATATAAGTGTAACAAACTAATTTATTAGGAAAGTGAGCATTTTAATCTTCTAAATCAGCTGATTTCCATTTATCTCTTGCAGGCAACAAAATTCTTTAAAGAGAAGAGCAGACATGGGAGTGGTGATGGAGATTCTCTTAACAAAATCCTCTACTCATTTTACCCTGTGATGTTGAAGTCACAGGGAAGCAGTGGATGCATTCCTAGTTTTAAAAATGGAGAGATAATGAGGTCCAAGAAACCAGCCCAGTATCGTGTGTCAACTGAGTTGGCCCAGATCAGTTCCCAGAGCCCCTTTCAAGCCATAGAGGTTCCATGGACAACAAGCAAATAAGGAAGGATATGTTACTTATAAAGTACTTCTTGAAGAGCTTCTGGGCTGTTAGCACCCAGTTGTGGACATATGGAACTAGAGCATATACCAGGTAGTCCCCAGGTTAAAAACACCCCAGGTTAAGGACGACCCATAGTTAAAATTGGAGCCTATTGTAATAAGATTCGAGTTAAATACACAATGATTTGAGTTAAATACACAGTACTATTTATACAGTATTATACAGTAATACTGTTCCAGCTTACATACAAATTTACTTAAGGACAGGCCTTGGAACTCATTTTTAACCTGGGGACTACCTAATGGCAAATAGGGTAGAGCTACAGGACCTTGGACAGCTCCAAGCAGAGAACTTGTTTGTGGAATGCGGTGCTCAATGGAGCCATGGTTCAGTCTTCTTACAGCAGCCACACCCAGTTCAGGCATCCTCCAGCTGTGTGCTTTTCCAATTTCCCCAGCTGGAACAGCCATTGCTCAGGATTCTGGGAGTTAAAAGTTTCACATATTTGGAATCTGTCCAGGTTATGGAGAGTTACAGCCTGAGTACACCATCTTGGCCTTCCTGCCTTTCCTAAAGCAAGGAGACATTGAAAGGCTTGTAGCTGTGGAAGAATGTAGGGATGACCTTGGTAAAAATATGTAGGAGCCAATAAGAAAAAATAAAAGATAACTCAGTCCTGGGAAAGGGGAAGGTGTGAAAAGGCTCAACATTACTTGACCTTGGCTTGGAAGTTAGCATGCCATTCTCTCTCAGATGGTTCCTGAGGTTTTGCTTTGCCTATAGTGTTACATGCTGAAACCTGCCTGCTGATGTAAAGGCAGGCAGCTCAACGGGAAAAGTTATATCCTGCTTGGGTCTGGATCTGGCATCTCCATGACTTGCACTATTAGTCTTCTTAATCTAATTGATTCTTTTGCTCTGCTCAGGGTCAGGGCCATAACAAGTGGGCCCCTACTGTGCACAAATCCAGTCGCACTGCAACTGTAGAGTTGCCTACAGTGTTTCGGTAGTAGGTGGTTCTCCACACTTCCAGAGGTCACAAACATAAAAATCAAGAAGGCAAGGAAAATTATGAGCAGTAGGCTTTGGCCTTCCATATGATGAAGGATGAGGATGGTTTCTATAGTGGAAAGACATCAGGCTTCTGATGGAGAGAAGAGGAGGACAAAACAGAGATGATGGCCAACTTTGTCAAGATAAGGTTGGGCAACCATTTCCAGTTTTTAAAGATTATTTTGGCCTTGAAGGGGTGGAAAGCCTGGGCTTCTTTGCTTTTGGATGGATTCAGGAGAGTGGTTAAAGAGCTGAATAAATAGATTTTCTGGAGATCTAGCAAATCTATTGTATACTGCTTTGGAGGCAAGAAAAAAAAATCTGAAAATCTGTGGTTTTGCTGCCAAATGTTGGCAATGTGATCCCAGTGGACTGTGGGGGTTGCAAAATGGGAGAAAGGGGTGGGTCAATGTGGCTGGTGGGTGGCACAGATTGCCTGAACATGAATTCAGAAGAAAAACTCTTAGTACTTAGTTCAGTACCATGTTTCCTCTTGGCTGACTGTTGGAGCTCCCAAGATCAGAATACAGAAATTATCTCCCTGTAACTCAGAGGAATATCTCCCAATTTCACGGGCCCTTTACCTGCTTCCTTCTTTCCTTCCAAGTTGAAGTCCACCCACTGCTCAGCCAGTGCATGCTTATCACTGTTGTCATCTTCTTTCCCATCAGTTGCTTCTCCTTTGAAAAATAAACAGAAATCAGATATCTTCTCTGCCTGAGGCAACAGAGCACTTCTCCTCTCCTGATTCTTGCAGATTCTATCCCAATGGCCTCGGTAAGCAGGGAGAGCTTGATTGGGACATAGGGAAATCCTACATATTGGTATCTGGGAGTAAGTCCAATTGAACCTAATTGTTGAGGAAGTGGGCAAAGTAGGCCGGGCAAAGCAGCTTTTGGGAGGATGCAGGGCCAGGGGTGTGGCAACGGTCCACAACTCCTTCAGCTGAATGCATCTTTTCTTGCTGCACAATCCCAGGAACACAGATGCAAAAGCTGCAGATGTGTGAAATTTGCACGCTGTACTTTCTGAATTTCCTATTTGTACCTCAGCTAATCTTGACTGAAACAAGATCAAAGAAGGGCCAAGAGAATGCCTGGGAGATGAGATGCTAAGTCCTATGAAGAAAGGGGGAAGGAGCTGGATATATTTCACTTTGAGGAAAGGTGGGGGGGGGGGTAAGGTAGCCCTTTTTAAATACCTGAAAGGTACCATTTGAGAGGGCCAGTTTGATCTAGTGGTTAAGGCACGAGGCTAGAAACCAGGAGATGGTGAATTCTAGTCCTGCCTTAGACAAGAAGCCAGCTGGGTGACCGTGGGCCAGTCACTCTCTCTCAGCCCTAGGAAGGAGGCAACGGCAAACCACTTCTGAAAAGCCTTGCCAAGAAAACCGCAGGGACCTGTCCAGGCAGTTGCCAGGAGTCAAAAACAGACTTGAAGGGAGAAAAAAAAAAAAGGGGGGGGGGTACAATGCAGAAGGCCAAGTCCCTTGTCTGTTCCAGAAAGCAGGACACAGAACAGTGGAATTAAATGATAAGAAGGCAGATTGCAATAAAATGTTAGCACAAACTTCTTAACAGTAAGAGCAGGTTAACTGTGGAACCAAGCACCCAGAGAGGTGATGGACTCCCCTTTGGGTGATGCGCTCAGGCAGAGGCCAGAGAACTATCTCTGGGGGTGGCTTCAATTTGATCCCTTCTCTAAACAAGCTTGAGGGCCCCGGGGGCTCCTTCCAGTTTGATGATTCTGTGATTCTAAATAAGAATTATTTAAAAAAAATCTTTAAATTCTAGGGACCAAATCTGCAGACTTTGAAATGCTTATGTATAAAACCGATTCCTAAGACTAATTTTCCACCATCCTAAGTGGCTGGTCTCTCGGCTGTTTGTTAAGCCAGTTTCCGAAATTTCTGTCTGGATTGCCGACGGTTGGCAGTAGGACCGGCCTGGGCTCAGTCTGGACTGCAGCCACCGTGGGACCTGACCTGTTGCGCCTGTTTCTTGCCTTCCCATCCATGCAGGGAAGGCAGGCCTTGCTAGCTGATGCCCGTGTGGAGTGGACCACCAGCACCTGCCTCTTCCTTTCAGGAACTGTTCCTTTCTCACTAGTCACCTTGCACTTCCTTCGCTTTCCCAGATATTTGCACACATGGGTGCCTTCAACCCCCTCCCCCCCTTCCCACAGTATCTCCTGCGACACCAAAGCCAACTCTTTCTTTTTTCTCTTTCTCCCTTACGGTACCCTTGTTGCTCTGGTGCCACAACAATCAAAGCAATAGTTGTGTGATGAAAGCCGGCTGGATGACCTCAGGCCAGTCCCTCTCTCTCAGCCCAAGAGCCAATCAGGCGTGGTAGGAGAGTTCTAGTCCCGCCTTAGGCCTGAAAGCTGGCTGGGTGACCTTGGGCCAGTCCCTCTCTCTCAGCCCAAGAGCCAATCAGGCGTGGTAGGAGAGTTCTAGTCCCGCCTTAGGCACGAATGCCGGCTGGGTGACCTTGGGCCAGTCCCTCTCTCTCAGCCCAAGAGCCAATCAGGCGTGGTAGGAGAGTTCTAGTCCCGCCTTAGGCATGAAAGCCAGCTGGATGACCCTGGGCCAGTCCCTCTCTCTCAGCCCAAGAGCCAATCAGGCATGGTAGGAGAGTTCTAGTCCCGCCTTAGGCATGCAAGCTGGCTGGGTGACTTTGGGCCAGTCCCTCTCCCTCAGCCCAATTCACCTCACAGGGTTGTTGTTGTGGGGAAAATAGGAGGAGGAAGGAGTATTAGGTATGTTCCCCTCCTTGAGTTATTTATAAAAATAATGAAGGCAGGACAAAAAATTAAATAAATAAATAAACAAATATGTGGGAAAGACCTTGGGAGACTGGGCCAAGAGATGCTGCCTAGGGAACGGTCAGATAAGAGAGGGCGTAGCCCGCAGCTGGATAGTGGGTGGGGCAAGAGGCTCGGAAGGGACCCTCCCTAGTTTCTCGGGCTGTAAAGGGGATGAGGGGAGACAAGTACTTTCAGAATTGCAAGATTCTATCAATGTAGCTCCACAATAAAGTGGAATTAACTCATCTGGTTGTGATTCCTGTCCGGTTTACCCAGCGAGGCCGATAGGTTGTTCCTTTAGTTCCTCTTTAGGTTCATTCCACTTTGTAGCAAGGAAGAACGGATAGTTCAGCTTCACAGAAACAAGTAGTAATGCTACTTGTTGCAACTTTTACAAATAAAGACAAGGGGAGGGAAGCTTTGCAGTTCTGTGGGCAGGGATGGCAAAGCAAGAGGAGCGTGCAACCTGGGCAGAAACCAAAAGGTTGCTCCCCAAGAGATGTAAGGGTTGAATAGGGCTGAGGATCATTCATGGTTATCCATGAGATTACTTTTTAAAAAGCCACTGCTGACCGTCATAGAAAAGGGCAGCCCAGGATGAAAAGCCTGTCCAGGGCAGCAATCAGTTGCTGGAGAGGAGGGGGCCTGCCAGGCACTGCAGCCAGTTGAAGCTGGGGATGCTACTAGAAGAGAATGAAACACCGAAGACTGAACTGGAGAATGAATGAAGTCCATCAGTCCATCAGTCGGTCAGTCCATCAGTCAGTCAGTCAATCACTGAAGCAGCACTTTCCTAGTAGCTTAAGAACAGAGTTCAGTGCTTCAGTGCTTCAGTGATTGACTGACTGATTGACTGACTGACTGACTGACTTCATTTTCATACAGGCTAGAAAACAGTACTTTTGAATCAAAACTGGAAAGCACAAGTATAGAGTGAATTTGCAATGGGCCAGAAGTGGGAGGAGCATGCTGTTACCTTTTCCTGCCCTCAGGAAGCAGTGAAAGGTCTGTGTGGGTGATGGGCCAAGCAGAATGTGCAAATCTGCCCTAACCCATGTGGTAGAAATCTCACCTTAAGGAGAGTGACAAAACCAATTTTTCCTTTATTAGCTAGCAGAATTGCAACGATCATCAGGTTTCCAGCCAGGTTTCCAGAGCTAAGAGCCCTGATTCCAGGATGCTCAAGTGTTACACAGGTTACAGAGTCATTGAGTAATCACTTTACAACTACAGATAAGAAATGCAGATAGTACCGAAGGAAGTGGGGCATCTTCTTCTCTATCATAGAAAAGAGTTCTCAGCATATCAGCATCCGGACATCAAAGGCATAAGCACTACCATCGCTGACACCTTGTTTATCCTTGGTTGTGAAAATAGTATGGCCTTCTTCACCTCCACATAGGAAGGTGGCAATTATTTCAGTTTCCTTGAAATAATCACAATCGCTGGAACAATGGCTTATCAATCAAAGTGTCTACAGGGTCGGGGAGAATGTTGTACGCAGGGAGAGTATACGGTACACTGAGAAAGATTTATCTTAGTAGCTCCCATTTCGGCTGATCTTATGGTTTCATAGGGTTGATGACTTAAGGCAGGCCTGCTGCAAGGAGACAACTGCTGTGCCTGACCTACTTCTACCTTGTATTCCCACGTTCATTGTAACCTAGAGTTGCAGAGAAGTTGGGGACATGAGTGAAGCTAGGGCAAACGGGTGGAGTTTTGTCAAGAGAAGCAAGGAAGTAGCTAGGAATTGGGGTGACCAAGGTTTGTAATCCACGGGATGTTAGAAAGGGGACTTGGATGTAAAAGGTAATAGAAGGAGAGAAATCATGGAATGAGATCAAGGGGTTCCAACATCCAGAAGGGAGCTTGCAAGGAAATTAGAATGGGGGAGGGTGTCCCAAAGAGATGAGAAGAAACTTAGAAAAAACTTGGGGAAAGTTATCAAAGGTGCAGGAAGAGACCTTAGGGTGAGAAGGGCTCCAGCAGATGGTTGTTAGCTTAGAGCAGTGTTTCTCAACCTTGCTGGCTGGGGAATTCTGGGAGTTGAACTCCACCCATCTTAAACTTGCCAAGATTGAGAAACACTGGCTTAGACAGATGACTTGAAGAAAGCCCGGCTGGTGGAGTGGTGAAGTCCTGAACTAGGTGAGGGGAGGTCCAGGTTCCTGTCTCAGCCACAGAGGCTCCCCTGGGGAGTCTGGGCCACACCCTTCCTCTCAGCCCAAGATCCAGAGTAGTTAAGCGGTCGAGGGGCTAGTCTGGCCCCAAGCTGTGGAAGCTTCCTGGGGGACTTTGGTGGAAAACACTCCCAAAGAACTTACCAAGAGTTCAAAGTATCCTCTTATTGGACCCCCAGACCCTAAGCCTTGGGGCAGAGAGTCCAAAGGTAAAGTTAATAGGAGTAGATACAGGTTACACATATATGGTACCCATGACATGTGCAATCAGTCCCATAGGCAGTGTCCTAACAAGGTGAGATAACCAGTTTTTTTTTATGAGCCACTAAATCCTGATTATGAAGATCCAGTACTACAGAAGTTTTTCCCAGATGCATATTTTAGATACAATATCGCTTGTAATGAAACTTTTTTTTTTACCTTTTTCTGTGAAGCCTGCTGTGTTTGTGTTTGAAAATCCTACAATGGAAGAACTGGTTGGCTTTGATTCTGGAAAATCATCCTTCCCCCTAGGGAGAGAGAGAATTCAGGCCATAAATGATGCATAATTGAAGAAGATCAAAACATTTGCCTTTTCATATGATAGACCGTAGAGTGGAATATAATGTGATTCTTCAACTAAGCTGCATACACAAAACATAGTACAGGTAGTCCTCAACTTAAAACCACAATTGGGAACTTCTGTCACTAAGTGATGCAGTCATTAAGGGAGTCGTGCCCAATTTTATGACATTTTTTGCTGCAGTTGTTAGGCAGATCACATGGTTCCCCATCGATTTTGCTTGTCAGGAGCTGACTGGGAAGGTTGCAAATGGCAATCATGTGACCCTGGGATGCTGCAACTGTCATAAATACATGGTGGTTGCCAAGTGCCCAAATTTTGATCACATGACCGGGGGGATGCTGCGACAGTCGTAAGTGTGAGGACTGGTTGTAAGCCACTTTTTCCAGCACCATTGTATCTTCGAACAGTTGTTAAAAGAATGGTTGTAAGTCGAGGACTACCCTGTAATAGAAATACTAGCTAAAATAGCATGTCAATAAGGTGGCAATCAGTATACTATCAGTGAATAACCTCCATATTAATATAGCAGCATCGAGACATAAAAAAGTGTCATAATGACATTCTTGCATTGAGTTGAACTCCTGGGGATTTCAGGGACAGGTTTGTACAGTTTTCTTGGCAACGACACAGAAGTGGATTGCCACTGCTTCATTCCAAGAAGGTACTTTTCACCAACTTCCCAAACTAATCTACCACCCTTCTCATCCATGTACTACACAGGTCTGACCTTATCTGGCTCCCAGTCCAGAAGAGGTTGGCCAAGGACTGTCCCAGGCCAAGATGTCTGGACCAAGCAACCTATTAATACATAACTAGATTTTTTTTTTAAAAAATCAATGGTATTTGAAAAGCTATCACTTGGCTTTTGATTTGCTATGACTTAACTTAAGTTCCAGGAAGAATATCATTGCCTTGGGAGATTGGCTTGAGCCCGACACATCCAAGGAAAGAAACAGCAACAAGGTGTCGGCCTCCCACCCGTCTCCTCACCAGGCTGTCCTGGGAGTGCAAAAGTGATGAAAGGCATGCGTTTCGGACTTGGCCATCAGCCACAGCAACAAGGGCTCCCTAGAGCCCCTCTTAATCCCCCGGAGAATGCCATTCTAAAGGCAGGCCCACTTTGGCCAACAGAGGTAGTCCTCGCTTAGCAACCACTATTGAGGCCAGCAACTCCATTGCTAAGCACCACGGTTGCTGAGCAAAACATCACACAACTGCAACCGACTTACGACCTCCTTCTGCTGCGGTCGCTAAGCGGGACATCATGTGACCATAACTTCCAATTTTACTGCCACCTTCTTCATTGACTTTGTCTGTTGCAATCCATTTGGTTGGTGGCTGGTAAGTGAAGTCTATAGGGCTACTGGATCTGAGTTAGCAAAACGTGGGTGACCACAAGGCCCAAATGTCGATCATGTGACCTCGAGGATGTTGCGATGGTCATACACGTGAGGACTGGTTATAAAATTACTTTTTCAGCACTGTCATAACTTAGAACAGTTGCTAAACAAGGTGGTTGGTAAGTGAGGTCTACCTGTAATAGGGCTACTGGATCTGAGTTAGCAAAACGTGGGTGACCACAAGGTGCGAGCAAAGAGCATTTATGTGGTTCTTTGCTGTCTTCTAGCGGCTTTCAGATTTTTGCAGCTCAGATATGGCAGCTTCCCTGCAGCCACTAACAGAAGAGCAAGGACGCTCAGTCCTGGAGGTGGAAAGAGACGCCATGCAAGGGGCAGGTTGGTTCTGCTGGGCCTGATGCGAGCTAAGCTCATATACGAGCTGCAGCAGGAGGGCAGTGATGAGATACATCCACCATCCACCTACTGCAGGTCTAGATCTGAAAGTCCGAAAGGTTAAAGGAAACGGCTTTATGTCCCAGCATGTTGGAGCATCATCAGGAAAGCACTCACCCACTCAGGACGCTTCCAGTAGCCTAGATGAGAAAGAATGAGATCAAGTGTTATTTGAGCCTTGAGTTTTTCCTTTGCAAAAAGTCAAACAAGAAACAACGGTCACATTAAGAGATATGGCTCTGTTTTTCAATCCTGAACTTTGGATACGACATGTTATGATGCCACGTTATGTACCTTCTATTCTATTCTATTCTATTCCATTCCATTCCATTCCATTCCATTCCATTCCATTCTATTGCCATACTGTTGTTTATAAAAAGAATTTTGGTGCAAAGACAAAAAAATTAAACTCCCTCATCCCCCATCTGCTAATATTAGGTCAGAGACTTTCTGCAGTTGCTGTTGCTAGAAGCTACTTCTAATCTGATCTTCTGGCAATTGATATCCACAAAGGGGATTTTACTTTTTTCAATTCCAGATGAGGGTGATAGATAACCATTATCATAATGGGTGCATATTGTGCCTTTGCTGCAGCAAATGTTTTTAATCAGAGTCCCTTTGTTCTGATATTTGAAGTTAAAGTGAATTGACTCATGGCTAGACTACCCTAATGAATCTCATGCAGAGCTGCCCTTGAAGACTGTTTGGAGGCTTAGCCTGGTGCAGATGAGGACATTGTACTAACTGGTAGAAGGTTTTAAGTGGGAGGATTTTAGCCCAGGTCCCATGTGTTTACTGGGCTGGCTCCCTACTGTCTTCTGGATCGTTTGGGGGGATTATGCTGGTTTACCTGATTTTCTGGTTGATTCCTGGGAATTATAGTGTGTGTAGCATGATCCCAGGATTTTCTGCAGCCTGAACAAAGGGGGATTTGTTCCTCCATACAGAAAAGACTTAAGTCTTCTTTATGTGTCCTGCACACATCTTGAGTTGACCGTTTTGTTTCATCTACAGTGGCCTGTCTGGTGGCTTCTTCCATTTTCCCCAGAAGTTCTGTAGACCCACGTTTATTTTTCAGTGAATCTCCTCTACAACTCACTTCTTCCTCCCAGGACTGGGAGGTGCATGTTTGAGAAAAATTGATCCCACAGGATGGAGTGGCCAGATGTCGACAGTTCGTCAAACCGATCAAACAAACTGTTTCATCTTTAGAATGGCTTGAGGTTGTGATATTCTCCTGGCTTCCTGATGAAGAAAAGAAAAGAAATGTGAACTCATCCAAGAGAAGTTATAACACATTCAAATATTGTAAAATATTGTAAAATTGGACTGCTCGTGGTTTGGGCCCATTTTTGTACCTTCTAACGTCAGGTTATAGATCTAACCAACAGATCTTTCCTCAGAAGCCATCTGGAGCGATTTCTGATGTTCAGGGTATAAGTGACACAGTAGACAACCACTTCTTGTCAAAACTTCCACAATAATATAAGTTGGTCTTATTTTCTACTTGATTCAGTATATGGAATTGCTAATATCTATATTTAGGAAAAGTCCTAAGACAACATTCATTTGGAGAACAGGAAACTGTAGTTCTTCTTTATTAAACCTGGACAAGAAGAACCATGAGTTCTCCATGCAAGTAAAATGTAGAGATAATACTTAACACAGGGATAAGCAAGTTTGAATCCTCATACCAGTTTCTAAGTTCTAAGCCTTATATCTACATTTAAGCCTTAACACTTAAATGCAATGTTGTTGTTTATTCGTTTAGTCGCTTCCGACTCTTCGTGACTTCATGGACCAGCCCACGCCAGAGCTTCCTGTCGGTCGTCAACACCCCCAGCTCCCCCAGGGACGAGTCCGTCACCTCTAGAATATCATCCATCCATCTTGCCCTTGGTCGGCCCCTCTTCCTTTTGCCTTCCACTCTCCCCAGCATCAGCATCTTCTCCAGGGTGTCCTGTCTTCTCATTATGTGGCCAAAGTATTTCAGTTTTGCCTTTAATATCATTCCCTCAAGTGAGCAGTCTGGCTTTATTTCCTGGAGGATGGAGTGGTTTGATCTTCTTGCAGTCCAAGGCACTCTCAGAATTTTCCTCCAACACCACAGTTCAAAAGCATCGATCTTCCTTCGCTCAGCCTTCCTTATGGTCCACTCTCACAGCCATATGTTACTACAGGGAACACCATTGCTTTAACTATGCGGGCCTTTGTTGTCAGTGTGATGTCTCTGCTCTTAACTATTTTATCGAGATTTGTCATTGCTCTTCTCCCAAGGATTAAGCGTCTTCTGATTTCCTGACTGCAGTCAGCATCTGCAGTAATCTTTGCACCTAGGAATACAAAGTCTTTCACTGCTTCTACATTTTCTCCCTCTATTTGCCAGTTATCAATCAAGCTGGTTGCCATAATCTTGGTTTTTTTGAGGTTTAGCTGCAAGCCAGCTTTTGCACTTTCTTCTTTCACCTTCATCATAAGGCTCCTCAGTTCCTCTTCACTTTCAGCCATCAAAGTGGTATCATCTGCATATCTGAGATTGTTAATGTTTCTTCCAGAGATTTTAACTCCAGCCTTGGATTCCCCAAGGCCAGCTTGTCGCATGATGTGTTCTGCATACAATTTGAATAGGTAGGGTGAGAGGATACAGCCCTGCCGTACTCCTTTCCCTATCTTAAACCAGTCCGTTGTTCCGTGGTCTGTTCTTACTGTTGCTACTTGGTCGTTATACAGATTCTTCAGGAGGCAGACAAGATGACTTGGTATCCCCATACCGCTAAGAACTTGCCACAATTTGTTATGGTCCACACAGTCAAAGGCTTTAGAATAGTCAATAAAACAGAAATAGATGTTTTTCTGAAACTCCCTGGCTTTTTCCATTATCCAGCGGATATTGGCAATTTGGTCTCTAGTTCCTCTGCCTTTTCTAAACCCAGATTGTACATCTGGCAATTCTCACTCCATGAATTGCTGAAGTCTACCTTGCAGGATCTTGAGCATTACCTTACTGGCATGTGAAATGAGTGCCACTGTTTGATAGTTTGAACATTCTTTAGTGTTTCCCTTTTTTGGTATGGGGATATAAATTGATTTTTTCCAATCTGATGGCCATTCTTGTGTTTTCCAAATTTGCTGGCATATAGCATGCATTACCTTGACAGCATCATCTTGCAAGATAAATGCAATACACACCAAAAATAGGCGTTGTCTTACCCACATTGTCAATGGGCTGAGATGGATGTTATAATTCCAGTGTTAGTCCTGTGTATGTATACATTTCCTACTTTACTGGTGTTTATGAAGCTTTGTACTAGAGGTTAACAAGGTCTGCAGAGAAAGATAAACCATAAAACACCTTCAAGGGATTTCACTACAAGCCTACTTCAGACGGCCTGCCCAAAACACATTTCAGAGGGTTTTGCCTATGGAGCTCCTGGCTCAGCTGTTAACAAGGAACACACCCTACTTATCTTCGTGTCTATACCCTGAGCTATTAGTTATCAGAAAACTCCATGGGTGTTCCTGATAATATACAAGTATACGCTTGCTTCAGCTAATGGCCTTACCACCTTTTTTCTTAGCATTTAACAATGGCTGATATCATTGTCTTCTGCCAGAATATCCTGACAACCTGATTCCTCATTTCTCAGAGAAGCGACTGTGTTGTTTGCTCTGCTCTGGTTTTGCTGCTCCTCCTGAGTCTCTGACCCTTGCGGAAATTAGAAGAAAGGTCCGCGTATTAAGTCTCTCTTCCTGGATTCTGCAAATGCCAGAGGACGTTAAGAGGCGGCTGTGGGAAGTTTTCTTTTCTGAACAGTCTTCAGTACTCAAAAAAGCTGGCAGAGGTTTGAAGGTATGGAAGCCCCATCTGGTTTCTGCAACGTCTACAGTGATCCCAGGACACGGAAGCCCCTGTCACTGTCAAATACTGATTTGGGGCACTCCCATTTTCCATTTGTGTGAGACTGTGTGACAATTAAAATAAGAGGAAACTTAACCAACATTCCACTTAGGGAAAACTATAGTATAAGACAGATTTAGACAATGGACATGATGACTGTGGATGGAGTTAACTATGAGATGGGGAAGGGGCAGCAGGACCTGCAGAGGGGGGTGTCAGAAAAATTAAGATGGTGAATGTGGCATCACAACACAAGCCCTCCCCTTTTTGTACATGTGTTAACCTTGTGTGCACATACAAAAGGAGCAGAGTTACCTTGCCCTATCCCCTTTCCTATTCTGACTCCCTCCATGGATGCCACTGGTGGGGGGAGGGAATACAGTTAGTCCTTGCTTAACCACCTGAATTTTGGTTGCTAAGCAAAGCAGTCAGTAAGCAAATCCGACCTATTTCATGACCTTTTTTGTGGCGGTTGTTAAGTGAATCACTGCACTCATTAAGCAAACCATGTGGCTGTTAAGCAAATCACACAGTTCCCCATTGATTTTGTTTGCCAAAAGCTGGCTGGGAAGGTCAAAAAATGGCAATCATGTGACCACAGGTCACTGTGATGGCCATAAATGTGAACCGGTTGCCAAGTGCCTAAATCGTGATCATGTGACCGTGGGGAATGCTGCGACGGTCTTAAGTGTGAGGACCGGTTGCAAGTCAGTTTTTTTCAGCACCGTTGTAAGTCCAAATTCACTAAATGAATGGTTGTTAAGCGAGGGCTACCTATACAGCTGCAAAGGTGATGATCAGTGGGCTGCACAGTTTTTGCAGCAAAGGGACAGAATGTTGCTGCAGATGGCGAACACTGGGTCCCTCCAGGTGGGTTTAGACATTTAAACTTGCAGGCAAAGAGGGAGTCAGTTGTAACAGGTGGTGGCTCAACCTGTGTCCCTCCTCTAAGATCAGTTCAGCTCAACTATTTTTTTAGATTTTTTTTATCCCGCCTTTATTATTTTTATAAATGACTCAAGGTGGGGAACTTACCTAATACTTCTTCCTCCTCCTATCTTCCCCACAACAACAACCCTGTGAGGTGAGTTGGGCTGAGAGAGAGGGACTGGCCCCAGGTCACCAAGCCAGCTCTCATGTTTAAGGGTTTTTGTAAACTGGCTGGAATGCAGTGCAAATCCAGGAGAATCCTGCTCCAACCAGTAAGTATGGTAAGTCTAAGTTACAGCAGCATAGGCTTCCATTTTTTACTGGGTGAGAATTTTCCAAGATGACATGAATCCCTTCTCTAAAAACAGTTCAGCTCTCAAGAACCTTTCCCCAACATTAGCGCTCAGGTAAGAAACATCAGCTGGACCATTTACCCATCAACACTTAACCAACGGGAAGGCAGGAGTAGCTGGCCAGGAACCATTACCAGCAGCTCCCTTCCAAAAGAGGTCCTGGTTATAATGGCTACCAGGGAAGATGGCGGACATTCAACCACAACACAAGCCCTGTCCCTTTTGTACATGTGTTCACACTGCTGCATGTACAAAAGAGCGAGGCCTCTGTCACAACACCATGCCAGCCATCTTGTTGATTTTCACTTCCATGGATGCCTCTGAGTGGAAGAATAAGCAGCCACATAAACCAAGAAAGGTAATCCATGCATGGGTGTAAATTCACACATTACATTAAGTCACAGTTTGCTTAATCATGGTTTGTTCAATAAGCCACAAGGACTGATTTGAACAACACACTAAGCCAAAGTCAAATGAACCACATTATGGTTTTGTATCATATAAGAATCCCCAGACAGAGATAACTAGTATCATAGTACAAAGACGTTTTCTCTTAATCACGGCCCGTGCCCTTAGCAAAGGAAAATTATTATTTCCACATCACACTTCCTAGCTGAGTTTTTTATGAAGGTGGTTTATGTTCCCCCCTCCCAAACTACCTTTAGCAAAAGAAAACAAAAATGGCACCAGCATCACACCACTTCTTCAGCTCCTTTTCTGTCGCTCACAAAGAGAAATTTGGGTTTCCTCAAGCCGGCCTTTCAGCTCCTGTAAATCTCTAAGGTTCAGGGAGGAATTTCCTTGAATGAGCCAGGTAAGGCCATGAGAATTCCCCTTTGTGACATCAGTGTTGCCTGAGTGAAGGAGAGGGGCCAGTTCACCAGCAGCATCCCAGATTCAGTTTTCAGATTGGCTTGTATCCTTAGCACAGTCAGTTATCAAGCCAGTTATTTTTGGTTTGGCAATCGCCTTTTTCACACACAGCTTTTTGATAGATAGATTGATTGACTTTGGGCCATCAAGTCGGTATCACATTACAATCGTTTGCAGAGAGAAGAAGAAAGGTGGCGTCATGACCTCGTTGCAAGGCACAAAGAGCCTCACAACGTAGATCATGATCATTAAGAAATAGAGGAAGGAGATAATTAAACCAGGGATTAACACAAGCACCCAAAAGCACCCACACCCACGGACCCATAGACAGCTGAAAAGAAGGACGAATGAAGAATAAGAATGAAGATAAGCCGCACCTGGTGCCCTGGAGGACACAACCGAATCCGGGGAACAAAGGGAGACACCGGGAAAACGCCCAGGCAGCCATCAAGGGTCCCATCAAGAGGGATCAGGACAATGCAGGGTGGAGGAGCCTGGGGTACTACAAGAGGGTATAAAAGGGGCACCTCCACACCACCACCCCCGTTCCCGTTTTTCGTTCTGTCAGCCATCATTCCAATAAACCAGAAATCCTTAATACCCATTAAGTGAGTCTGTGTCTTATTGCGAAGCGAGACTGACCCTGACATAAAAACAGGAACCCCAAACATTTTTTACCTAGCACCCATCCAACAAGCTTGTGAGGGACCCAGCTAGGTATGGAAACCCATGAAGCGAGGCAGCGCAACCCTTCGGCACCCGGCGACGAAGCCCCGCTCCCTTCGGGCGGGATGCAGCTGAGGTCCGGGCGATGTAACACCCTGGTAAGTATGGGACCCAGCTGGGGGGAAGCGGTGGGGGAGGGACCCACCCCGGCGCCCCGGAGCCTGCGGGCCACCGGGGGCGAGATGAGGGGACCCTCTCCAGGCTCGCAGGCAACCCCGGAGGAAGCGTGAGACGAACCGCCACCCAGGGCGCACAGAGGCGAGGGCGCGCCTGGCACCGCGGAGGAACCAAGGGAAGGTCCGTCCTCCACAACGGCCAATGGCGAGGGCGAGCGGAATGGCGAGCACCCCAGCGGGAGTCTGCAGACAGCGGCGAGGCTCGACGCGCTGGAGGAAGGGATGCAGGCGATGCGGGCGATGCTACAACAGCTGACGGCAGCGCAGGGACCCTGCGGCGGAAACAGCGCAGAGGCACCCTCGGACGAGCGGTGGCGGGGCGAGCGTGGCGGTGGCGACGGCGGAACCCGGCCCAAGGAGCCCACCCGACGACCGGAGGTGCACCGGGGCGAGAGACGGAGCGGATACCCAGCGGACGGTGGTGACTACGGCAGAGCCCAACCCCAGGAGCCCACCCATCGATCGGAGGCGCACCCGGACGTGAGACGGCGGGACGACATTGGCGGCGGCGGCGGCAGCAGAGCTCGGTGCCAGGAACCCACCCGCGACTGAAGACGCACCAGGACGAGAGGCGGAGGGACGACCCGGCGTACGGCGGCGGCGACAGCGGAGCCTGCATCCAGGAGCCCAACCGAGGGAGAACGCCCCCCCCCCGGATGATGGGTTGACGGACTTCTGAGGAGACCCAGAGAGAGGCACAAACACCGCAAGAAGACTGGAGACAATCCGACCCGCATCAGCCCCCACAGAGCCCGCTGCATGGCACAGAGGGCACCGGGAGCCAAACCAGAACAGCTGCCAAGGACTTTGGCATAAAGTTTGACGGGGACCCCTCTAAACTCTCCTTTTTCCTGACAAACGCGAGGTACTACCTCGAGGAATGGGGTCCCTGTTTCAGAACTGAAAGGGGCAAAGTCAATGCCCTGGCCATAAAGCTGAAAGGTCGGGCCGCCGATTGGTATGTCCAGTTGTGCCAATCAGGGGCCTGGGCGCTGCAGGACAGCACGGAATTCCTGCAGGCGCTGGAGCGGCACTTCAGGGACCCCCTGGAACAAGAAAAAGCAAAAAGGGCGCTGAAAACACTCAGACAAAGCCAGCGCTCCATGGCAGAGTATGCCATGGAGTTTCAAGCCCTAGCCGGAAAAGTGGACACCTGGTCTCAATCGACTCTGATTGAGAAATTCAAACACGGACTCAACTTAAACGTTCTCCGGTGGGCACTCTACCACGACAACCCCAACTCCCTGACGGAATGGATCCGGCTGGCGGGGGAAGCAGAGGACGCCCACGACACGTTCCTCCACGCCAAGAGGGAAACGCAGCAGACGGAGGCAGCGAGACCCCCACGCACAGTTGCAAGGCAGGGGAAGGTGAGACCCCAACCATGGAAGGAGGAACGGGACTGGCGCTTCGCTAAAGGGCAGTGCTTCACGTGCGGAAAGGAAGACCACAAAGCAGCAGCATGCCCCAAATCGACACCCAGAGAGAGCCCGAGGAGGGCACAAACCGCACCAACCCCAGCACCTAGAAAGTGACCAGCAGCGAAGGGGGAGTACCGACGCAGACACTTCCCCTACAGCTCAGAGGAGGAGGGAAGCAACCCCGACGAGCCGACGGGAAACGACAGCCACCTGGCCTAAGGGGCGCCGAAGGACAGGTGGAGGACAGTGACAGGCGCAACGACAAAGGGGTGAGTGAGGAATGCCCCACCCTCTACGTCCGTGTCACCCTCACCCATGGGGATAAAACCGAAAAGGTCTGGGCACTAATTGACTCGGGCTGCTCTAAAAGCCTAATGCACCCAGACCTGGCAGCCGCGCTCAACCTCCGCTGCTATCCACTTCAGCACCAATTGGTGTTCACGCAGCTCGATGGATCTGCAGCGGGAGGGGACCCGGTCACCCAATACACCGGAGAAACCGCGCTAAGGCTCGGCAGCCATGAGGAAAAATTGGCTTTCATCGTGGCACCGGTGGGGCAACCCCTACTCATACTGGGGATCCCATGGCTCGTGCAGCAAAACCCAGTCATCAATTGGAGAACCAGAGAGATTAAGTTTGCTGACGGGCGTTACCAAGCACCTTCAGGGAACAGGGTCCCCCGAGCGGCCATGGGGGGGGCAACGACGACTGTGGAGCACAGAGAGACGGTACTGCCAGAGGGACTGCCAACCAAATACGCAGTTTTCGCCGACGTTTTCGGCGAGAAAGAGGCGGACAAACTCCCCCCCCCCACAGGAAAATGGACTATACCATTGAACTGGTCCCGGGGGTACCCCTACCCAAACCCAAAATATATGCCATGACCCAGCGGGAGCTGGCAGCATTACGGGACTTTGTGGACAAAAACTTGGCAAGAGGTTTTATTGAGCCTGCAAACTCTCCAGTAGGAGCGCCAGTCCTCTTTCGTGAGAAAAAGGACGGGTCACTGCGGCTCTGTACAGATTACTGTGGATTAAACACAGCAAGCATTTCAAATAAATACCCCCTACCCTTAATAAAGGACATCTTGTCCCACCTGGCAAAGGGTAGGGTATTCTCTAAACTGGACATAAGGGAAGCCTATTACCGCATATGGATACGGGAGGGGGATGAGTGGAAAACTGCTTTCAACTGCCCATTGGGGGCGTTTCAATATAAGGTGCTCCCATTCGGACTGGCAGGAGCACCGGGGGTATTTATGCAGTTAATTAATGAGGTCCTGCGTGACCACCTTTTTAAGGGGGTTTTGGTTTACCTCAACGATGTATTGATCTACACAGAAACAGAACGTGAGCACGAACGCTTGGTAAAAGAAGTGCTCAGGAAACTCCGCAAGGCAGAGCTGTTTGTTAAGCTCTCCAAGTGCAAGTTTCATAAGAACCAAATTGACTATCTAGGGTATAGGATTTCAGCTAAAGGGATAGAAATGGACCCAAGCAAGGTCCAAGCCATACTGGCGTGGGAGCACCCACACACGAGGAGACAACTTCAAAGCCTCCTTGGATTCACTAATTTCTACAGGGGGTTCACGCCAAGGCTGGCAGAGACTATTTTGCCCCTAACTAACCTGCTTAAGACTAAGGGCTTGGGGGACACGCGCAAATCAAGAAACCCGGGGGCGCTACTAAACTGGACAGCTGATTGTCAAACGGCATTCGAGAGACTAAAAAACCTCTTCACAGCTGAGCCAGTGCTACAACACCCCGACCCCACCAAGCCTTTTGTGGTGCAGGCAGATGCCTCCGACTTTTCCATCGGAGCCATCCTGCTCCAAAGGGACTCCGACAACCACCTAAAACCCTGCGCCTACCTTTCCCGCAAATTCTCCGAAACAGAGCGGAGATGGCATGTATGGGAAAAGGAGGCGTTTGCAGTAAAGACAGCTCTGGAAACATGGAGGCACCTGCTGGAAGGGGCCACCTGCCCCTTCGAGGTTTGGACAGACCACAAGAACCTGGAGGCACTCAGCACGCCAAAACGGCTCAGCCCGAAGGAGGTGCGCTGGGCTCAGTTCTTCAGCCGGTTCAATTTCACGCTGAAATTCATACCGGGCAAGAAGAACTTCTTGGCAGATGCCCTCTCCCGATGGCCACAGGACGACACACAAGCCTCCGACATCGTGGGGACAGTATGGACAGAGAAACAGCTGGGCTGCCCAGCTGTCACGCGCAGCCAGACAAGGAATCAGCGCACGCCAGCATGAATGACAGGGAACGATCGGAGCCACCGATCAATTTCACCAAACTGGCAACAAAGACTCACACAAGCACTACAAACAGATACATGGTTGCAAAACAACCGACACCATGTATCCTTCAAGGACAGCATCGCCTGGAAAGAAAAAGCCTTGTACGTGCCAGAATCACTGTGGGGGGAAATCTTACACAGATCGCACGATGACAAAACTGCGGGACATTTTGGGTTCGTAAAAACCCTGCACCTAACGAGGAGGCAATTTTGGTGGCCTAACCTCAGAAAAGACGTAAAAGACTACGTGGCCAACTGCCCCACATGTGCCACCACCAAACGGAAAGGGGGGAAACCCCAAGGACTGCTACAGGCAGTAGCCAGCCCCTCCCGCCCATGGGAAGAAATTTCCATGGATTTTATTGTGGACCTCCCACCCAGCCAAAAAAAAACAGTGATATGGGTGGTAAAAGACTATTTATCAAAGCAGGCACACTTCATCCCGTGCGCAACTATCCCCTCTGCACAACAACTGGCACGCCTGTTCCTAACACACATATACAGGATCCACAGCACCCCCTACAGGTTGGTGACTGACAGAGGCACACAGTTCACATCAAAGTTTTGGCGGGAATTTTAAAAACTAATCGGAACCAAGCAAGCACTGTCCACTGCGTGGCATCCACACACGGACGGATCTACAGAGATCCTAAACTCAACACTTGAACAGTTCCTGAGGACATTCATAAATTACCAACAGGACAACTGGGTAGACCTACTACCTTTTGCAGAGGTAGCCTATAATAACGTGGTACACCAGAGCATTGGCCACACCCCATTTAAGGTGGTCTACGGAAGGGACTTTGTACCGATACCAGAATTGCCGCAACCTGAAACCCCGCCCTGCTCACCCGACGACTGGGCAGCACAGCTGGCAACAACCTGGCCAACCATCCAAACGGCCTTAGCAGACGCACAAACCATGTACAAAAAATATGCAGACAACCACAGGGCGGAGGCACCGAACTACAAAGTGGGAGATAGGGTCTACCTCTCCACTAAGTTCATAAAGACCTCACAACCCTCGAAGAAACTGGCACCAAAATTCATCGGACCCTTCAAAATCACACAGGTAATCAACCCAGTTACTTTCAAACTGGAACTGCCCTACAACTTGAGACGGGTCCACCCAGTATTTCACTGTGCACTACTGA